>NC_048597.1:58109083-58448549 GCF_003668045.3 Cricetulus griseus | reverse complement strand
TATGCCGATAACAGCACCTGGCAGGAAGTTGTCAAACTCCTCAAACAGCTCTCTGATGTTGGTCTTATACTTCAGGTCAAGGTCCAGCTGAATGATCCGCAGGATCTCTGGAGGGGTAATTTCAAAAAAGGGCAGTAAGACTAGGTGCTACCATGCCTCTGTAATGCAGCTACTTGGGAGGCTTGGGGAGGGGAATTGGGATCTGGGATGGTCTGGGATGCATAATGACCTTCAAAAAATAAAAATGACAGATACAGGCCCACTTCGGGGAGACCTGGCACCTAACAGGAAGTAAAGAACACAGAAGGCTACTGGATTGTTGCTGCAGTTGTTGAATGACGCAAAGTAACTTTCAGCAACCAGAAGCCCTCTATAACTGTGGAATCCACTCTGTAAGGAATCCATATACCCATCTAACTGCTGACTATGTTTTACTCCCAAAGTGTCATGGATTCCCTGTGTAAAGCTAAGGCATCCAGGTGATTTGGCACAAGTGTCAAAGGCATACAGACAAGAGGGATAAACGATACTATCATCTCAGGCCTGGATACATACATCCTGTAAACCTCTGGAAAACTACTTGAAAGAGAGAGACCTGGGGTGGGTCCTGGGTGTGGACAGCAATGGATGGGTGAAGTAATATACATGTCCACTGTAGAACACTGGGGTGCCTCACCCACCCACGTGGCCCCTGGCCACCCTTTTTTGCCTGCTTAGCTGCAGGGCACCACAGGAGCTGGAGGACAGAGACCAGCACTTGGCCTTTTGGGCCTCTGTCAAAGGTGCAGGATTTGTCATTTGACACTCAGTGTTCAGGAAGCAATAGCCATTCTCTAGGTTGGTTTACAGAGAAATCACAATTTAGGATATAAGAAAAACTGATTCACTTGTTCCTTGTTCTGTTTGCCTTTGTGATGCAGAAACGAATCCTTAATTGACATTCTGTATGACTTTTCTATAACAGAGAAGAGCCAAAGTTACAACAGATGAGACTCCAGCTGCTCAGGACAGAGCAGAGCATGAGTGTGCAGCAGGCCATTCTGCCCATGGCTGCCCGCATCACACTGTGACCTCCACAAGACGCTACTTCCTTCCCTCGCCCATAAACAATGGCAAAACCAAAGCCTAGAAGTGGGAACTGACTGCTAACAACCCGAGAGTCTGAGTGTCTAGAAACCTTAGCAGTGACTCTGCAAGCCTTGGAACATGGTCCTAAGCCAAGGGGTGTAGAGTAGACATAGGCCACAGGGGTCCTGATGCTCTAGAAGCCTCTGCTCCATTTCCCCAGGGAAGACTTTTGTCAGCCTCAAGGCCGATCTACCCACTAATGGTTATTAGAACTCCCAGTTTTAGAAGAACTAGTGTCTTAGAAATATTAAAAACAAGGAGCTGGAGAGGTGACTTAGTGGTTAAGAGCACTGACCCAGGTTCAATTCCCAGCACCCACACAACAGCTCAGAACCATCTTTAACTCTAGTTCCAGGGGATCTGACATCTTCTGTCCTCTACAGGCACTGCATACATGTACACAATGCACAGATATACACACAGGCAAAAACATTCATACACATACAATATATTTAAAAAGTAAAATAAAATAGACGAGTCAGGCATAGTGGCATATACATGTAATTCCAAAACCTGAAAGGTGGGGGCAAGAAGACCATGAGTTCACAGCTAGCCTCAGCTACACAGCAAGTTTGAGGCCAGCCTGGGCTACATGAGACCTCCCTGCAACAAATAAAAGGTGAACAACAGGCACCCAAGCTCACTCAGTGAGCCAGTGGTGAAGTAGCAATGGTACTTTGACTTGATGCTGAGGCCAGTACCCCAAGCTCCTTCCAGCATGATTCCTCTCTGACTAGAGTGGCTCATATGCAGATTCTTGCTCCATTGCTCACCACCCCAGGGGCACACGGAAGGGCTGAAGCCAGTGAGAAAAGCAAAGAATCCTAGGGCAATCACCTGGCCAAATGCAGATTTCAAAGGAAGCAAACACGGAAATTACGGTAATTTCACTGTAATCAAAACACTTGTGATACAGAAGCCATGAGCTCTGCAGCAGCTCTGGGCAGGTCCTGGTGGGCACCCATGGCCTCATCCATGCTACGCTGACAACATCTCCAGTCACGGTCACTGCCTCCTCCTGGAAAGCACATTCCTCGAGGACTGGTGTGCACTCCAAGGCCATAAGCATCTCTGAATTGGCCCAGTTTTAGCGTTTACTTCCTGAAGAGTCCCTTCTCCCTCACTGGTAGAGCCCTTTCCTGGCTCTTAGGGAATGGCTAGGAATGTAGTTCCACAACACAGGAATCTGAGAAGCTTGAGCACTGTTTATTACTTAATCCTAAAGCAACCTCTCAGAGATGGAGCATTCCTGTGTCAGCCTTGCATCCACAGGAGGTAACTAACTGAAAAGGAGAGCAGGTGCAGCTCACCACGGAGTAACCGTTCACCGGGGGCAGAACGCCAGACCCAGGCTGGACAAAGGACACCCCCATCTGTTCAGGGAAGTGCACAGCTCTGGGCAGCCTGTACTGTCACATGGGCACCCAACCAAAGGCCCTTCTTTTATAAAATGTGGAAACAAGATGCCAATGTCACCACTGAAGAGAGGCTGGTGCTTAGGAGGAATGCTGCAGCTCGGAAGGATGGATTGCTTAAGGATCTGCTCCCCAGACTCTGGTCTCGGCAGAGCCATCTCTCTGTGGGAACTACATATGGGTGGTTGTATAGGAAATGTAGAAAGACTGTGAGAAGAAGAGATTTCTATGTGGGGACAACCACAGCGACAACTTCAGGAAGATACTGGTGGGTGGGGGGTGGCAAGACCATATAAAACTAAGGACTAAATGAGATGATGGTCCCCAATGCAAAGAATAAATGAAAGTTGTGGTGCATATGGAAGGGCTTTGGAGAGAACAATGATGGGCTGTGTTAAAAAAGAATGGGTATTGTTCAGGCTGGTGGGACATCCCCCATTGAAATACTGGCGAAGACAACAAAAAGACGAGAGCAGAATAACCTGAGATGACAGCTCTGGAAAGAAAGCCTTGTGGGATAATCTTTTTGTACACTGTGAACTTGTGTCTTTGCCAAGGCGCCTTCTGATTGGTTTAATAAAGAGCTGAATGGCCAATAGGTAGGCAAGAGACAATAGGCAAGACTTCCAGGGAGAGAGGTGAACTCAGGATGAATCTAGGATTTGACAGCAAGATGCAGAGGGAGGAAAGATAATGAGCTACGTGCAGAATTTAGATGAATATGAATGGGTTAATTTATGTTTTAAGAGCTAGTTGGGGGAAAGCCTAAGTTAAGCCTAAGCTTTTGTGATTAATCAAAAGTCTCCATGTCATTATTTGGAAAGTCCAACAAGAAAGTCCTACTACAAAGCCTGGTAATAACTGAGGTCAACCTACCCATTATATAGATCACAAAAGTGAGAGCCATCAGGACAAGAGATGTGTTAGGACACTCAAGCTAAGAAGCAAAGTTGATCCCAGAACTCAAATCCCCTCCTCCCTCATTGACGCTCTCTGGTTATTCACCCTCATCCATCTTCTCCTAATGTGGGCCAGAAAATCCTAGAGAGAGAGGAAAAAATGCATCCTGAAGTATCCCCAGCAGCCACAACCATATAAATCTAAAGATGAATAAGGAGTCCAAAAACAGAAATGAGACCATCATCCAGCCAGCTTTCAGGGAAGTGCTCCAGTCCTCCATATCCTCTCCACATCTGAGAAAACAACAGTCTTTACAACCTTAGGAATACACCTGGGTTGTGATAAATTCAAAGAGAGGCAGAAGCTACACTGAATATTCTAGACCCCAGGATGCCCTTGGAGATACTGTCTTGTTGCCTGGTGTGTGACCCCTGGCAGCCAGTAGAAAGTCACATGTTGACCATGACTACCCCCTAGTCCCATGTTGTAGTGACACCTACTTATTCCTAGAAAAGAGCCTGTTTCTACATCCAGTGAACTGAGCCTTCCCAGCAGATCCTATGCTCACAAGCCTGCCCATGGGTAGGAGCCACATAAGTAAGAACTCAAGTACTGATGGGCACCTGTGGCATTGTCTCCTTTGGGGACTGCTTTCTTGTACACAGAGCAAAGCTGTCCATGGCCCTAGTAGCTGAGGAGCACACCTGTACTCCCCTGGGGAGCTCTACAGCTGACTGGCCTCCTGGGGGAAGACAACATGGAGGATTTCTGGCATTCCCACTGTGGGCTGGCAGTCAGGGTGTCAGTGGTCTTTTATGGTGGATGAGAGTCTGGCAAGCCACTGAAGGATGTCAACTCACAGTGGAAAGAGATGAAGAATCTAGGAGGGCTCTCTGGTGTGGGCTTTGTGTTCACAGATATACCTGCTCATCTTCACTCTCTTGATTCCAGTCTCAGGCCAAAGAGATAGCTCTAACTAGAACTTGGCTCTGCTAAGCTAGGAAATGCAGGACAGATGGAGTACTCTAGTTACTGATATGGATTTCTAGACCTCTGTGACCCCATCACTACCATCATGGTTGGTCCTAGAAGCCCTCCTCCAGAGTTCCTCCCTGTCTCTGGACTGTGCAAGTCAATGCCTGCTGCTAGAGTTCAAGGACAAGCCAGGCAAGGTAGGACTCTGCCACAGAAGGCGACAGCCATGACATCCAGACTAGCTGCGACAGTACCAACTCAACAATCCTCTGTGGAAACCAGCTCAGAGCAAGTCATCATCAGCTTCCAATTAAGCCAGCCACAAGCATGTCATCTGACTACGGATGGAATTACAAGCCAGACTGAATACTTAATGACACCCCAAAACAAACAAGAGAAAAAAGCCCAGAAGGAAAAAAATGAGAACTCACTCCTTTCCTCCCCCCTCCCTTCTCTTGTCCTCAGAAACAATTCCTGGCAGACACAAGCTAGCACACATAAAACAATGGGCAGCACAATGGGTCAGGAAGGGATGAGGAGACTAGTGTAGGTAAGCACGACCTCTGCGGTGGGAAATACCCTGAGGAGAGAAAGGCCTTCCCAGAGGAGCAAGTTAACAGGCAAACATCTTCCCCTCTGTTTGGAATCTGCTTCAGCTGACAAGCTTCCTAGCTATAAGCATTTATAGCATGTGGAAGATCTCACTGATCATAGCCCCAGCTGGCTTCCCAGGGGCCACTGAGGGTCTACAGAGAAGGGAGATGACGTCCAGCTATGTGACTCTAGCATTTGATGGCACTGGAAGCAGATGCCTGGAGAGCAGCTTGCTCCCTCTGTCCTGAACACTGTAGCAACCTGCCACCTGCTTCATCACAACTATTGCGTTTTAATTGCTGTGGGCAGAACCTCTGACATGCAGGAGCCAGGGAGCAGCTGAAGGGGCAGAGACACCCCCTATGCCCAATGAGAGGTTACAAACCTAGGGGGGATGTCTGGGAGACTGCAGGGCACAGTCCTGTTTCTTACCAGCCTGGCTTCTCTCTTTGGGGGCGCTGTTCAAGCATGAGATGGATGTGTCCCTGAGGGGACTTAATGGGTGGTGGAGTTGGCTCTTCTAGTTTTCACATCCAGCAGGAAACTTGGGTCCTTCCCAACTGGCTCTGGCCCTGACTGCAAGCACCCTTCATGATTGCCTCTGCAATGGAGACTCCAGCTGCAGCACAGCTGGCTTGCCATGGAACTAGTGGCTCTAAAGAAACATAGCAGAATACACCAGTCAGGGCCTTGGGCACTGGTCAGACATGCACTTCCTCTTTAGAAGCAGAAGGTTCTGGTGTGGTCTCATGCTGGGGTCTTAGCAACTCCCACTTCCAATGGTGGAACCACAGATTCAGCAAGGCATGGCAACTCACCTCAGAGAGACCAGCAAGGAAGCAACTGCACAGGCACCTTCCTTGGCTGTCTGACTGAGAAAGGCCTCTATTTAGAGAATATTGTTTAAGCAAAGCTTCCATATGAAGAGTAGAAACAGGGAACACCTTCAGGAGAACTGAGACCTCTACAGACAGAGAAGGGCTCCCACTTCCCACAGCCAGCTCCCTCACAGCCCTCAGCTCTGAGAAGTTTGAAGGCCGTGGGATTTCCCTTCGCTGAGCAAAGACCACTGGAGAAACTCTTGGAAAACGGGGTTTCATGCCAGCAATGTAAGTTGGAAATCTTCAATGGCAAGACCAACATGTGCAAACCTATTGCACTTACAGGATAATCCAAATGCAGGGTGAGTCTGACATGGTTTCCACATTGACAGTTGCCTGTACCTCCCAGGGAAGAGTATCTAAGAATGATTCATGCACCCTGTGAGCAACCCTGGTAAAAGCTGGGAGTTGAAATCAATGTCCACAGCTAACTTGATATAGTAGTTACACAACAAACTCTTTCTTCTAGCCCTCTGGGAATGAGGCACAGAAAGCTGGGTACTGGCCATGGTTCAGCCATGACATGGTTTATAGCTCTTAGCCCCTGCTGTGTAGACCAAATGAATGACTATGGAAAGATACAGGTTTTGTTCCTGCAATAGGACAACACCAGCCTCCTTCCCCGCCTTCAGCTCTAACTAGGTAAAGGACAGAACAGAATTTGCTTTGAACTGGGCCAAACAATGACAGATACAACACCTGATCTCAAACATCTTCTCACTTCTATTGCTCAGATGAGATTATAGCTCACACACATATTTTGTGACCTGCAAATCTGCCATTTCTATAATATGGTGACCCCACAGTACCTGTGAGCCTTTCCACATTTATCTTTCTGGTTCCTGCTAGAGAGAGAGAGAGAGAGAGAGAGAGAGAGAGAGAGTGTGTGTGTGTGTGTGTGTGTGTGTGTGTGTGTGTGTGTGTGTGTCCCCATCCGTCCATGTTCCCAAAAGCTCGAGCTCTCCTTATTTGGAGAGCACATTTCACTTTGTTCACAGGAGTTGTTAATTGATGGACTGATGCCTGGCATTCTCTTTATTACCAACAGGGTTTTTTCATGGACCCCCCCCCCCGGAGCTATAGAGTCCAGTACTCTTTGGATAGATAGACTTAACAAATATTTTCTGACATAATGGTTCAGTTACCATTGGTTTGCCCAAACCAGCACTGTTCGACTTTCCAAATTTCCCATGCTGAGGTTCTCAGTGGAGTGCTGGGGCCCTTGTTTCTAATCCTCTGGGTTTTCTCTTTCTCTGCTCTGGCCACTTCTTCCTCTGTTGCTGGCAATGGGGCCTTCACTATAGGAAAGATTTAGTTTAAAGTCTTGCCCTGCCATCTGCAGCTCTCCATCCTATACAGCAGCTGACTCCTCCTGCCTCATGCCCAGCAGGTCCATCAGGGCCTGTCTATCACTGCCCCACCCTTCTCTTTACTCACAGGACATAAACAACACTAATTCCGTATTTTTATAGTATGCTGCAATTCTCAAAGTGCAATTTCAGCTCATAAAACTCCCCCATGGTTTAGCTAATTTAATCCTTACAACACCCTGGATCAGGGTCACCAATGTGATGGACTCAGATACACATTAACAGAGCAGTACATAAAGTAACAATGTTTGAACAACAGAAGACCACAGCCGAGTCGAGGATGGCATGGCTGCTCCATAGACTGTCAAGGGCTCTGCCTGGGTCTTTCTGTTTCCCATTCCACTGTCTCAGATGTGGTTTCCATCCTACAGTTCACCTCATAGTACAAGACAACCCCTGAGGCTTCAGCCAGCGTGACTGCTTTCCAGGCAACAGAAAGGGAAAACAGAAAGGTCATCTCCTGCTCTGGTTCCTACAGTGAGGAAGACCCTATAAACACCCTGTTTAAAAGAAATCTTGTTTCTTTCTATATCTTAACAGACAAAATGTAGTCCTATGGCCATACCTAACTTCAGGGAATCCTATGAAATACATTTGATGGCACAATGTTTCAGCCAAATAGTAAGTGGAATTCCATTATAAATGAAATGAAGAGAACAGACTAGCCACCACTGCTCCCCACTGTACAGATAAGAAAAGCCAAAGAGATGAGGCTTCAAGGTCACATGGTCAATATTGGCAACATCTTACTCCAAACAGATCCCGTCTCTGTCTGCAGAGCCGGCTTTCAGGGGAGGGGCTGCCGCTGGGTTCCTCTCAGATCCCATCCTGCTCTCTCCTCCCTCACCTTCCTACTTCACCCCCCCCCCTTCCTGTACCTGTGTCTCTTAGAACCAGAAACAGGTGACCAAGCCAGAGACAACCAGATCTCAGACCCTCACAGTAGGATCACAAACCCAGAACTGTTTCTGGAATCCTATAGGATGCCACACAGAGATGACGGGCATCTCCCGAAGCCGCTTCAGATGGCGGCTTCCTGCATAGCACCACCTTGTCCACTGGAAAGCCACACTCTGTACACTGCTTGACTGTGTGCTGGACACGGATGCTTACCCACAGTGCCCTCACTATGGTGCCTGGGCAAGACAGTTCGCTTCCCATGCTTTAGCACCTCTCCTGTAGCTCTGGTAGCTCTGGACATTAGTTCTCCCCAGTGAGAACAATGTCTGTTACTCTTTGCTGTGGCTGAGTCTCCTGCAAGACTCATCCTTCTCCAATGCCCTGAAGTCCTTCACACTGTCACCCTCAAGGCTAACAACAGCCAAGAGAGTGTGTATACCACTGAGGTGTGTCCACAGGGTAAGCAAGATTGCCCCAAAATGAGCCACGTGCTCACCAATGAAGGAGAGGGGCTGTTTCTGGCAGTCCCTGGCTACTTCAGGGGACCATTCCCTCATCTTCTAAAGCAGGAGAAAAAAAAATCAGCATTTTCATGTTTTCCTTAGTAACAGTCAATCACCCAAGACCGTCAGAAAACTGACCAGTTCTTCAGGCTTCCCGTCTCTTGCCAAAATGTCATGCTATAATAGTAATAGATTATATATATTTGGTTTTTCTTGAGATAGGGTTTCTCTGTGTAGCTTTGGAGCCTATCCTGGCACTCGCTCTGGAGACCAGGCTGGACTCAAACTCACAGAGATCTGCCTGCCTCTGCCTCCCGAGTGCTGGGATTAAAGGCCTGTGCCACCAACGCTCGGCCTAGATATTATATTTTATACCATTCTTTATGTACCCCTCACAGCAGAACTTACTGCCCCACTTTGCAGTTTCCTGCTCTCAGCATATAGCAAAGCCCCACTGCTTTCAACCCCTCCCCCATTTTCTGTGCAGCTTCACTGAGTCTCACACGAATGCCACAGAAGGTGGAACAGTTGGATCCTGACCTGTACCGGGGTCAGACTCCAATTTTCATTTAAAGACAACTGCTTTCCTCAGAAGCAGGGGCCCCATTGATTTGTACCAAGAAACCTCCTTTATAACTTCCCATAACACTGTCCATAACTGCAAAGATTCCATCAAACTGTATTTAAGTATGAATCCATCCACTCCATGGTTGTAATTAAATTTCAGCTTAATTAATTTGGTTTTTGTTTTATTTTAATTAAAATTTAAGTTACTTGTTTTAATTCTAGTGGAGGACTTAAAGTACAATGCCAAGTTGACATAACCACTGTTGAAAACAAGAGAACAAAAAAGAAATAAAAAGGTTTTAAACTCTCAAATATTTCAGCACAAACTCCCTAGGAAAGACACCCAGAATAGAGAACAGCTGAACCTAGGAGGTTGATGCCAACAGCTCAGTGCCATCAAACCTACAGTCCCAGAAACAATGGTCAGTTGTCAAAAAACAAAAATAAAATGTTTGGTCCAGGACTGCATGCAAATAGCTGCCACATCTCTATAATTCTTTGTTTTTTCCTTGTGTCCATCACTTGGGACAACTTAAGGAGCATCAAGCAATGATTTCATAAAAGGTCCCTGGGTTTGGGTTGGCCTGATGTTTCCTTGTGACCAGGGCCAGATTTTGCATTTTTGCTGGGTCCCTGTCACTCACTGTGCCTTGTTTTGTCCATTTGTTCATCATTAATGATGTTACCTCTAATTCCTGCAATGTTCCTTCCCTTGTCTTTGTAAATCAGTGTTTTGTAGGGAAACCATTTGAGACTAGGACAATGATCCTCCCTGACAAGGTCTTAACCTCTTTGGTCTTACCCATACATCGTGACCCTACAGAAGTGGTGGCATTCTGCTACCCTCGTTCCTTTGTGGCCGGCATTCTACACCAAATAAGAGCCAGCTTCCGAGGATCCCTCATTTACAGCAGTTGTAGCAAGCACAAGCTTCCTGATAGGAGATTTGATGCTTCCTGAGCCAAGGAACCTTAGGGTGATTGGTCCCGGGCACTTGGACCATCACTGGACTCTGGGAGCTGGAGACCCTCTTGGAAAATCTTCAGCAGCGCCAGGCTTATGGCTACTGTCCATTCTAATGCCAGTCAGTGTTGGTGGGGATAAGGTGTATTGGGGGCACTTTTAGAAACATGACCAAAATTTCCTCCCCATTATTGGCTTTTAAAGATGCTATATAATGAATTCTACTTTATGTAGTGAAATACAAACTTGGGAGATCCGAGGCAAACTCAAAACAGCACAGACGAAACATTGGGCAGAACAGATACACTGCACTTATTGACTTCACTGATGGCCAGCCAAGACCACAGAGTCACACACTGTGCCAAGCACTGCGTGAAGTGCAAAGCTCAGAAATGAATGGCATTCTGCCTAGCCTCAAACATGCAAACACAGGATTTTCATCACATATTCTCTGCTGTTGTTTCCATCTTGTCCTGGCCTGAAGAGCAATGGCCCCGCTCATTACCACCAGCAAGCACAGGAGGTGGCTGATCCTGGTACTGGGTTGTGTGGCAGCCTGAGGAAGGGCAACCGTGGTGAGGATCAGCCTGCATCCACTTTATAATTGAGGGGACAGGCTGTGCTCTTATCACCATTCTTCATGACCGTTTAATATCACAACCGACAGCTAACATTGACTTAGTCCCAACTATGTGCCAGACTGGAATGTTTTTCAATGCTCCCCTTTCCATCTAACAAATATTTGAAAACTGAAGTTCACAGCAGCCAAAAACCTGCCTACAGTCACACAGCTGAGCCCAGCTGGCTCCAAAGTCAGAGATCTTTTTGCCTTGAGCACTCTTTTCACCTGGGATTACTTCTAAGTCTGCCTCGAGCTTTGCCAGGTGTCTGTTGCTGTGTAGCAAACCACTAACTGAAAACAGCAATGGCTTCAGAGGGCAATTATCCCTGCAGATCAACGAGGCTTTGCTGTGCATGGTTCTCGTGTGCCTGTGGACGAATGGCAGCAGGGCTTCAGCCATCAACAAAGTTGGCCAGGCTAGCTGTCCAAGATGACTGCATATTGCCAGCAGGTGGTGCTGGGGCCAGTTGTGCCTTCGAAACTCAGTGCTCTCCCAGGGTCCCAGCTTCATCTGATATGGATGTTGAGTTCTAAGAGGGGCTTCACCAAAGACAAGTGTTCCAAGAGACCCAAGTTTAACCATAAGGTTTCTTAGTACCTAGCCTTGGGAGTGAAGGAGCATCACTTCCTCTGTATCCTATTTGTCACAAGCAGGTGACAGAGGTCACTCAGTTCACGGAAGGAGAACCATACAGGGTGTGAATACTGGAAGGCACAGAGCATGAGGTCATCTGTAGCAACCACCCTTGGCCATAACAAATTCTAGATATTTTAAATTTCTTTATTATACTTTTCCAAGTATAATATAATATAATATTTCCAAGTATAATATAATATAATATTATAATATAATATTATACTTTTCCAATCTAAAGTTATATGATATTGTAACACATAATTTTTAGTATGTAATATATGTTTTTATAATATATATAATATATAATATATGTGAACACACATATTATACATGTAAATGACACTAGCTGAAAATATGCTAAAATATTACTGTGGAAATGTCCAATTATTTTGTAAATACGTTTCATCTTTTCAAAGTGGTCTGTGTTGCCTTCAAATTAAAATATTTTAAGAGACATTAATTAACTACCTCAGAGAAATACCTGTTTTAGGCCGTATTTATCAGATTTAAGGTTTTGACAGGACCTCGACTTTAAGATTCTGTCTTCAAGTGTCCAGAAGTTTAAAAACATTTTCCTAACCCAAGACCATGTGGATACTCCTGCCTCCCTCCTTCCTGCTTCAGCACAGGTGGCTTACTGTGCTTTCAAAGGCACGTTTTCAAAGCAAATGCCCACTCCAGGTGGGAGGGAGTGCCTCTCAGCTGCTTTCTTTTCCTGGCATTGATTTAACTGTGCTGCACGCCCCACCCCAGCCCCCTGACAGGCACATCTTTAAGTTCAAGGCAATGGCAGCATGTTTAGTTTCAGAGATGGTGACAAAAGCCACATCTTCTGGAACAAGTCTTTCTCCCAAGTGTGAGTCTGTGTCCCTGGAGCTCCAACAGGAGCCTGACACTGATGGGGCAACCTCAGAGCCAAGTTCACGACTAGAAAGTTCAGCCAGTCTGTGTCCAGCCAAGCGGCCTCCTCCACCAGACATCAATGCCATGTCAATCTCACTCCAGACAAGGATGGTTGAAGGTGATAGCTAATGTTGCCACCATCTAGACACAGACCCCTCATCTAAGGCAGGCTCTGTGGACACTGGCCAGCTTGCTAGAGCCAAGCATGGAGAGAAACTATGTCTGGGCAGTAGATGGTAGGCAATGCCAGCCTTCCCAGAGGAGAGCAGGCCACCAGCCAAACACGGTTCTCTTTCCGCAGTCCACACACAGCCATGCTCTGGGAGCCCAAGGAGGCAGATCTGTGGAGTTAATCCATGCTATTTTTATCCGGTCACTTTCCAACCATAAACCCACACTTCACATTTCATTGTTTCGGGTGGATTAAGAAATTCCACTTGGCCTTTCTTGTGGTTTAATTTCCTGCATGCCTGTCCGAAGGAAAAACTCTGGCATTCCTATGGAAACAAACAACACTTAACCTATTCTTGGCAGCCAGTGTGGAGGTCCTTGGTGTGGAGTTTCTAGGTCTACACTACTCTGGTGGGATCCACGCCCCCCTACTTCTCTTCACACCAAAGCAGGAAGATCCCCACAGGTCTGCATCTAGAGTCTGCTTCCTGAATACAGGGCAGGGCAGTTTACTTTGAAAATATTCTAGAGTTGGGAAGATGGCTCAGTGGGTAACCGTGAAGCAAGAAGACCCGAGTTTCAACTCCCCAGACCCTCAGCACTGCTGAAAAAAAAAAAAAAGCTGGGTGTGACAGCGTATATGGGTAAAAGCAGCACTTGAAGTCAGAGCTAAGCAGATCCTAGGGAACTGCCAGCCATTCACTGCAGCTAAAAAATTGAGTTCCAGATTCATGAAGAGACCTTCTCTCAAAAAATAAGGTGAGATAGGAAAGATACCCACCTCTGGCCTCCATACATGCACAAACTCACAGACTAGTGCACACATGCACACACACACACACACACACTCTCTCTCTCTCTCTCTCTCTCTCTCTCTCTCTCTCTCTCTCTCTCTCTCTCTCTCTCACACACACACACACACACACACACACACACACACACAATTCCAGGCTGTTGAAGACCTAAGTGTCTCTGTACAACCACACAAGAGTTATCTGCAGCACTGCTGGAATCCTGCATGGCAAATACGCAGGTTAAGGGAGAACTGACCAATCTTAAAAGGATTCCCAAATGACTTCAATGACAAAGCAGTCTCAGTGAACACAAGAAACACTGGACATGCAGTGAAAGAAAACGGAGCCCTCTTTTTTTGGCCAAGGCCAATGTGAGTTTTGTTTTCTGTTTGAAATGTTCTCTTTCCTAGCTTGTCCAGTCAGGATGTTTGCAATACATTTCTGTAATGTGAACAAGGCCTGCCAAAAACACTCTGCTCATGATGAATGGTGATTTCCGCCCAAGGCCAAGTCCTTCTCTTTTCCCAAGGAAAAGGTGAGAACTGCCACCACCCCCATCACCCCAGTTTCCTTCTGCACCTCATGAGGGGCTTACAATGCAATAATGGAAACAGAAAGGAGAAGTGGCTAGAAACATCAGCCTGCTCAGGAGGACTCCATTCCTTAGGAGGCTGACAGCTGGTACAGCTGGGAGGAATTCCACATTGTCTATGGATCTGGGAGGTTGTGTTCTGAGCTAGACCCCCGGACTGCACCAACAGCTACAGAAAACAACATGCCTCATGGAACTGGGACACAGAATGCCTTCCCTGGTCACCACTGGGAACTCTGCATTCTTTCAGTCAGATCGCATTTTATACATCCTCCTATGTCCTAGACACTACTTGGCCCACTGCAAAGACAGCAGGTAAGAGCTGGTGCCCAGGAACTAGTGTCACTTTGTCCAGTGACTGTGCTGAGAGGTGGCAGAGAGAAGGAATGAGGCAACCCTTAGGTTCACCAACCCCTGTGCATGCCCTCCCCAGGTGTGATTCCAGCAGCACTCTGGGCCCTGCAGAGTGTGTCCCTAAGATGTGCTGTGTCAGGGGTGGAAGGATAGAACACCCAAATCCCAGAGCTTCATCTCCCTGGATTTTGGGTCTGTGACCCAACCTCTGGGGCAGAGCCTTAAGGACAGAGAGTGTAGGTGCCACTTCTCAGGGACAGAAACCACCAGGAAGGCTAAAGGAATACCATTCTCTCTTCCTCCCTGATTTTGCTCTTGGCCTTGCCTTCAAAGTGTGGTTCTGTTGCTAGCTTGGCTCTACTTTGTGTTATTAAAATACTCTCACCAAATGAGCTGAGAACAGCTGCACATCAGGCAAACCAGGCATAATGAGGGTAGACAAAGACCACTGGAGCCCATTCTCCACCTCCATCCCACCCACACACTTGTATCCAGCTGGGATTAGGATAAATAGCCATCTCGAGCGAGCGGTGACAGCAGACAAGCGGTGATGGAGTAGCCTATGCGGCCTCTCAGCCAGCCGTAGAAAACAGAAGAGAGAGGGGAGATGTGGAGAAGGGGAAGGATGGGGAATTTATCCAGTCAGGTGAAGATATATAAGACATCCTGCACTGATTGTTAGCAGTGAATTTGTTCTACACAAGTGGAAATTACAAAGTGGTAACAATAGAAGAGTAATCTGAAAAAGTTTGTGTTGAGGCCTAGAGAGGACCAGACAGAGCCATGAGCAGTGATGGGAGGCAACCCAGTTGGCTTGGCCTCCATAACAAACACTAGTGCTGGGGATTAGTCAACGGTCCATTATATTAACACAGTTCTGTACTGTCAGTCCAAGATCAAGGTCCCACAACTAGTGTCCGGTGATGGCTCTTCATGTCTTGGAGATGGCTATCTTCTCACCCTATCTTCACATGGTCTTTTCTCGGTGTTTGTGCAGAAAGTCTGAGCACCCAGTGTCTCCTCCTCCATAATGTCTATGACACCACAGGGCCAGGTCCTACCCCCATGGCCTTCCAGAGACTACTTTTCCAATATTATCACACTGGGGTTCAGGCTTCAGCATTTGGATTTGGAAAACATCATTTAGCTCCCAACATCATCAGCTTTGAAACCAACATCTTTCTATGTATGAAGCACACATTACAAATTATGGAGGATCCTACTGCAACACCTTCCTAGAAAGCCAACAAAGTCACTGACAGTAAGGCCAACAGGATTGGCCTACATATTGGCCACGTTCTCCCAGGCAGAAAAGGAGGTCTGAAATTGTCAGGATGAGGTTGTAACATAAAGCCACAGTTCCGAAGAGATAAGCACAAGGTCCCTGGGACTATCAGGTTAAAGGGCAGGGACAAAGCTGAGCACCAACACCCTGGGCCACCTAGTCTCCCTCTCTGAGTACCAATAAATCTACCCAAGAAACTTCCTGTTTCCATATTGCTCAACACGGAGGGGCTAGTATTGCATAGCATGGCACTGTCCTGCACAGTGTTGGGCCATGCCAGGCACCATGTCACAAGTTTGGTGCTCTTCTCTTCAGTAAGCTAGATACCTTGGCTCAGGTGACTACCTCTCTGCGCACCACCTGAATTGTGCTCTGAAACAAGAGGAGAACCAATGCTCTCCACACCACTCATGGTTGCCCTCCCTGTGGCCTATCTACCCTTGCCAGGTCTTAGATGGGAACACGAGAGGGGCAAGGAAGGCTCGGGTAGCTGGGCACAGCCCTTGGCCCTGGGCAGCATTCCCAGTGGTAGAGTGGAGCAACTGCCATGGTTTTGTGCTGAGACCCAGAAGCTGGTCCTAGCTGAGAGTAGCAGCATAACTGTCTGACCAATATGGCTCCTGAGTTTACTTCCCCATCTGTGAATTGAGAGGCTGGACCTTGTGGACTTGAGAGGCCCCATCTAATCTTAATAGCCTTCAGTCATCTACAGCATCAGGAAGATGGCTGACCTCAGGGTACTTGACCTAAGAGACTGTCCTGACATCACTGTGTACCTAGACACTCACAGGAAATGACATTTCTTCAGTGATTCATCTTTTCTCAATGATGTAAACCATCCTTTTACAGCTGTGCCACTCTCCTTCCTCAGTGTCCTCCCATGTGTTTCGTGAGCCCCCTCACTTCAGGTCCTTCTTCCCATCCTCCCCACAGACTCAGTAACTGGCAGTGAAGAATGAGCTCCAGGAGAATGCCATTTGAAGGCATCTCCTGGGGTAAAACCATTGCCACCACCAAAGCGGGCAATGCTCTGAGTCTGGAAGTCACTCCTATTATTCACAAAGGCAGAGTTCCTCCCCTGATGGAGAAGTGAAGAGATATGGCCACTGGGGTCTTCTCGGGTCACAAGGGTAGGCTGACTGTCAGCAGGCCCACTATTGAGCATGGCCTCTGGTCCCCTTGGCATGCCAGGAGTGGAGTGGCATGCTGTGCTCTAGGCTGAGCCGACACTCCTATGGTGGTGCTTTTGAAGTGAAGACTTTAGACTGCCCTACCTGTCTACCTCACACAGGCTGGCTGGCCTCGTGCCAGCCTTGCCACTGGCTCACAGGAAACCTTCAAACTCCCATCTCTATCTCCCTCTAGAGACCCCCAAACCTTCAACAGCCACTCCCCAAGAAGGGCAGAGGAAGAAATCCAGAGTACTCCCATACCACACACTTTTCTTGTTTGGGGGTTTTTCTCAACTGGCAAGGACACACTGCTTTGTTTATTACTTACAGAAGCCCTCATCCATGAGACCTCTAAGCTCTGTCAGTCCCAACAGTTACAGAGGAGATGAAAACATCCCATCTCCTGGCATTTTTATTGCATGCACATGCCTGGATATGTAAATATTCATTTATTTTGTGTTACAACTGTCTGAAGTATTTAGTACTACAACTTGCTATGTAGATTTGTAGCTTAGTATACTGATCTAAGTGGCCTGAGATTGTATATATACATTCCATGCTTGCATGACAAAATTATCCAATTATGTATTTTTGAGAATATATCCCACGATCCAGCGATATAGTACTTGGCATAGAGCTTGGTACATTCAACAACTATTACTTTTGAAAAGCAAGATACATAAGACTATCCCCCTTAGTAAGGAGACATCCCAATTAAGAAACACAGTATGTCATGAGGTTAAGAAAAACAGTTCTACAGCAGGCAAGATAGCTCAGTACGCATGCCTGCACACAAACACAATAAATAAATAAACTGTTATATGACACATTTTAAAATAGTTCCAGTGAAATCAGGCTATGTCTTCAAGGACCATGGAGGAAAAGCATGGAACCCCTCAAAGCAAGCCTTCCAGGGAAATGCATGCAGGAAGCAACATGAATCTGGGTCCTGAGAACTCATGGTTGAACACCATCCCCAAGCAAAAACAGATAGCAGAGACCAGCAAGAGATTAGGGGGAGAGCAGACCCAGTGACAAGCTTTGGGTAGAAGAGAAGTCATAGACTATTCCTTTGTTCCTGGCTCAAGAAAACCCATTTACCAAAGTGGGGAAAGGGCAAAACTGGGAGAGAAGACAAACTGTGTGTACTTGACACACTAACAGGATATTCACATGGGAATTTCTGTAGTTTTGGCTAGCCTGGGACTCAGGTTTGCAGCAGTTGCCCTGCCTCTGCCTCCCAAATGCTAGGATTACAGGAAAGATCTACTACTACCCCAGGTGGGAATAGTACATACTTCTGTGTCTATTTATTGAAAATATACCATTACCAGGCCCAGCCTAATCTTTTGCAGCACAGAGGAGTGTGGCTATGCTGAGATGCAAATTAGTGTTGAACTCTGCTAGGAAGTGCAGAAGTAGAGGGAGCTTAGTGTCTAAGATGAATTAATGAAAGAATACTGGCATGTCAGGGAGGCAGTGCCCACTGATAGCTCAAGTGCAGATTGTTATACTTACAACTGAATAACAGACTGATGTTTATGATCAAGGTCAGCTTCTTGTCTAATTGTGTGCCGATTATTCTCAGATTATAGGGGTAGACAGGGGGTGGGGGGGGCGTACAGCTATCAGAGTTGACAGAGGGTATTTAACCTTTGTCATAGCCCCTTCTAACCATGATCATGAAACATGCCCCAGGGTGGGGAACAATGGTGCCTCTTCTTCCTTTCCTGCTCACATGCCTAAAATATGGCATAATTTTAACAAGAACCTGAGTCCCAGGCTAGCCAAAACTACAGAACGATAATCTTACCTATTTTTAAAAAGGCACTCTTCCCATAACACAGAGCACAAGCATCTAGGATTTGAGATAAGGACTGGGCCAACTATTCAAAACCAATGTGGGTTTAGAACTCTCTCCAGCAGATACTAACAATTTTCATCAAGGAGTTGGTAGACGATAGGGAAACACCCCACCCACCTCCCCCGACTCACCATGGTCACCAAGCAGAGGTGGTACATAGCAAGGGTCAAGGAGAGGCAGGTCTCAGGGCCACACCAAACTTGGTGATGTTTAATGGGGGTGAGCAAGGAGCACTGCTGCAGTGCTGTGCTAATCGGCCACACAAATCCAAGATGGAGAGACCCACCTCTGTGGCAGGCTCAAAAGTGAGGAGACAGGACGATACTTATCTTGATCAGAACTACTTACATAAATAAATAAATAAATAAATAAATAAATAAATAAATAAATAAAATAAGGCCGAAATTAAATACATACTTAAGAATATATGAATTTCCTGTCAAAAGACAACAAGTGAAAAGTCAGGGTTGATAGTCTGACTCCATTCATTGACATTTGACTGCTTATAGCTTTCAAGTCCTCCCCGGCATCTTCCTCTTGAACCTACATCCAGGAGACCTGGAAGAAAACCTAGATATCCCCTGAAGGGTCCAGCCCCCTGCTTTAGCAGCCATGACCGGCTAACACATGCTTGCCTGACCTTGCCCCTCCTGCCTCAGTCACTAGGAGGTCAGATACCCTCCTCATGGCAAGGAACCGATCAGAAGTTAGCTGGTGGGGCTGTGCTTTCCGGCTCTGGGTGTGCTTAATGGTGTAAGTGCACAACAGTGACACGCAGAGCATAGCAACTGCCCTGGGAGGGCCTATAGTCCATAACAACCAGTTGACCAATCAACACAGGACAGGTCATCCACACCCAGAAGTGCACCAGTCCTGAGACTGTTGCGTACCTCTAGACACCCCCCCTTGCTCTACTCAATAACCCCCCCACCTGCCTTGTGGTTTCTTTGCTTTTCCATCGAAATGGGTCTCTTGCTGATTTTAGGATTTCAGGATTTGGGCACAACACCCCTTCTTTGTTGAAAGTAGTAGGTTCAAACCATTCAACCCCAGCTTTTGCAGGGGTTGCAGGACCCTTACTCAACCTAGCCTCAACCTCTACTCCTATCCTAGGTTAGCTTCCTCCTTCCTTCCCTTTTTATGATTTTTGGACCAGTTTAGAAAGCCCACCCTGTTTTCCCCAGAAAGCCCACTACATGGCCTCAACATTCAACCCAAAATTTGAATGGAGTCCATCCTGTTGTACAGAGTGGCCATGACAAAGGAGCCATGCCAGGGTTGGGAATAGGGGCAAGCACCATATCTCCAGCAGTGAGGAGCCATCACCTAGACTGTGTGCATTACATCAGCTGAGGTAGACTTTCATCACCACACAGGGGGAGAATGCTACTGTACTCTTACAGTGTTCATCTTACATGTTATGGCCAGCCCTGGACCTTACAATTTAGGAGGAAAAAGGCAAACAGGCTTCCAGATCATGAGCAGTCTGGAGACTCCAGTAGAGAACACAGGAAAATGGAGCTGATCTCCTGACTGGATGTTGCCTTTGAATCTTGGGAACAAAGTATCTAGGCTTCTTTGCTGGAGTCAGGACTTGGTATAAGCATCAATATGCAAAAAGAGGTTTTAAACAACATAAGAAGGAGCTTTCAAAAATCAAGACATGCCGGAAGACAGGGCACTGATTCTGGTGGTAGCAGCAGCTTGTCTTTAGGACACTGAACAACCCACACTCTGAGATCAAAGTTCTTACAGAGAGTCAAGAACCGATGATGGGGTTGTGTTTTCCTATCTGGAAAATTCTCTGTGCCAATTCAGCAGCTCCCCCACCTCCACTAAAGCGGTAGTATTTACCCCTGATGGGAAAGCACGTGGGCCAGCAAGGACTGGTTCAATTGTGAACTATTGAAACTCAACCCTAATCCTACTGCAGTCATGAGAGCACTGTGGGTGCTTGAGCACAGGTGTATTGGTTGGACAGTGAGTAGCTGGAGGAGGTCAGGAATGGAAACAAACCACAGGATGCATGTTGCTAGGTTATAAACTCACAATCAACCACAACAGGAAAGCCTGGGAAACAGAAAGGCCCAGTCTATACCCACTAAGCAGTTTCATCATTCCCTTGAGGGAAGCAAAAATGGTGATTTTCTAAATTTCACATCAAGATATGGCACAAATTTGAAAGCAAGCCACAATTACCAAATGATTGCCTATGTGTGTCTTTTGTTTAAGGAGCCTTGTGTCTGCCCTCCATACTGGGGTGGCTTGTGGGTGTGTATGTGTGTGTGTGTGTGTGTGTGTGTGTGTATGTGTGTGTGTGGTGTGTGGTGTGTGGTGTGTGTGTGTGTGTGTGTGTGGTGTGTGTGTGTGTGTGTGTGTGTGTGTGTGTGTGTGTGTGTGGTGGCTCATGTGGTGTGTGTGTGTGTGTGTGGGCGTGCGCGCGCTCCCTCCCCAGGAGGGAGCAGCACTCCTGGGTTACCTGAGCTCCCCGAGCTTTGATCCACACTGCTTTCTTTCTAACTCCTGAACCTTTAAGAAGCCAGGAGCGGGAGGTTGCCCAAAGTAACAGTGAAGACCACAGACTGGCTTCTGGAAGAAAACTGTCAGAAAGGTTTGGGGAATGAACAGCAGCCCAATCCTCAGGACATTTTGGTAGTTGCGGCCTCCCCCAATTCCAGAGCCATTTCCTGCCACTTTTCTCGTTGCACCAATTCCTTTTGAACAATTTCCTGTTTTCTTTTTTCCTATGGGGGATGTACTCTTCTTCCTGGATCTGCAGGCCCCAGAGATAAGCATGCAGACAGATACCGGTCAGCTTCTGGGATGCGGGCCTCTCTGGCCCAGAACACAGCCACACCATCACCAGTGCCCAGAGTTACAAGCACCACTACAAATATGACCAGGCTCCGAGCCCAGTGTCGCCTTACCACTCCAAAGGTGGATTAGACAGGCACATGCAGCTTCACCCTAGCCTGGCAACTGCCACAGATAACACTCTTGAGGGGAAACTGCAACAAGCCTAGCTCTTCACAGGATTTACTCTGAAAAGGTCTCAAAGCTGAAGGCATCTCACATCTTCCAGCTATAAAAAAGAAATGGGTTCATTCCTACCTGAAAATGAAGGCAGCCCCCACACAAAGACATAAAATGCCAAGTTATTTCAATAAAGACAGCTCAGACAAAAATCTTAAGGATGGACTACGGGGTTCAAGAGAGGAAGAAGCCAGCAGAGGCGCACCCAGCATATAGTGCCCAGCGTACGGCATGCCATCTGTGAGCTGGGGCTTTAGGTCTGGGCACATTTTATTCTAGAAGTAAACACATCTTGGGAAGCTTTGCTCCTCCTGAGGACACACTCCTTCCTTTTTCTGCTAATGATGGCTACTAAGTGATGACAATGGTTCCAAGCCAAAGAGCATGCTTCACAAGTACCTCAGCATCTTTTTCTGTGAGGCCTGCATTTCTAACTTCTGTCTGTTCTCCCTGATCCCGTCTTTGCTTGCTAGTTGGTTTTGCCAACTTTGTGTTATTCTAGTGAACATCTCAGGATTGAGAGGAAAAAAAGATGACGAAATTAATAATGAGTGTGTATCAGTGAACACTGTCTATTGCGTGGGCCACTGACCTGTCTTAAGTTTTCTCTAAACACAAGATCACTTGGTGATCAGGACAACCTTGAGATTGTATCTCCTCACTCCTCAGGGAGGAGGCTGGGGCCCAGTGGGTAAGCACTATGGGGTCTGAACCAGTGCAGTTCCCCTAGTCTATCCCCCCTAGCTACATGGCAGCTGGAGGGGACTATACACAAAGCATCTAGTTAACTCATATGTGCTTGGGCTAAATTAGGTCCTAAAAGGTTTTAGGGTTTGTCTTGAGAGCCATGGTCCCCACAAGAGCTCCCATAAACTGCTGTGACAAATCCATTTCAAGAGATATCCCACTTCTGCAGTCCAATTCCAGACCAGAGAGAGAGAGAGAGAGAGAGAGAGAGAGAGAGAGAGAGAAACTATGACAAGCACATTAATTAGCTAATTAATTAAGTGTCTCTGATACCCAGTCATCATCTTTCCAATGACCGTGTCAGCCAGGTACACAGGGCAAGCTGCTTAACCTTGCTGTGTTGCTTTTCTCAACTTCCAGATGGGAAAACCCTGAGCCCCTGACCTCCTACCCTAACTGGGACCTATGCTCACCAGGAACAAGTACACAGAAAACAGAACAATGCTAGAAACTAATGACACTGCATTGCTAGACACTGATGGCCACCTGCTCACTGATATCATGACTCTGGTATTGCTCAATACTGACAGCTACCTGCTCATTGACAGGGTGCTGGCATGTAGCATTTCCATTCTGAAAGTTCTAAGTCTCAGGTAGGTCTCTAAAGAAATCAAACAACAATGAACTGGACAAATCAATTAATCAATGCAGCAGACAAGCCTAAAAGCTACAAAGCCACCCTGTAGGTGAGTACAGGGTGCTGCATCACCAGCAGCTGCCATTAGTCCTGCAGGGGAAGAAGCCTTGTTTCCCGTCTCTGCAACTCAGCAAGAAGCCAAGGTCTGCTTTCTCCATCAGGACTGTGAAGCCAGTAATCCTCAAAGTCACCATGACAGGAAGGAAATATAAACAAAAGGACAATAAAAGACCTTACAAATCACATCTCTTTATGTTACACATATTTTTAGTCAACAACACTATTTTTGACGACAACTACTTCTCCATAAAAGGTTAAAAGAAAACCTCCAGGGTAGAGTAGGAGAGACAATGCCTTGGACTAGAAGGACAGTGTTTACTGCAGACCAATTGATGTGCTAAATGTGTTTCAAGAATAGAAGGATTTCGGACTGGAGAGATGGCTCAGAGGTTAAGAGCACTTTCAGAGGTCCTGAGTTCAATTCCCAGCAACCACATGGTGGCTCACAGCCATCTGTTATGAGATCTGGTGCCCTCTTTTGATATGCAGATATACATGGAAGCAGAATGTTGTATATACATAAATAAAATAAATAAAATCTTTTAAAAAAAGAATAGAAGGATTTCAAACTCTGCACAGAAAGTAGAAAAAAGTAATTATGTTGATATATATAATATTGCTATATATATATATATATGTATATATGCATACCATATTTTCATTTCCTCTCTATAAAACTCAGTGAAGTTCTTAGAATGTTTTTTGTGAAGTATGTATTATACTCACTTTACAACAAAGAAACTGGAACTTGGGCAGAAAAAATAAATGAAGGAGTTCACACAGCAGTGGAACTACCCTTCATGTCTAGGGACACTAAACTCATTACTCTGTTCCACTCCCTGTGGAGCAGCTCTAAAGTCTTGGGCTCCCCAGAGCTGGCCCTAAACTCTTGGATGCTGACTTCTACCAACTGTGGCCACTGCACAAAGGCTAGGAATTCAAACCAGTTGGATCTTTTCCAGAATCTAGAGAGCGCAGGTGCCTCCAGAATTGGGGGTTTGCAAACAATGAGAACATATCAATGTCAAGGGACCTAAAACCCAATTATTACCCATGCTAGAACTAGAAGAGAGTAACTGGTGATCAGTTTAGATCCTAACCTGTCCAGATCCCAAGACCAGACAGGAAGCAGTATGAGAATTGGATGGCTAGAACTCAATCCTCCCACCTGGCTGCCACCAGAATTCAGGTGACCTTAATATACAGAGGTCCTGTTTCTGTTTCCTGGTCCTGAAGGTTTAAGAGAATGCCCCCATATACACCAACACCCCTAAGAATCCTGTCAGTCTCTCTTGTTTAGGTCTTTTTCAGGGACACAGCCACTCTCTCCTCAGGATTCGCCACATAGGCAACAGAACCCCTCCCACCCATACACTCACATAAACTTTCAGTGCTTGAATCTATCCTAGGCAGTGTGAGCTGAGAAAGCAACCTGAAGCGAGCGCTTATTGCAGATGAAAAGAAAATATGAAGTTTCTGTTCAGATCAAAGCATTCCCATCTTCACCAATAACATAACACGATCCATGTTAAAGAGAACGGTTTCTCATTTAATCCCTGTGGTAAATCCTTCCAGCATGTTCAGCATGGTATTCCTGAGTAGAGGGTGTTTTTTCTTGAAGCTTTATTTTTATGGTACACACACACACACACACACACACACACACACACACACACACACACAGTACAAATCAGAAGGCTTTGTACTGTCCAGGAAACTCCCATGAACAGCTTCCCTTTGCAGAGCAGTGACAGCTCCTCAAATGACCTTACATCTATTGATGTAAAAAAGCAAGGGGGGAAAAAAAACATAGCTGGGAAAAGGAAGAGGAAGAGCAGGGAAGCTGTGCCTGATGGAGCAGGCCTGTAACCCTGGCTACTCGGGAGACTGACACAGTAAGGTCACAAGTCCAAAGCCCGTGTGAGCCACAGAGTGAATTTAAAGCCAGTCTGGGTAACTCAGAACTTGTCTAGAGGAGTAAACAAGGGACAGGGATACAAGCTCGGCTCTAGAGTCTTTGCCTCGCTCCTGTGAAGTGCTGGCTTCCATCTCCAGCACTGTCAAGGGGGCAGGCAGAGGGGTGTACACAAATACTGCAGAGAAGGAAGGGTCTCTTCTGGAAACAGAGGTGTGGTCATGGTTTCAAATGCTCAGTCTTTGAACTCAGAATGAAGAATGGAAAAAACAGCCCAGTTGGGGAATACTGCCCCCTGTGATGATCTTTTTAGTGGAGCAATAGAAAAGCACAGATACTGCAAGAACATGGTCTAAGCCAACACCAAAAGGATATAATGGCCAGAACAGAAAATAAGCCACTAGTATTTCTGGGTCTTGCTTGCAGAAGTTAACTATGAAGCTTGAGATCTGTTTTTCCCCTTGGTGTCTGAGAACACTAAATGACCATGGTAACGAGGTCATTTATGCTGATTCATAAAATAAGCTTGTGATTTCCTATGTCTTTGGAGCTGAAGGTCTGCTCTGAGGTCCAGTGGTGACAGGGGCTGGGCCAGCCCAGTCTCCAGATCCTGAGGGAAGCAAAGGCAAAGGTCACTCCTGACATTTTCTCACTCACCTGGACGAGTTCTGCTCTAAGCACAGGAGGCCTTCCTCTCCACTGTCCTGCTCTGAGCAAGGCTTGCACTCAGACCCCAGTCTCAGCCTCCCTCCAAGTATGAGGATTCACAGGTCTGTGCTACTCCTCCAGGTTACCTCAGTTGTCTTCTGCCAAGTTCTTCAGAATTTAAAGTCACCACAATCTGCTCTAGGCTATTAACACCTCCCTTCTTCAAGCACCCCCAGGACTGATCACCCCACAAATGGAACTTACTGAGCTTTGACATAAGCCCTGGGGATCCTCATAGCCACAACATTCTTTTAGTTCCACCCAACACAAGAATGTCTGAAAAGCACCAAGTCCTGCTAGAAATACAAACCATGTCACTCCCTTGGTCCAAATCCATCACCAGGTGCAAACCCTACTGCTCCCAGTGGTTAGCCTGGCTCTCCAGGCCCTGCATAGCCTACTACATACCCCCTACACAGCCTCTACTGTCTGCCCCTGCAGTCCTAGTCTGCAGCTCCTCTGTGCTCTGGTCACACTGCTCAGGCCTCAGTTCCTGAACCACAGCACACTCCCTCCAGCCCCAAAGCATTTGCAATCCCATAGTTCCAGCCTGTGCATGCTTCCTTCCACTGCCTTCTGGCCCAGCTAAGTCCCATCCATCAGCCATACCTTCAGTGTCATCCCTCTCCCTTAACACCGCCCCTGTCCACTATATACATCTGGAACACCCCCCCCCCCCCCGTCCTGGAGCACTTCAGCTCTTCCCTGAGCGTCAATCACACACCGTCTGCTCCAGTACTGGGATGAAGTCCATTTTCATTGCACATGAAGTCCCCACCTGTCTTCCAATCCAGGTGTCCCTAGCACCTTGGCAGAATTTAGCTCGCTGTTGGAACTGAGTAACCCTTTGTTGAGGGAGCGACAACAGCAGTTGCAGTTCTGTTTCCGACTCCTCCATGCCTCTGTCCTTCAGCTCTGCCCTGGCCACCATTTTCAGGAGACTGCAATTTATCCATATAGTGTTATGAGGACCCAGAAGAATGCACTCAATCAGAGGGACAATCGTCTCCTAATGGCCTGTCCTAGGGTTTACCGCTGTGACATAACTCACAAGCTGAAATAAACAGGAGAAAGCCGTTGGGTCCTTCCCTGGGGATTATTCTAAGTCTCCCTGCTCTTAGCCGCTTTGCTTACACACTGAGGTAGAGTTCCTGTTGGCTGAAACTTCTCATGTACAGCCAGAAACTCATGATGTGGGTTACATTCCAGTGAACATGTTCTTATTAATCTGGAAATGTCTGGAGCTGAGGACAAAAACAGTTGTATCTTAAAATCGGGTGGATGTCAGGAAACATTTAAATGTCACTTTTTATCCTAGGCACTTCCAAGAGGGTCTCCTTAACTTTATCTTCCAGCTAACACAGAAAATTCTTTCTCTCTGACAAGGGTTCACTGAAGAAAGTCACTGTGATAGTTAGTGTTGGCCAGTGGGGAGAAAAACTATGCACAGACTAATGTATTCTAGTGGCAGCTACTTTTCTCTCTTTTCCAAAACTGGGCAAATAGTGACCCAAGGTACTGTTGCCTCTCAGAAGCGCTCCAGAAATGCCGAGCCCTACAGTAGCTTCTGCAGGCTCTCTTCAGGGCATGATCCAGGAGGCCTACTGGCTGCACCTGGCCGTTCCAGGGCAGGGTTCAAAGCTCATACAGTTCTGTGCGCGGTGTGCAATCTCTGAATCACAGGCTTGGGGCTGGAAGGACACAGGTTCTGCCAATGCCCTGTGAGAGGTTTCACTGGGCCCCCGTCAAGCCTGTATACCATGAAGTTCTCCTGCAAACGTTCCAAGAGTTAACTTGATGGCAGCATGTCAGAACCCGTAGGTAAGCCTATGCAACACAGGCTGGTCATGCTGAAACAGACATGTAGTCTAGAATCGCTGCAATTTCTTGAGCTTTACCTTCCTTACACAATCACAGTAAATGATCCCCACATCACTGATCACTACAATGAGTGAGTCATACTGATTAGCTTATTCAGTTTTCCCAAACCTCTTATTATTCTCATTTGATGAGAGAAAACCTAGACTGAGGACTGGCCTGCCATGCCCACTAAGCTACACAAACACTGGGAACTTCTCAGTGACCAGGCTGAAAACTCAGAACAAAATTAAAACAAATATTGAACAATGGCACCTGTGTCCACACACTACAGGCGAGACTGTAGATCCATAGCATTAAAGGGAAAAAACAAAAAACATAACTGAAGGGAGCTTAAGACTTGCATACCTAGGCTAGCCAGATTGGTTCAGTGGGTAAGGGTTCATGCTGCTAAGTCTGATGACCTAAGTTCAATCCTGGGGCTCATATGGTGAACAGAGAGCTGACTCCCAAAAGCTGTCCTTTAACCTCCACTTTCTGTGGAATGTGCATCACACACACACACACACACACACACACACACACACACACACACACACCTTAAGATGCATACTAAAAACTAAAAAACACCAATGAAAGAAACTGAAGACTATCTGAACAATTGGAGAAACACTTCATATGCATGAACCAGAACCCATTACAATGTCATGAACTAGAACCCATTACACTGTCAGGATGGGAGCTTCTCCTAGATTTATCTACAAATTCAATGCATTCCTACTAAAATCCCAGCAGGCTTTTTATTAGAAAATGCAAAGTTGGTTCTAAAATGTATCTGGAAATGCAAAAGACACAGAACAACCAACATAACTTTGAAAAAAAGAAAAGTAGAAAACATACAAAGCCATATAGCAGTATGACAGGGAGATGACAAACCTGCAAGGCAAAGGGACAGACCTGGGAATGCAGAGTGAGTCTTTCGTTTATTTCCATCGCCAGCACACTTCATATCACTCCTCCCCATTATAATTCAGTCCTAAAAGCTGGTTAGTTAGATGTATGCAAGTAAGAAGGAGGGGGATATTTAGACTTTGGCTTCCTGACATGCACAACCATGAACTCATCATGGATCATATGTTCAGCAATATGAAAGCAATATCTTAAAAATATAAGACCTCTAAGAAAAGGAAGGTAAAAGAAAATCCTCTTGGCCATGGCTTAGGCAAAGCATTCTTAGATAGTAAAAGAAAAGCTCTACCCATTAAAGATAATATTTTATAAACTCAACTTTATCATTTAAAGAAAACTGTCTTACTGTCTTTCAAAATAAATCACAAAGAAATAAAGGGAAACTATAAATTGGCAAAAAAAAAAAATACTTGGAAATCATATAAGACAAAGATCTTGTGTCCAGTATTCATTTGTATGTAGTTGTGCCATGCAGATACACACATGAATATTCACAATAGCAGTATTCAAAATAGCCATAGAGTGCCCACTTGATCATGAATACATGAGCTAAAAGTGGACCATCCATACAATGGAATACTATGCAATGACTTAAAAGAAAGGAACTGCCAATATATGCCATACCATGAGTGAGTCTCCAAAAAAAGAATGGTGAGAACCTAAATGGAAAGATTATATACTATATAGGTCCATTTACATAAAATTTCCAACAAAAGAAAATTTATAGAACCAGAAAACAGGTCAGGAAGTGTGGGAAACAAGTCAGCTAAGGTGGAAACTGGGATTAGCCACAGAGAAGCATGGGGGGACTTTTTGGCATGATGGATAGGGTCTAAAACTGGGTTGCAATTCAATTGTATAATTTTGTAAATGTAAACCGAGGCAGAACTTTTCTTTTGTCCCGACCACCTGGTCTCAAATAATCATACAAAAGCTTATATTAATTACAAAATGTTTGGCCTACAGCTCAGGCTTATTACTAACTAGCTCTTTCAACTTAAATTAACCCATTTCTATTAATCTACATTTTGCACATGGCTTCAAGGTTTTACTCTGCTAGCATCTTGCTTCTCCAGCGGGTGGCTCATCTCTCCCCTTGACTCTGCTCTTCTCCTCTCTGTATTTTCAGTTTGGCTTTCTCACCTGGTCTTATTCAGCCACGATATAAGCCAAGGCAGCTCTTATTGCCAACCAATGAGAGCAATACATATTCACAGGGTACAGGATTATCCCATAGCATGTAAATTTTATCTAAAATCACTGAGTTGTACATTTACAAAGGTCAAACGTTATATATAAACTGTACTTCAATAAATGCACTTTTTAGAAACCTAACTTCTATGAGCCAGGCATTGGTGGCGCACGCCTTTAATCCCAGCACTCGGGAGGCAGAGGCAGGCAGACCTCTGAGTTTGAGACCAGCCTGGTCTACAAGAGCTAGTTCCAGGACAGCCTCCAAAGCCACAGAAAAACCCTGTCTCGACGCCCCCCCCCCCCAAAAAAAAATAGCTAACTTACGTGAAAGTTATTTTGGCACCATTTTGTGCTTGTGCACACATGTGTGTGTGGAAGCCAGAGGCTGATATCAGGTGTCTTTCTTGGCTGCACTCCACCTTATTCTTTAAAATAGGGTCTCTCACTGAAAACAGTTCTCCAATTTAGCAAGACTAGCCAGCAGACCAAGGGAGCCTCCCAGTGTTGGGATTAAAGGACGCACAGCCCCACGGCTGTTTCTAACACGGATACCAGGGACTGAACCCTGATCATCACACTTGTGCAGCAAGTACTTTATGAAGTGAACCATTTCCCAACCTGAAAATTATTTTTAAATAAAAACTATAGCAGATGCTATGATGATGGTCCCATGTCTTATGGGGAATCCTCCAATAATAAACTCGGTGACATTTCTCATGAGTATTCACTGAGTTTACATAAAACAATGCTTAGCAAACACTCCACCAGCCATTTTTCTTCTGTACGCCTTACTGTCCTGTTGCCACTGTTACTGAGACACCCAGGCCTTCAAGTTTTCTGTAAAGATGGCCCTGGGTCCACATCCCCTGGGGTGGTAGTCATTATGGATTCCTCCCCTGGCTGGAGTCTCTTAGGCAGCTAGATTCATTCCTGTTAGGGATCCCACTGAGACATGGCCGACTTTCTTCCACAGAACAGAGCCTCTTTTAGCTTTTAAATATGAAAACCCATCTTTTTCCTATTTGTTCCTTTTTTCTTAAAAAGGTCCAGATCCCTGGGAAAGGCCACTTTGTGTGGTAATAAAAGGGACTCATAAAAGCTTTTGTGTCTTGGTCCCTCCACTCCTGCAAGGCCCCCTCCTCCCAACCTTTCCAATTCACCCACAGAGTTCTCCTGAGCAGCTGTGCATCCTGGGTAGTGCCCTCTCTGACAGCCAAACCTGCCAGGGTCCACACTCAGACCTGAAGCTCATAAGGCATCCACAGAGTCCCTAGGAGCCTGAGGTTTTGGGGTTCCTAGTCTGTTTTACTCTTGTTAGGATAAACACCATGAACAAAAGCAAAGGGCTTACTTCAGCTTGCACCATGGGGGAAGCTGGAACAGAAACTGAAGCAGAGGTCATGGAGGAACACAGCTTACTGGCTTGCTCTCCATGGCTTGTTCAGTTGCTTTCTTATATAACCCAGGACCTCCTGTCTAGGGAGAGATGGTACTGCCCAGTGGGCAGAGCCCTCCCACATAAATCACCAATCAAGAAAATGCCCACAGACTTGAGAAAATGGAGGCATTTTTTTCAACTAACATTCCTTCTTCCCAAACAGTCTGTGTCAAGTTAACAAAAACTCGTCAGCACATTTGGCATGACCTCCAAGATACAGAACCTTTTCTTCCTTGCTGCGCTATTCTAGAATGTGACTAAAATCTGTCTTGGTGTTCTTGTCTGTCACTGCCATTTCCTCAAAGCTGTCCATGGCTACAGCCTGTTTGCCTCTCTCCCTTCCTGTCTCCGGGAAGCAGAATCCCATTTACTGTAAAATGGTCTGTGTGGTAGTGCCATGAGAGGTACCTGAGTCCTGGCTCCTGATGCCATCCAAAAAGCCTCCATTGACTGTAGGCAGCACCTCCCAATAGCAGTGTGCTGTGACAGACTGCCCTGCACCTGTGTCATCCAAAACAGTGGTCACTAGCCACATGTGGCCTCAGTACTTCAAATACAGTATGTGTGAGAGCGAAACAGCTTTGTTTCCTTTGCTTTTGATTAATTGAATATAAACCACTGCCTGAGGCTAGTGAGTACCTCACCAGACTATAGTGGGAAATAACCAATACAGAGTCAAGTAGAAATATAAGGGTATTTAATAGGGAAAAGCCTTACTTACAAAGTGACTTAGCCAGCCGGCGTGGCAGTGGTCTGTACTGCAAGTACAAAAGTGAAACCAAAAGAGAAACAAAGTCCCATGCAAGTATTGCTTTACATCACCCTGACCACGCCCTCGCAAGCGTGGTCAGGCACACCTGTAGCCAGCCCCTAAGTAGGCGTGGCTACAGCTTCCCCTATACCAGACCACACAGCTCTAGAAACTGTTACCCCCTCAGGTGCTCAGTACCGGCCACTCACTGGCCCCACACCTAAGCTTACAAGAGCCTGGGCTTCCTCTTTATCCCCACAGTACTGCCCAGGATCAGCAATCCTAATACACAGAGACCCCTCTAAGGGCTCTTCCCTTATGTAACAGCAGCAGCTTTTAGTAGGGCACAACAGAGCAGGGGAGACAGAGACCACAGACATGAAGCAAGCGCCATGAAAACAAGTGGGTGGGTGAGGCCTTTGCCTTTAATCTGTGTCTCTACACGGATGACATGCTTGGAACTTTTTGTATGATTTTACCGTTACATTAAGAGTTTGGGCTGAACCATGTACAAAAAATTTAAGTTGAAATAGACACATCAGACAAGAAAATGAGGATATTAAAAAGTGCTTTGCAGAAACTAAAATGCCAACATAATGATATGGAATACTGGGTAGACAAGACTAAACAGTCTATAATTGCCAGCTAAACAAGTCATTAACTGTCACTTCATGGATTTTTTTTTTTTAAAAAAGAAGTAGCATAATTGAGGACAGAGTTAGTAGATGGTAAATTTTTGGTGTGGGGACTGGTATGTCCTTTTTTTAAGGCCAGTGCTGGTCAACTATCTCACAGTGTAACCACCTCTGACTAAAGAAATCATTATGCAGCATGACAATTATTTCCCAGACATCTTGCATGGAACTGGCAATCTGCTTTCACAGCCCAATTAGCTTTTAACTTGAAACTATAGTAGCTAGCTTCCATTTTCTGTTGGGATACTGTCTATTGCTGTGAAGGGACACTAGAGGCCGATTGTTGAAATAGCATATTACGGACACTTGGGAACAACTTCCAACCTCTCACCTTCTTTCCCTTTTCACCCAATTCCCTCACATCACAGCAGGTTCATGCATAGAATCTCACCTAGAGTCTCTCTCCCTTTCCTTACTAAAATCACTGGTACTGTAAAAGTCCTGGAAGCACCACAATAATGACCTAATTTGATCATTTTCAAATACCCCAAACCTCTAAACACTATAGCTGGGTTGAGTTTCTGCCCTTTTAATGTCATTACCATAAGACTTTGGGTAATAAACTCCTGTGTTAGTTTAGGGAGTATAAAGGTTTGAATAAGAATGGCTCCCATAGGTTTCATATATTTGAATGCTTAGGGAATGTCACTATTTGGAAGGGTTAAGAGGTGTGGCCTGGTTGGAAGTATGTCACCGGATAGGCTTTAAGGTTCCAAAAGCCTAAGCCAGGCCCAGTGGCTTCTCTCCCCGCTGCCTGCAGACCCAGATATACAACTCTCAGCTCCTTCTCTACACCATGTCTGCATGCTTCCTGCCCCAGTTAAATGCTTTCTCAAAGCAAAGAGTTGCCACAGTCATGATGTCTCTTCACAGAAGCAGAACATTGACTAAGACAGGGAGACGGACCATATTCTAACCACAGCAGTTCTTTGGTATTCTATAAAAGCTAGAAGACTTTTAATCCTTCACTAGAAAGAAATGACAATTGTATGAAATGATGGTTATGCTAATGACTGATGTGATCACTACATAATAAAGCCATGGACCACATCAACACATTCATCCCATAAATAAGTACAGTTACCATGTGCTAATAGCAAATGAAGAAAACAAATTCGGAGATCTCCCCCACTGGCCCTACAAACAATGCTGGGAGGGTTCTCTCTCCATGCTGGATCTATCCACTATTTTCTACACAGAATGGAAAGAAAAGTTATTACAGATTAATCACAGGCTTCATTCTCTACTTTCCCTTATCCATAAAATCAGACTAGCAGAAGGATGACTAGTTCACAGCAGAAGATAATCCAATAACTACTCACCTGGGGTTTGGGACCATAGTGTGTATCAGGTTTACCCATTTCTGTCTGCATTTCCTGACTATGAAGTAACTGTTGATGGAAACATCCCAGAAGAATGTTTGGAAAGGAAGGCAGAATTAACTTCACTGTTTATACAATTACAAGAAACAATCAGGAACATGAACAATCCAATATATATATGGCAGATCACATACGGGTCTGCCATAGCACAAGGTAATGATAAGATTGATCGTTTATTAATAGAACATGTGCTAGAAGCCTCAGAATTTCATAAGAAACACCATGTAAATAGCAAAGGTTTTAAAAAGGATAGCTCCATCACTTGGCAACAAGCCAAGGAGATAGTGAGAAACTGTCCTACCTGTTCCTTCTATAATCAAGCTTCATTGCCAGAAGGCTGTAGTCCTAAGGGCATTTGGAGAAATGAGGTTTGGCAGATAGATGTCTTTCACTTTCCAGAATTTGGAAATTTAAAATATGCACATCATACTATAGACACATTTTCAGGGTTTCAATGGGCTACTGCTCTTAGCTCTGAAAAGCCGATTCTGTTATAACACACCTGTTAGAGGTAATGGCCGTTATGGGTGAACCTGCACAAACAAAAACTGACAATGTTCCAGCATATGTCTCCACCAAATTGGAACAGTTTTTCAAATATTATAACATAAAGCATGTAACCGATATACCACACAATCCCACAGGACAAGCAGTGGTAGAGAGACCTAATCGAATACTGAAAGAAATGCTCCATAAACAGGCTGGGGGAACAAAAACCCCCAAACATAGGTTACATAATGCTTTATTAACACTAAACTTTCTTAATGCTAATGAGAAAGGACTAACAGCTGCAGAAAGACACTGGACTATAGGAAAAACTGCTGAACTAAATCAGCTGGTATACTTCAAAGATGTACTGACCTCTGTATGGAAACCAGGACATGTGTTACGTTGGGGAAGGGGTTTCACCTTTGTTTCCACAGGAGAAGAAAAGCTTTGGATACCATCAAAGTTGTCAAGATCCAAGTTGGAAAAAGAAAAACCTCTCGATGAGGAGAAATGACAGGTCATCCACCAAGGTATATCTCATAAACTGTATAGAAACCTCACAAAGGAAAGGAAGTGTTTTGTTTTTATCTTCACAGAGAAACTCATCTCCAGAAAGCAAAAAGACACTAGATGGGTGGATACTTAAAGAAGAGAAGGTAGCTATCCAAAAAGAACCATCGAACAAAAGTAATCTGTCATATGATAAACTCTAAAACTGTCTTTATATAAGATCTATTTCTCTTTATTTCCTAGTCCCTATTCAATTAAACCAATGCTGGCTTTAAGAGTTGGATTTGGCTTTCCTCCTCTAAATCCAAGCATGTTGTTAAAATAAAATTCAGAGTTTCTGTACTTTATCAAGAAGCCAATTGATGTATTACCGAATAAGGAAAAAACTGGGGACTGTCATTTGTCTATTCTTGGCTCTTTCTCTAAAAGTATAAATTCCCTCATAATTATTATTTTTCCTTATTGTTGCCTTTCCCGGTATGCATACATATAAAAGTTAAAATTTCTCTGCTAACATTAATGTTTAAGTTCCCCACAGCCAATGAAGAACTTCCTAACAGCAATCCTTGAACCCTCCAGAAAGAAAATGGGCCCCACCTCATCCAGTCCACTGGACCCAACTTGATTTGTTTGAACTGACGCTCTGGCCAGAGCTTCAGGTACTGACTTCAATCAACATGAGGACCTTCAATCAAGATAAGGCCTTCAACCTAGACCTTCAATCAAGCATCTCCCACCAGACACAGACTGGATACATGTACTCAAGACTTTGATTACTCTAACATTTTCTTCCTACAGGACCTCACAAGACTATCATTATCCCATTTCAGTAGGAAGTAACCTGGAGAGTATTCCGCTCCCTTTCCCCACTGTTGACACTAAGGAAAATGTACACCAAATTAGGGCTAGTTTCCTATTGTTTAGAGTAGGGTTTGGAAGGCGGTGTTCAGGCTTGGACATCTCTTTCAGATGACTTTAGAGTTTAGTTGGAATAGATATAGTTAGGATGTGATATAAGTAGATTATTATATCTTCTTGTAATTCACCTTTATGATTGTTAATTATAGATAATTTACACTGTTAAGTTTAAATCCTCATTAGACTAAAAGGGGAATTATAGGGAGAAATCCTGATTAGAGGTACCTCTTACAACGCCTACTTGGTCAGAGTTACATAACAAGCATTTAAGAAAGAGGGAGGTGCACACGAGGCTCTCTTTCACCTGGTTGAGCTGACCGGGAAGCATTTTGTGGGTCCATCCTGCTCAGGTGCAAACCTGGTCACTGGCTCCCTTGCATGAGTATTTTTCCCCATTAAACTACTGTTTATCAACCTATTTCTGACTCCACTTTGTAAACGTCAATATGTCCTTGGAGTAAGGACACTTCTGGGTGCAGTAAAGTTCCTACTGAACCACACTAGCAAGAGAAATACAAGCAAACACTTACATGTATCAAACACATATCAGATATCATCTAAACCACACACACAGGCACACAGGCACACACACACTCAGACAAGACACACAAATATGCGAAGACAGACATGCACACACACCACAGACAGACAGACACAAACACACACACACACAGGCAGGTACACACACACTCACAAACAGATGAACAACTCACAGACAGACAGAAGGATGTACAGATGGACATACATACACACAATTAGTCTTCCCAAACTGAAATGACTATTTTGAGCTGCTGACTGGCAAGGCTGTATTTAAACCTAGTCTGCGTTGCTCCTCTGTTCTCAATCATTGTGCAACACAAAACAGAATCTTTACACACAAACATCCCTGTCACCAAGGCAAAGTTCCACGTTGTTCACAAGGTCACTGCACCCACAGCTCCTGGTAGCTAACTTGGATACTTTCATCACAAGGAGCAAAATGTCCCTACCCTTCAACACTAAGACCATTGCTCATTGCAGAAAATACAGACACAATCTACAGAGTCCTCAGACAGCAAGACAAAACACAACCTCAAGTTAGGAAGTAAATACTGATCAGCATTTTGCCAAGTACAAGAGAAAGAATGAACCTCTATCAAAACAAACTGACACAACCCTATCCCCAAGCCAAGGTGAGGCAGGCCAGCACTGGAGAAAACTTGAAAGATTCTCATCTAACAAAATCAAAATCTCACTCCCCAAAACACAAGGTATTGAGATCTGGCACCCACTGAGGCTGCAGAGTGAGGGACAGAGGGCTGACTGGTCTTTCCCTCTACTGTTCCACCATCCCTCTAGTATTTCTTCAAGGGCTTCTCCATCCACGTATTCCTCTCCATGATGCTGGGGCTGTCATCCTTCATGCTAAAGGTGCTACAACATCTGCCTGCCTGCATGTCACCAGGCTCCCCACCATGATGATAATGGACCAAACCTCTAAAATGTAAGCCAGCCTCCTCCATTAAGTATTTCTTTTATAAGAGTTGTCATAGTCATGGTGTCTCTTCGCAGCAATAAAAACCCAAACCAAGACACATGGGAGGAGTTCACAGACTACTCCTAACTAAGGAGTGATGACACTCAGTGGCTTCTGGGGGGAGGCAGAGTCAGTTTTTCTTTAAGGGTATGGTACCCACCTGTTACTAATATGAGCAGCACAAATTGGACTCAAGGGGGTTACTTTTAAAAAAGGACACAAAGTTTGGGCAAGGGCAGGCAGATGGGAGAGGATTGGGAAGAGTTACTGGGGGAGTGGGATGTGAGTATGATTAAAATACATTCTATGAAACCTTTTTTTTTTTTTTTAAGCCAGGCATGGGGTTACAGAGACTTGGTGGTTATGAGCACTGGCTGCTCTTCTAGAGGATCCTGGTTCAATTCCCAAAACCCAAATGGCAACTCAGAGCTGTCTGTAACTCCAGTTCCTGGGGATCTGATGCCGAATTCTGGTCTTCTCAGCAACTACATGCATGTGGCGTACAGACATACATGCTGGCAAAGAATCATACACATAAATTTTAACTAATGTAAAAACCAGGCACAGTAGTGGAACTGTAACTCCAGCACTGTAGAGGAAAAGACAGGAGAATCTCACTGGCCAGCCTAGTTTAGTCTAAATAGTAAACCTCAGGTCCAGAAAGCTTGTCTCACAGAACAATGTATGGCACCCATGAAAGGCCACCACCAAAAGTTGTTATCCAGACTCCATATGTTTATGTGGTCCCCCAAACGGCAGTGCTGGTAACAATGTCCTAAACAGGATGGACTTTGGCTGGGTATAAACAGAAGCCTAAGGTGGGTTTCTGTAACCTCCCTAAATTCACCCCCAGAGGTCAACCACCTGGGGCGAGAGCCTCTAGTTCCTGGTCAATCCCGACAGCCTGCATCAGCTCATGACTCTATCCTGCTGAGTGTCATATAAAATCTGCCTGCCCTTCTGCCATTTTGCTTTTCTCTGCCCCCATCCTGAGAGATAATAGCCTTGGCAGTTTGGTCCCCCAATAAACTATTCTTTCTACCCATGGAGTGGTCCAGTTTTGTGGTTTCACTGTGCCCTCACTTTTGAACAGTCCCTAAGTCAGTGCCTCACAGGGGGCTCTGTTCCACAATGTACTAGGCAGGCAAATAGGCAGGGCAGGCAGGCAGAGCAGGCAGGCAGGGCAGGCAGGCAGGGCAGGCAGGCAGGCAGGTAGGCAGGCAGGGCAGGCAGGTAGGCAGGCAGGGTAGGCAGGTAGGCAGGCAGGGTGGCAGGCAGGGCAGGCAGGGCAGGCAGGGCAGGCAGGCAGGCAGGGCAGGCAGGCAGGCAGGCAGAGCAGGCAGGCAGGCAGGCAGGGCAGGCAGGGCAGGCAGGCAGGGCAGGCAAGCAGGCAGGGCAGGCAGACAGGGCAGGCAAGCAGTGCAGGCAGGCAGGCAGGCAGGGCAGGCAGGGCAGGCAGGGCAGCAGGGCAGGCAGGGCAGACAGGGCAGGCAAGGCAGGCAGGGCAGGCAGGCAAGGCAGGCAGGGCAGGCAAGGCAGGCAGGGCAGGCAGGGCAGGCAGGCAGAGACATGGTCAAGCGATTGGTAGGACAGACAGAAGTAAGGGACCAGGCCAGATGAAAAGGATGAGCCAGCCTGGAAAGTGAGACAGCAAAGTGTACAAGTGACTATGTCTTGAGAAGCCACCTTAAAAGGACAGAGACCATGATGAATGTGAGAGGGCAGGAAGAAACAAGACTGAAGGAGAAACGGGCCAGACAAGAGGAGCTGAGGTACCATATTGCTGCAATACTCTCCCGAGATAGGACTATAGGGGAAAAAGGGTAGATTACTGAATCCACTTTAATCCAAAAATGAATATTAATCTCAAAATATTTTACATTGGTATGGATTTGGTTTATTGATACAAATTTAAAGTTAATTTTGTTAAACTGTATGTATGTAAAACTTGATACTCACAAAGACAAGATAAATATAGAATATTTTCTCTAAATTTGCAAATAAAAATGGACTGGATGTTGTAACTGTAATTCTTACTTGATAACTGCTTTTGTTGTATATAATTTTACTACATTAAAATCCTAACCTTCCTTTTTATTTAGACAAAAAGGGGAAATGCTGTGGAATAATCCTTCTGTACACTGTGCAAATGTGTTGCTCTCATTGTTAATAAAGAGCTGATTGGCAGAGAGCTAGGCAGGATTTTCAGGTCAGAGAGAATGCTGGGAGGAAGAAGGGCGGAGTCTGAGGAGTTGCCAGGAGACTTGGGAGAAGGAGATGAACATGCTGTGCTGAAAGAAGGTACCACCACATAGCAGAGGGTAGATAAAAAAGGGGGGGTTAATTTAAGTTGTAAGAGCTTGTTAGTAACAAGCATAAGCTAGCTGCCAAGCATTTATAATTAATAAGAAGTTCCATGTGGCTACTTGGGAGCAGCTGCCTGGACACAGAAAAAATCTGCCTGTGCTCACCATTTGGAGTCCCAGGTATCCAAACTGCATAGAGACAAAGAGAAAATACACAGCAAACAATCCCAGTGGTGTGTGGTGGCCACACTGGCACGCTGGGCAGACTGGAGCTCAGCACTGTCTTGTCAGAAGTAAGTTTGAGGTCACAGAGGAAGATCACCACTCCAACTGAAGTGCCTGCCTTTTCTGCACAGAGGACATGAAGCAGGAGTGGAAAAAATTTGCTGCTCTGAGAAGAAAAGGGTCACTGCTCCTGGCCACTGAATTCCTGGGTGGGGAGGATGAAAACATTTGCAAATTTTATAAGGTGGGGAAGATAAAACATCTTAATTACTTGTCCTAAACACAAGTTCTATAGTATGTAATAGAAAAGATTTGTATTTGATATTTCTTACAATCTGAAGAGGCACCAGATGCCATTTGGGCTGAAGCCCAGCTGCCCATCCAGCACCATGTCCTCGAAGGCCTGGTCTACTGTTTCTCAGCCTTGGGCCCCAGCCTTTAAAGCCTGACACACCCGCCCCTCCCCGCCCTTCTCAAAGCTTTTCCTCAGACTTCTGATCAAACTGACAGTGTCTGGTCTATTCTCCCTGAGGATAAGCCTCTAGCTTCCTCTGAAGTGAAGACAGGGCAGAGGCAGTCCCTGTGACTGTTTGCTGTAACCACCACTCACTTGGGTTCTCTCCTTCCCACCCCACAGGCAGTCAGCAGCACTGGCCTCAGTGCCCAGCACACAACACCAGCTGGCTAACCTCAAGGCAATAATAAAAGCCAGCCTTGAAACATTAAAATGTAGAAGCCTATGGAGTAACCAAAGGAAAGAGGTCACTATTCAACCAACATGGGCATGGTTTCCATTAACTGAGAACCAGCTTCCAGCCTTAAATGAACAAGAGGAGGTCTGGACCACATTACTATTTTTAGTACTTATGAAAAATCTGCTCAGCTGTCCCCCATCAGAGTAAGAGGCACCAAGTGCCCCGATTTGCTCCAGAGCGGCTGCCAGACAACAGCCTTCCCTGGAATCAGTAAACACATGTTCACAACCTTTGTTCAGGATTCTCACACATGTTTTCATTCAGGCTAGTGCCCGATGTCTGTATTTTCCTTTGCTGTCTTCCAGATGAGAATGTCTTCCCTCACGCCATGCTCAGCACTGGCAACTGGGGCTCCCCAGCTCCACCAGAACCCAGAGTTCAAAGTGTGTCCTCTAGTGGGGCCTCATGGGATGGTTTTCTAAGAAATTCAAACTCTGGCTGTTCCCCACCTGCAAGAGCTACCCAGAATCTGCAATGGCTGCTTGCGTATCCAGATGAATCTACAATGGCTCAGGGGACAGGTAAGGCAATTGGTTGGTCCCATAACCAAGTAATTCACAACATACACCTAAAGTTTATTTGTTTAACTTAATTGGCAAATACCTACTAGATGCCTACTCTATATCTGGGTTGTTTTCAACAGTGGGAATACATGCAAGTTCCCCCCCTTGGTCCATTTGGACAGGGCAGAAAGATGATCCAAAAAGAAAAGAAAATAGAACAAATTATGTTCCACATAGATTACGGCCAAGAGGCGCAGTACAGCCAGATAGAAGCACTCATCCAGGAGAAGAGCAGTTTAACACACTACCAATGAGGCAAAACAGATCAGGAGACCAGGGGCAGAGACAGAGAGGAGCCAGAGGGGAGAGTGATCACAATGGAGGGAACAGAAAGCTGGGCTGGCTAACTTGGATCCGTGTCAGGTACCTCAAGAAGCAGAAATGACTCTAAGGGACACAACAGGCAATACAAGACAAGCCATGAGAAGAGAAATCAGGGACACTGCCCAAGAACACTGCCTAGGGACACCTAAACTCTTAGGAGTGAAAAAAATGGTCTTCCCCTGGGAAGGGCACCCAAATTGGTCATCCAATAATACCAAACAATCAGCCTTGAAAACATATACATGCAAGTAACATTATATAAATTAAGCAGGCCAGGCAGTGGTGGCATATGCCTTTAATCCTAGCATTCAGCAGACAGAGGCAGGTAGATCTCTGTGAGTTCGAGACCAGCCTGGTCCACAAGAGCTAGTTCCAGGACAGCCTCCAAAGCCACAGAGAAACCCTGTCTTGAAAACCAAAACAAACAAACAAACAAGATTGAGAAGTTTGTATTTATGTATTTAGTAATGTGTGTGTGTGTACAAACATGTATACATATGCACACACATATATGTAACAATTTTAAAAAGAGAGGCTACAAATCTGAAAAAGCAAGAGGGTAGGGGATACAAGGGAAGTGTAAAGTATAATTTTTTTAAAATGTAACCTCAGTTGTTTCAGGCATGAGTGGGTGGGTGAGAGCTGGCAGACACTCACCTACCTCTAGCCTCACTGCAGCAAGATACCTATTACTCTTCACTGCTGAGGTGGAGAGTCTCAAGCGATGGCTCTGAAGCCCCAGGAGAATTAGGGATGGGACAGGACTCAGACCCCTGGCTCACCACCGGCAAGCTTTGCTATGCTCTTCTATAACAGCAGACACCAAGCTAGGCCTCAAGAAGGTGACCCTGGGACAAAGAAGACAGAATCCTGGGAGTAAGAGACAGCAGTGTTTACCTGGGGATAAGAGTTGAGAACTCACATCTTCCGTCATGGTTTGGGTGTGACATCTCCTCTAACCTCCACTGAGATGCCTCAGGAGTATGCAAATAATCCAGTGTGGTACTTATAGGTAGGGCCTTTGCAGGGTGATTAAGACTGGGTAAGGTCATAAGGAGGAACCCCATGGCAGAATCCAGCCACACACCTGTACTCATGTGCTGCCTAAGGATGCTATCAATAAGGCCATCCCTGGCCCCTGGATCTTGGACCAGAACAAACCTATTTTCTTTACAATTTAGCCAGTCTGTAGTGTTGTGCTATTAGCAACAGAAAACAGACTAAGATGCCCTATCAGAAGCTCTTTCCAAAAGGCAAAGTATGTGGTTTCAGAGCACACGGTGACCTGAGTCCCATACCCCTTGATGCTGTTTAGAAGCAAGATTCACCGTAACTCACAAACCGGCCAACAATGACTAGGTACTGCCAGCTGGGAGGCATGGTGCGACCTGAAGTCTCAGGCACCACTGTAAATCCGGGCATCAGGACCGCACTACCCTCATCTTACAGATAAAGAGACCAAGGTCCACAGAGAAACAAGCTAACCCGAAATCACGTACCATGCTGCAGGCATGCTCCAAGCCTGTTACACATACTCTCACTTAATTCATAACAACGCCATAAGCTATGAACTACTGTTGTCTCTGCTTTACAAATGAGAGAGTGAGGCACAACAAACTTCATCTACAAACTTGGCTACAGTTACCAGCTGTCAAGAGCTAGGCTGCTATGAAGCCAGGGCCCAAGGCCTTCACCATTATCCCATATGTCTCTTGGTGACTCCCCAAGGTCATGAAGCTAGTGAAATGCAAGGCTATGGTTTGCATCTAGTTCTGTAGGATTCTGAGCCTGTACTATATTCTGTGACACAGGAGCTCCCCTTAGCCTCTAGACCTGCCTAGCTCAGCCCTCCTCACAGACATGGGACCTAGAAAACAAGGGGACCCAGACACATTCTTGGGTTAAAGCCACAGGGACACACCATCTGGAATGTGTACACCAGAGCTGGTGGAATTTGAAGCCATACACATATCAGAAGGATACGGGGTGGGGGGGGGGCAGAGAACACAGGTAGTTTTTTTAAGTGCTCTGGGAGTTCAAAGTGGGTGGGGCTGGGGGACCCCTGACCAGCTGCTTTTGCTGCAATTGGAACTGTTAAATCCCCCCTGCCCAACAGGTACAATGGTAAAAGCAATCAAATTCTCCAGCAAGCACAGGAGCCCAGACTGTAGAGCAGCGGTTCTCAATCTTCCTAATGGTGTGACCCTTTTTATATAGTTCCTTATGCTGCGGTGACCCCAACCACAAAATTATTTCATTGTTACTTCATAACTGTAATTCTGCTACTATTATGAATGGTAATGTGGCTATCTGATATTCCACCCCTATAAGAGGGTGGATTGACCCCACCACAAAGGAATTTGGACCCACAGGTTGAGAACCACTGCTGTAGATCCACACATGTGGTAAAGCCAGGCACTCGGCCAGGGCTGGGTTATGGGGCAAGACTCTGAATATTTGGGAGGAAGAAAGTGCTCAGGTAGGCAAACCACTTTCATAGTCAGAATCTGGCTTTAGCCTCCTCTTCTCCCTTCCAGCTTCCCACCACCAAATGAGGCTTTGTGAGTTCACCAGGATGAACCTGGGCCCGTCTCGGCGAGGCCTCCTCTCCAAACTCCTTCAGCCTCATTTGCTTTGCCATGAGGCACCCCAGTTCACTACTCAGAAGAAAACAACCTGATGGTACTAGTTCACACTAAAATGCAAAGGATTGATGGGTACATGGTTCCATGGCAAGAATATTCGCCTGGTTATACAGGAGTCTGTGTCCTTAGCAGAGGTGAGTAGAAGAATCTCTGCTGCACCCCCTCATAACTATCCCACCTGTGAAATCATAGAGCACTTGATGGCGAGACCTGGTTGTGAACTTGACTTCATCTGGAATTAACTAAAATCCAAATGGCTAGGCACACCTGTGAGGGATTATTTTTTCTTAATTAAAATATTGGAAGTGGGAAGACCAACTTCTAATCTCAGATCTTTAAGGTGGGAAGATCCACCTATAATCTGGGCCATGCCTTCTGCTATCAGCCTACATAAAGGACATGGAAGAAGGAAGCTTGCTCTCTCTTTGCCTGCTTGCTGTCACTCTCACTGGCAAGTTCATTCCTTCACTGGCATTAGAGCCAACTTCTTCAGGATTCCAATGTACTCTGAAAACCAGCTGAGTCATCCAGCCTCATGGACTGAACAACTACAGGGTTCTTAGACCTTCCATTGATAGACAGCTATTGTACTAGCTGGACCACAGCCTGTAAGTCATTCTGATAAATCACACACACACACACACACACACACACACACACACACACACACACACACACACACGTATGTTCTGTTTCTCTAGACAACCCTGACTAATACAGAGCAAGTGAGGCCGGAAGCGATGGCACTTGCCTTTAATCCCAGAATTTAGGAGGCAGTGGCAATCAGATCTCTCTGAGTTCAAGGCCAGCTTGGTCTATAGCAAATAAAACTTTGTCTGGAAAAAAGTTCATAAATGTTCCCAAGGCAAACAGTGCAAAAGCCCTCCAGGCCTGGATCGGTGGCAATGGAGACTATATACTGGGGGCAGTCAGGTTTCAGGGTGCTTGCCTCATTATCCACGCATACACAGGTGCTCATAGAGAAGCCATATACCCATAAGTACACCCTTTAACATATCTGTTGCTGAGGCCAGGCCCCCACTAGTCTCTCCAGTTCCCACAGTGCCTGGCCACAGCCACACAGAAAGGTATGCAGCTAGATCCCAGCATCCAAATCTTGAAGAATGTCAGCTTTCCTAACGCACACAGCCCATCAGAACCCTCTTTATCAAGAATGCCCTAAAGACCGTCTCCTACACCCAGGGCCAACCCCCATCACAGGCAGCCTCCCCAGGTTTAACTTCCCACCTCACTACTGTCCAGCAGGTAGCCTGATACTTTCTTCAGCATGGACAGTATGCACCTCCAGCCTTCCCAACTGTCATGTCTGCCTAAACCACTCACTATCACTTCCATGAGGTAAAAACAACATCTACAAGGTTCATCTCAAGTATCACCTCCTCCATGAAGCCTTCCTGCAAAATGCCTCACCTATCCTCTTCCGAAACCCTCAGAACTGGCAGATCTTCATGCCACCTGTCCTGATTACTAGACTAGGCCACTCACTCCATTCAACCTGAGCCCAAGCATCGGTCTGCCAAAACACCCTGAGACAGTAGAGTGGCTGGATCCTGCCTTACAAATGGCAGACCCTTAGCAAAGGCCAATGACACTGACTGCCCCAGAGCAGGAGTGCCTTCCAGGGTTCATAGTAGACCAGGGAAGGGTCCTGGGGCCTCTGACCACATGGAGGCTCTGACTGTCTGGTATCTGCCTGCCCTGGCCAGGAAGAACCTTGCCATACCACAAAAATCACACATCCCAGCTCAGGCTGCAAAAGCTGCTTTCACTGGCATGTCACTATGCCAAGTTGACAGCTCCGCAGGGCCCTGTCACATGGGACAGAAACACTAGCATGCCCAAAGGAGCTGCTCTTCGCTCCCTGCAGCTCCAGTTAGGCACAGATTTGTATTGTTATTGTATAAAATGCTTTCAATGGTGACAAAGCTGACACCGTGGAGAGAAAGAGAGAAAAGCCCTGAGGATGAGGAGGGGCAGAGAGTGGCCACAGGTCCATGGAGGGACAGCAAGTGTAAACAGCAGGAAGGGCTAGCTAGTCACATGTGACCCCGTAAGCAAGCAAAAGAAAAACAAAGGCTGAGAAAACTCAAAGCCAGCACGCCACACCTGGCCTGCCCTTCTGTTTTTCCTGGGGCACTACTCTGTAGCCTGATTTTCATAACACTGCTCCCAGGGGACAGTTAGTGCACGGAACATGGGGCTGCTTTCCCCACCCTTATCCCAGTCAGGCCATTCTGCAGGGTTAGAGCAGAGGAGGGGGTGGAGATCAAGATCTGGTAGCTTCACAGGACTGTGCAGGTAGATGAGGTAGAACTCAGATATGGACATTGGAATAAAAGCACAGGAGAGACCCACCTCACCCAAGACTCAGCAGGTTTCTTTTCCTGTCAATCAGGACAGGAGCTGACTGAGCTCCACAAAAGGTCAGACATCCTGGGCCAAGAAAGCAGCCCAGAACCTACTCATGCAAGCCACACTGGGGGCTGACACACCTGGCTTTGTAAGGATCACCTTTGGCTTGGTAATGCCACCCTGGGAAGATGTCATGGGGAAACCAATCTTAAGGAGAGAAGATAATCTTTCCTTTCTGCATGTGGACATCTGCCATCATCTCATTTATAATATTAAAGAGGCAATAGGAAGCATTGAGCCAGCCCAGGACGGGAAAATAAATAAAGTGAACCAAGCTTCATCTAGTTAACAGAACAACTCAGGGGAAACCTTCAAAGATTGTACTTATACATGACATGGGGAGTTGGGACATTAACAGCTTTGCTGATACTATCGCTTGCTTGTTCTTTTGAGTTAAAATGAAAGCTCAGTTTGTATCTCGACACATCAGGAAGACTCAGAGCACTTGAACAAAGCTAACTCCCATCTTGCCCAAACCTTTAAAATGCTATGTGTCAGGGAAATACTAGAAAATAGCAGGAATTATTGATGCTGACATCATGAGGTATAAAAACAAAACTTTTTTCTATTTTCTTATTGTTCGCAGATACTTTATAAATGAATCTTACTTTTGGATTGAAAAAGAAGTTAAGGGTCGGGCATTGGTGGTGCACGCCTTTAATCCCAGCACTCGGGAGGCAGAGGAAGGTGGATCTCTGTGAGTTCGAGACCAGCCTGGTCTACAAGAGCTAGTTCCAGGACAGCCTCCAAAGCCACAGAGAAACCCTGTCTCGAAAAACCAAAAGAAAAAACAAAAGAAAAAGAAGTTAAGGGTGTAACTCGGGTGGGAAAGCATGTGACTAGTACACATGAAGACCTCGTTAGGGCCCCAAAACAAGGGAAAAAACTTACTTTTAAAGTCCCTTAGGTATGTGAAGTGACCTTCACACTACAAACAAAAAGGTAGGCAGACAGTTCACAGAGACTTAGCTGGCATCTCTGGAACTCTGGTCACTAAGTCCAAACACAAGCTTTGGGAACACAGGCTAAATCCTGCCTCCCAGGCCCCACACAGCCCATTTTCACTTTCCCGAAGAAAGGAAAAAGACTGCCTGGAAACAAACTAAATAACTAAATAACAAACTAAATAAACAAACTAAATAACAAACTAAATAACTAAATAACCAAAGTAGCAAGAACACGGAAGTTACACAGGAACAAAGCCACCAACCAAAGCATAACAGTAATGTCTACAATGAACACAGAAACACAAAGAACAGCAATAAAGAACCAACCCAGGACAGAGTTCATGATGTCTGAAAACAAAGTGCTCCTTCAAAAATTGCAGGGACTCCAAACAACCTGTTCAGCTGGACCAGACTGTGGCAACAGGGTCAGGATTCTTGCAGCAGCCGACTTCCTGGCAGAGCACAGTCTGGACACCACAGGAAGCACAACACTGCTCACTTGCTTTCTCGCCACAGAGACTTAGTATGGCCTAGTGACTCTTCTTGGGCATATGCAAGAATAAATCTCTGGAAGCACATTAGCATTTGGCTAAACAACCTAGACAACCCTGGGTATTTGGACTAAGAGAGCTCTTTCCACTTCCCATAAGGTACCTGAGGGTCCTAACCTGCCAGGAGAGCCCAGATGGCCCATGCCCCACACCAGGTTTCTAGCACAGGCCCCACCACAGCTTTCTTCAGCAGACATGCCCCCCATAGCAGAGCTGGTGGGGAAGTGCTTAGTAGCCTTCTCTCTGCCTGTCTCCATTTGTAAAGCTAGGGGAGAGGATACTAGCAGCATCTACTAGATTCCCCAGGCCCTCTGGGATTCACTGCCTGGTTTCTCACAAGGCTAGGGAGTTGGGGTAACAGGCACCTTCCCTTCCCTGCAAAGCAAAGGAGCATTTTGTCACACACTGGGTACCCCAAAACACACACTGGCCTAGTGTTCAGGGACCTGCTGGTGGATAGAGGGAGAGGAACTCAGCAAGGACAGCATGCTTGCTCCCAACCTGATGTCCTCTGGTGTCACAGCCAGTCACAGATGCAGGATGAGATTGGCCAGGCACTCCTGGCCCATCAAGTTGCCTGTTGGAGACTTGTTTAACCATGAAACCCTGTGATCAGATAGAAACTTACTCCAAAGTCTAATGCATGGCAGATGGTGGTGGTAACAGTCAACAGCTTCTCGGAGTAGAGTAGGGCACAGTCAAGAGAGGTGGGATGGAGACAGAATGACTCCTAACTCTCCAGGACTACTCCAATGGTGGAGCATCCCTTCAGGCCCGGCATCCGCAGAAGGCAGGCTGAAACAGCTCACTGACTGGTTCGGCCCCATGCACACAGCTGATGGCAGAGCAGAGGTCAGAACCCAAGCTAGGACTCTACGGGAACAGGAGCTACATCTGTCTGGGCATCCCCAGAGAGCTCTTATGTGGGTCACCTGAAAGGACAGAAAGCTATCTGAGAGGCAGGATTCTAAATCAGAGAGCCATGACTTCAAATTCCAGCTCTGCCACCTGAATGACTGCATAAGCTGTAAATGGATGGCAATGTCTTGGTTTATGTGTCATTCCAAAGATTAGGAGATCTAGCAAGTGGACAAAGAGGCACCTGGCTCTAAAGAGGCCCTCAGCCAATGCCTTCCTCACAAACAGGGCACCAGCCATACTGAGCCCAGAAGTGCACAGAGTCTGACCCCCCAGGGCCATCGCTCCCAGCAGTCCAGGTTACCTTTGGGCAAGATCTGGTGCATGGCAACCGAGAGGAAGAAGATGGAGTCGCTGTAGTAGGTCCCCGAGCCAGCACTGAAGTGCTTCTGCATGGCCTCCACAATGGGGAAGAGCTTGTCTGTCAGCACAGCAACATCGTGGAAGATGACCTGTAGTGGGGAGCAGAAGAACCCCGAGTTAGCCAGTCATTTGAGTTCTCAACATCAAATACACACATGAGCCCAGGGTAGAGCCAAGATCTCCGAGGAGCTGGGGGGGGGGGGCAACTGAGGGCAAAGGAAGTGGGGAAGGGCAATGAGGAGGGGAGCCCAGGTAGCACAGGGGCTGGCTATGCTGACAGGAACCCTGTTGGGGACAGGACAGTGGACAAGCTGGAGAAGGACAGGAGTGGGTCCAGCTCCCAGGATGCTTTCTAGTTTCAAATTTCAAGACAAGAAACCTGGCTCCCAGGAGGGCCTAGGCCCTCCCCAAAATGATATGATGGACTTTGAAGGTCCCCTATGGTGTGCCTCACTATCCCTGGGGAGGAGTTGGGGGGTGGGATGGGAACATGGGAGGATGGGGGGCAAGGGAATGGGGGGATGGATATGTAAATATGAGTAGTAATTAAAGAATAAAAAAATGTTCTCAATAAAAAGAAAGAAGCCGGGCGTTGGTGGCGCACGCCTTTAATCCCAGCACTCGGGAGGCAGAGGCATGTCCATCTCTGTGAATTCGAGGAGTTCCAGGACAGGCTCCAAAGCCACAGAGAAACCCTGTCTCGAAAAAACAAACAGCAACAACAAAAACAAAAACAAAAACAAAAACAAAAACAAAAACACAACAAAAAAGAAAGACACCTGGCTCCCAGCACACTCATGCCTTTAATTCCAGCACTTGGGAGGCAGAGGCAGGCAGATCTCTGTAAGTTCAAGGTCAGGCTGGTCTACAAAGCAAGTTCTAGAACAAGCTCCAACACTACACAAAGAAAGCCTGTCTTGAGGAGAGAAAGAAAGGAAGGAAGGAAGGAAGGAAGGAAGGAAGGAAGGAAGGAAGGAAGGAAGGAAGGAAGGAAAAACCTGGCTCCCTTTGTGTTGATAGTGGTCATGCAAGCAGGAGAAAGGTCAGATGTGGGCACTGCCTGAGACACTCTCAAACTGGTGAGCTCCACGCCTATTTACTTTCTTCCCTGCCCAAGGCTCTGCCCGGGTTTTCCGTGTCACCACACTCCCTCCACTTGCAGGGCCTTTGGCCATCATGCCCGGCCCTGCATCATTGGTTCCCCCTCCAGTGGGGTCTGCTCTTGTTCTAGATGCTAATATTTCTTATTTCTCTCTAAACTACATCCCTTTGAGTTCATGTTTACTTCTGTCCTCATTCTCTTTCAATTTCTAAAACAATACTGAGCTTAATTTATCCAGGATGGTAGGTCACTCCTATGAATTCTAGCACTCAAGATGCTGAGGCAGAAGAATTACTATAAGTTCAAGGCCAGCCTGTGCTACAGAATAGGACCCTGTCTCAAAACAGTGAGAAACCCCATTTAGTTTATCACGTGTTATTGCTCCCTGGTGTCAGATCCGCACAACTTTAAATCCTGCACCTGTCTGTAAAAGCTTTGTTCTGTTTCTTGACACTTTGCTTCCAAGGTGCTATTTTCCTTCATCCATTTTCTGGCCATTATTTCTATGGCCTCTCAGTTAGTCCAGGTCTTGCTATTTCTCAACACTAACCCCAAATTACATCTCTCCCACATCTATGTAGCCTGTGGCCCTGCCCTGTGGCTTCCCTGCGTGGTTAACCTCATCCCCTCTGAGCATCTGTTCACACATCGCAGTCATTTTCCAAATGCACAGATCTGTATCTCTCTTCTTAGCTTCCAGACCTCCAAATTCCCCAGCAAGGCCTGCAACGGTGGCTCTAAGCTTCCTCCCCTACACTCATGACTGAGTGAAACTGAACCATCACCCTCATCCCACCCCATCAGTCGCCCCTTTACTCGCTCCTGCCATGTGTGGAACTCCCTCTCCGGGCCTTCCCTCCAGCTTTTCCACCATGAAGCTCCAGGCCCCTCCTGCACCCCATTTCACATGGAGCTTCACTGCCTATGACTGTCCCCTGCCCTGTAACAGCTGGCTACATTCACGCCAGGTCATTGACATGGGTTTGTAACCTGAAGGAACCACACTTCGGGCAACAGCCTTGGTCTCTTTGTGGGTAACACAGGAATGGCAACACTTACCCTTGTGGTGGCCACTAGGGTTCTCACCCATCAGCCTCACAGCCTGTCCCTGCCTGTCCCCTGAATCTCTTCCCACAGATAAGGTATCACTCATGGGACAGCTTTCCCAGCACACCCTCATACACCTCCAGACCATCACTGCCGGCTGGAGTCAGACAAGATGCTGAAGTACAAGAGGGCTCTCAGGAAGCAGACATCTCCATTCATAGAGAGCAAATGGAACAGGCAAGAAAGTGTGTGTGTGTGTGTGTGTGTGTGTGTGTGTGTGTGTGTGTGTGTGGTGTATGTGTGTGTGGTGGGGGAATATACATGTGGAAAGGACCTGCCTCAGCCACAGCCAAGCCCAGAGAAGCAAAGTGCTGTCAGCAGCCCTCTTACTCCCCCAGCAGCCTCACATCACCCAAGCTTCCCAGGCAACAACTGCATCCCGTTGGCATTAGCAGATTTATGAAGACAAGCTGGACTCAGTACATTTGTTCCAAGAGCTGTACTACTTAGCCGGCTCCAATGAATATTTCAGATAATAAATCTACTTAAAGAAAAATTGATATATTTCATGGATATACTCATACAGCAGGAAGCAAACCACAGACACTGAGTGCAAATCAAAATGGCCAGCCTCCCAAGCATGAAGCAGGTCTGCAGACTGTGATCTCCTCAGACTGCATCAAGCCTGGACACCATGGAGCACCCAGTCCAGTCCAGGTTCCAGGGCCTGGCTGAGGGCTGCAAAGCCCCACCTCAAGAGCTACAAGAAAAACCGTCACAGAACCTAGGAAACCGTGAGTGTCAGTGTTGGTTACTGAAGGTGGTCAGCCAGTGAGAGGGTCAGACAGTGGCTTATGCCATTGCAAGCCTACGATTTACAGAGATGCAGACAACAAATATCAGGTCACCACTTGTAACTTTTGTCACTTTACTTACATATACACATCCTAAAACTTCAAATCCTGTTGATCATAAAACATTATCCACACTCAACTGAAAGCTTCTTCCTCAGGTAAGTCCTTCACATGAATCAACAGCAATGTCTGGGACACTGACCAAGTCACCACTTCTGGATGCAGGACAGAGCCCATGCTGAGCTCATGAAGAAGCTACTGAAAGTGCCCCGCCCCATAACAACGAGGCAGCTAGCTTTCTAGTTAGCCTCTATCAGACATTTGCAGCCACTCACTAATTTCCTCTCATCAGTGATACTTAAAGGATCTGCTTATAACAATATTACACACCAATAATTACACAGTCATCCATCTATCAGGAATAATGAATGACTAAATCTGTGTTAGTCCCTTTGCCTCCTTTTATCTTTAGTGAATTATGTTAAGGGACAAAAACCTAAATTCAGTAAAGACAAAGTATTCTTAGACTAAGTGTCCTCAAAGAGTTTGTTCTTCAAAATGAAGTGTGTATAGAGAAAACACTGTATACTAACCATAAGGGGCTCTAGGAAGACAACTCAAGAAGGATGATTTTCAGGAGGAGGGGGTGTCTGGCCTCATTCTACCATGTGCATCACATTCTTATCACTTCCAGCCTTGGAAGCCAGCACAACCAGCCACCACTGATCCTGTGCCAGGCAGGAGCAGACACTCTCTTTGGCACAGAGGGCCAGAGGAGCCAGGCCACAGCTCCTGGAAGCATTCCCTGAGGTCCTAAAGCATCCCCAAGCAAGCCCTTAGCTCAAAGTGAGGAAAACTCACTTATGAAATGACAAGCCCACTGGGAGCCAGACATGGCTAAAGCCAAGGAGCCAGGTAATGAGTTGGCTCTAGGCACAGGAAGACGTGGTTTCCAGGAAACCCTGAGGCTGCCAGAAGAGCGCAGTCCCTGAAGCTGCAGGCAGCAGGGCCAGTCAATCAGAGGCAGGGTGGGAGGAGATCACCCACAACTCAGGAGAGAAGATGTATAACACCACATCCATCTCTGGTGCAGTGATTGCATCCATCTCCCGCAGGAATGACAAAAACATCTCCACGGTCTTTAGGGTTCATATTCAGCATGGAAAGGATGCTGCAGCCACACGTAGACTCTGCCATCAATAGCACTGTCGATCAATGGGGGACAAGCAAATATCCCTGTCCTAGTTTGCTTCTTGTCAGGGAGGAAAGGGTTTATTTCATCTTACAGGTTACAGTCCACCATCAAGGGAAGCCAGGGCAGGAACTTCAAGCAGCAGCCACTGCAGAAAGCTCTTTTCTGGATCACTAGCCATGCCCTCCTATATCAACTAGCAATCACAAAAATACTCCCACAGACATGCCCACCAGTCAACTGGATGGAAGCAGTTCCTCAATTGGGATTCCTTCTTATTGATATGCCTAGGTTTGTGTTAAGTTGATAAAAAAAAAAACTAACCAAGACAATACCCCACATCGTTACCATGTCACAGGCACCAAGTATGGTCTGGAATCTGTCAGTGATACACAGTCAGTGCTTCCAGAGACTCAAGAGACAGAGGTATCATTAGTAAATCACAGTCCTGGATTCAATGGCAAGTTGCTCTAGGCACCTGACTACCCTAGCAAAATACTCCAATACCCTAACATTTCTGCAGGATGGGAGTCCTGGCAATGTTCACAGGCTCTGATAAGGCACACAGTAGTGCCTGATAAGTACAGATATCACTGCCACTTTCAGTACAGCTAGAACGTTTGTTTTTTTTTTTTTTTCATGCAAAAATCTCCAGACAGGAGATAATCTCTAGATATAAGACCCAAGACACTGCAAGCTGGAATCAGAGCCTGTCACTGGCCCTTCAGTGTCCTGGGTGGACAGAATGAAGTTACAGATCCCATCCTGTGTGCTTGGCCTACCCAGTTAGCTTACCTTTGCCAGGCACAGCTGATGGCTAGGCTGCTGAGGAAAGGAGGAACCCTGGGGCTTACTGACTATCAGTCTAGTCAAATCAGTGAGTCTATGTTTAGTGAAAAACCTTGTCTAAAAGTAAGGTGAAATGACCGAGGAAGACGCCTGACATCATATGCCCATATGAAGAGAGAGAGAGAGAAAACCCACCCCAGGTACATTAAACACTGTCCTAGTGGAACAGGAAAATTCACTATGTATATGTACTCCACAATGGGAAATAATCTTTCTCCCAGCCTGCTGAGAGCCTCCCCTTTCCCAGAAGGCCAACTGAGATGACATGAAAAAGACAGGTAGGTCTTTCCTGGTGACAGGCACTGGACACATTCTCAAAGATGAGCTGCTTTCTGTCTGACTGTTATCTTTTCCTGGGGAGATATGAACACCTACCCACCCCAGATAAGGCACCAACAACAGACCAAGGTGAAGATCCCACCTAAGCCTGACTTGCTGAATCACTGAATTCACTATGCTCACTGGCATGAGCACGGTGAGGAGCTACTTAAAGGAGTATGGGGGCCCTAAAGCAGCCATGTCTCCCAAAGACAGTACGAAGATGTCCCCAGAGCTGCATAATGGATTCCCCCTTTCAGTCAGTCTACGCTATGTAGACTAACACTTTCCCAAACCAAGAGCAACTGGAGCAGAATTACCCACAGCTGGGAGGGAGATGCCAGAGAGTGGCTGAATCTCAGGTGGGGGTCCAGTGACCCTTCCCACCCCTTCTTTTATAAGGGAATGTCAACAGGCCTGAACTTGAGGGTCACTTACAAGTAGTCACAGCTGTTTCTGGTGATGATGGTAATGGCCATTATGCTGGGGAAGGGTGAGCAACAGCAACATTGGACAGCACTAGGAAGGGCAGGTCCTCCAGCATCTTCCTGGCCCAGAAACATTCCTCACGGCAATGGGAGAACAAGCACAACAGAGTGACTTGCTCCGAGTGTTGTAGGTGGGGAGAAACGGGACCCCAACACAGGCTGGTGCCCCCCCACAATGCCTACCACCCAAGGCTAGCCAGTTCCACGGACGCATCACTAATCTTCGAGAGCTCAGTAATCAATTACAACAAGAGCTGGAGGAAAATGATTTTCTAAAGAAAAATTATATCTCGTCGATCTACACCAGGAATGTGATGGCTTATTTCTATGCAGGAAAGAAAATGTGCTAACAAACTCTTTCAATCACACAGACACAGCAGGCACCTGTGTACCGTAGGGTCTTTGCATTGGCTATCTTTCCATTTAGGTATCAAAGTGAGAGCATGTGCCTACTGAATCTGAAGACTCCTCAGGGCAGCAGCTGGAGCTGGCAGGCTTGTTGGAGACAGATGGCCCCTGATGGTGGTTTGGTCTTCAGCTACTCGCCTTCCCCGAGACCCATTGCTTTTAAAAGGGCTGTATTTCTCCTTGCCCCTGCCAAAAGTGAGTATGGGGGTAAAACCTGCTAAAATGTTGGGAACCTCAGAGGACTACCTGGGAATGGCCGGTGGTGCAGAAGTGTGTGAGTGGAAATGGGAGGTGGGGACGGACAGGTGTTCGGTCCTGACTGGACACATAGTGGGGACTAGAGACAGGGCTCTCACTTGTGAGTGAAGTAGGCTCTGAGAATGGCTCTTTGAAATTAGAAGAGTGGGCTTTGACTCTTCCCCAGCTGCCTGCATTTCCGGCAGGCCAAGTCACATTCACATAGGAAATCTTGCAGAAGTAGTAAAAGTAACCCAAGGTGGGGGCAGAGTTACAGTGGGCTTCATTTTTTTCTCCTAAAATATATTCACTTTTACCTTTTCCATTTAAGACTAATAAAGCCAGGGCTTTGTTCTCTTACCCCAAGGGACCTTTGTTTCCAAAGTTAAAGTAACTGGTGAGGGCAGCATATAACCATGCATGACTGACGGTGTTTTGGGGACTCATTAGAGATTAAAAACTGAGAGATCAGTAATCTCTTGCTCTCTCCATCTGTCACTCACACATCTGTCATTCTCCAGTCTAGGAAGACTTGGTTTAAGGAAACACCTCTGACAGGATTTTAGAAATAACCTTTAAGAACCAGGCAGTTGCCCTGAAGCAGCTCACGGGTTAGATATAAGATTTACCGGGTAACATCCTGACCAATAGACTAAGGGTCAAAAGAGATGTTCCTCAAGGTTTAGAAGAAGTCCTGTGAACTAGAATTTCTGTTCTTTAGGTATGGTCAGGGGCAGGGGGACCCCTGGACTAGAGGAGAGCTGCCATCTTCTTGGTTTTCCTGGGAGGAGGTCCTGCATGCTGCTGTTGTGTTTTGGGGTGTCAAGTTGTCTCTCCTCTCTGGACTCATGATTTCTGCCCCCTCCCTTGCTCGTTCTTCCCCACAGTTTCAGCAAATACTCAGCATTGCCCAGCACCCACTGTATGTGATGATGCTGACAGGGTCATGCCAACAGTGAATAGCAGACAAGCAGGGTTCCACCTGCATAATAGCTTACAGCCTGGCCGGGAGCTAGGGAGAGGTGGAGAATAAATAACCAAACATGTAAAAATGGTTATCTTATAAACTGTGTGCATTGACCCCAGAGAGTCAGAATCAGGATCCGGTATGAGGCTGGAGCATTCACTTATGTGCCATCCCACATGATTCTAGTTAGTACAGGGACACGGGTCACCTTGAGAAGGAAGACGGCAGCTGAGCCTCTCTGCTTGGTGCCACGCACAGATAAGTGCAGCTCTAGAAATCATCCTGCAGGAAGGCAACTGGCAAATGCTAGAGCATCCAAAGTCAATGGCCAAGGTGGCAAGGGATGCCCAGAAACAATTTCTGTGAGGAGCTGGTACAGGCTCAGCGCCAGCACCCTGCCCATAGCTGCAAGGTCAGATCCTGCCTCTACCCAATACCACCACCACTCAGTGGGCTCCTCTACCTGCCCAGGTAGCCCTCTCAAGGGCTCCATACGCCTGACGCTTCCTACCCTGCTAACCTCCTGCATCATTTCCTAACCTGCCTGCATACTGGATAGCTCATTCATCTGCTTTTTGTAGGACAGTCATAAAGTGAAACCTAATCCTTCAGAGCCCCTACTTCTCTCGGGCAACAGTGTGGACAGCTTTAGTAGCCCATTAAATCTTCTCCACAGAATGTAAGCTCTACCAGGGCAAAACACTTTGTCTATCCACTGCTTCCCTTCACTAAGAAACCCAGGCTCCTTGACAGTACCTGGCACACAGAAAGCCTATAGTAAACACTGGCTAAGTTTTAGAGTGGAGAAAAATGGGATGTCATTGCACACTGATCATGGAAAGCAGCATCCCCTTGTCTCAAGGGCTGGCTGCAGCCCCAAGCTTCCTTCTGTCATTGTAACTCTGCATTCACTAATGCCACTGGGCTCTGAGCACATCTCCCAGAGTGCTGAAAAGCAGGCCAGTTAGTGGAGCACAGGAGCTCTGTGGCTCAGGGAGGAGACAGCAGGTGGTGGGGAGCCCTAGATCACCGCCTCTGTCAAGTCAGGTCCCCACCCAGACTAGCCGCTCTCTGGAGGCTCATTCCTAGCAGCCTGTGGCTAAATGTAATGGCAAGATAAAGGGGGCAACATGCACACAGCATGTCACATCAGCCATTGTTAGAAAAAAAAGAGTTCTGCGGTTAGTTTAGGAAGGGAGCTGGCAAGAAGCTACCCTTCAGATATGAGCTGCACTAGGAGACAGCCTTGTGACCAGGGAAGCCATCATCAGGTCTTGAGGTGGGAAAGTATTAAAAAAAAAAAAATGCAGTCCATAACATCAGAGACAATATGATGGGAACTGAAAGGAAAGAAAGCTTTCCCTTTAAGATCTAAAAGGCAAGTTTATTAAGAGAGATACAGTCATGGGACAGTTGTGATGGCCGGGACAGCACAGGGACACCAGGAGAAAAGTCTTCACAGACTCTTCAGAAATTCTCCAAAGGAAAACATCTGACTTGTATATTTTCTCAGGGGTGGCAAGAAGTTTCACACCATGTTTTTGGTCTGGGACATCCTATGTGACAAAGATGAGCCAGAAACTGAGTGAGACCATAAATTAACATGCTATGAAGCCACAACACAAACAGGTTCACAACTCTGTCCTAGACAGAAAGCTGTGGGGACGGGGGCGGGGATGGGGACCCAGACGGGGATGGGGTTACTAGTTATCCTATGATAAACACCATGACCCAAAGCAACTAGGGGAGGGAAGGGCTTATTTCATCTTACAGCTTACAGTCCATCATGAAGGAAAGCCAGGGCAGGAGTATAGTAGGAACTGAAGTAGAGGCCATGGGGGGATGCTGCTTGCTAGTTTACTTCCATGGCTTGCTCAGCCTGCCTTCTTAAAAACTCAGGGCCATCTGCCCAGGTGTGGTACCCTCCACTCCCCCCCACAATAGGCTGGGCCCTCCCACATTGATTGATTAATTGATCCTACATTAATCATGAAAATGCCCCACAGATTTGCCTAAAGGTCAGTCTGATGGAGGCAGTTCCTCAACTGACATCCCTCTTTCCAGGTGTGTCAGGTTGACAGCACAAAGAGGGGCATGGCCTGATTTCTTCAGGGCCTGGGCAGCACCTTAAAGCGGCAGACCCACCATCTAACACCACCAACCCAACCCTCTGGATTCAGACAGAAAACTGGGCCCAGTAGAGTGGACTAGGGTACAGGCTACAAGGCAAATCACAGAAGGAGCCAAAGCTAGGACCAGGGTCTTTTCCTGCAGCTTCAAGAAGTCAACAGATAAGGCCCAAGTAAAGGTTACTCCCACTAAGGCTGGGCACCCACCCCTCTCACTATCCTCCTCCCAGAGATACTGAAAATAGGAGAAAATTACCCCAAGTCTCTACCCAAAGCCTGCCAGTGGTCATGATCAGCTACCCCTACCTTTGCCTCGCCCATTTCCAGAGGTCTGCTCCTGATTCAAAGGTAGCAGAGAAGGAAGTCAGCCTGAGCGCACACAGGAGAGTTGGGGGGAGGGGACAATGGGGGGAGTGTGCTGAGATAAGAAAGAACTCAGCAGGCTCCTGGAAAGCTGCAGGAGCCTGTGTTAAGAAATAGCTAGTGTCTCTGGGTGAGTGACCTGAAGAGGCAGAGCACATCTGTGAGCGTGTACCCGGGCGGTTCAGTGAAGAAAGGTTTAGGGTGGCAAAGTGAGAGCCCCTGGTCATCTTCCATAGGGAAATTGGTGAAATGAGAAGTGACCATAATAAAACACTACATAGCTAAAATGACCAATGAACCGACATTTATCCACCATAGGATGTTGGATGTTTCTCCTCATGTTGAGGAGAAACAGAAGTATCAAAATTATATATAAGAACATTTTTATAATTGCTCAATAATACAATACATAATGTCCTAGTTTACTTTCTATTGCAGTGATAAATACCATAACCAAAAGCAATCTTGGACTAAAGGGGTTTATTTCACTTAAATATCCATATCACAGCCTATCATCAAAGGATGCCAGGGCAGGAACTCAAGGCAGGAGCCAGCAGGCAGGAACTGAAGCAGAGACGATGGAGGAACACTGTTTACTGACTTGCTTTCCCTGGCTGGCTCAGCTACCTTTCTTATACATCCCCAACCACTTGCCCAGGAGCAGTACTGCCACAATGGGCTGGGCCCTTCCATGTCAATTTAATCAAGAAAATGTCCCTACGACTTGCTTACAGGCCAACTAGATAGGCATTATCTCTATTTAAAATCCCCCTTTCCCAGATAATTCTAGCTTGTGTCAACTTGACAAAAAAAAAAAAAAAAAAAACTGACGAGCACACATACTAAGTATATATCATGTATACATATATGTGAGATGAAATGAAAGTAAAAATAAACAAATTCTACAAAGCACCCAACTTCTCATCTGAGACAGGATATGCCAAAGCAGAGGGCAAGATTTAGCTATAGCTGTATTTTACTTCTGAAAAGAAGAATCTGAATCAAATATAACAAATGTTAGCACCTATGGTAGGACACCCTCAGCATCTGTGGACATGTTTGAGAGCATCACTTCCCCCACGTCACAGACGAGCTCTGCCTGGCTGGGGCTTCCATAGTCAGCGATGGGTAATTTTTATTAAAATTAAACTGTGAGCTGTGAGTGCCTATAGGTATTGGGCTTATGGGAGATGTCCTCATTTAAGCCTAATACATCTTGATATCTTGTCTCTGAAAGTCAGAAGCTCACAGAGCAGCTTATGAAATAAAGGTGACAACATACTACATGAACAATAAGCATGAAACAAGACAAGATCAGAAACACCATATCCTATACCATTACAGGTCCCATAAGTGAAATGAGCAGGGATTAAAATCCCCTGTCACACCAAAATTACACCAGCAAGTGACAAGGACTGAAGGGGCACATGGGAAAAAGAAGATGGTTTATGAGAACATGACTTTTAGCTTCACGCCCTCTGCAGAGGCAGGTCAAGAAGGCTCTCCAGGGCCCACTGCCCATCTCTCTCTCCTTCTCATGTATTCTCACAACCCTCTCTGGCCCTGGGGCCCAGGCCAAGTCCTCAGAGCAGAACATTCTCATGGGCCACTGAAATGTTCTTTCATAGTTCCGGGCTATAATGAATCCCTGAGGAGTCTCCTAATTAAGTCCAGATGCTGCACGTGTCGCACAAGAGGATTAGAAGCCGGCAGTTGTAGAAACCAAGAGGTTAAATAGTAAGGTCAGGTTTCTTTCCCAACACTCAAGGCAGAGCTTTCAGCTTCGACAAAAGAGACCATTTTGTTTAGCATTTGTTCTTAGAAGTCTTCCAGCTCTGAGAGAGGCCTGAGAGTGAATGACTTCCACTGCTGGTACTTCTGGTCAAAGCCGAGGTTCTCTGTGAGCCTGGAGAATAAGAAAGGAACAGAACTGACCTACAAACAGCTTTAGGTCCTTGGCTCACCATTTGGCCCAAATGCCCTGGCCAGGTTGAGTTTCCCATTGTGACAGGTGGAGGAAAAGGTGTTCTCCAGAATCCAAAGGCAAGCTCTACCCAGGAAGCACCACCAGAGATAGGCCACCGGGTGCATAGTAGCCAGGCTAGACAGTGTGTTACCCAGGACTCTGCACATGAACTCTCAACAAGCAGACCCATGCATGCCCTGGTAGATGACACACAGGGCAGCAGTGACCAGCCACACCAACGACTGGGGCAAAGCCCCACTGTACACTCTCATCTACTAGGTACACCTGACAACAAGGAGCATCACCTGAGATAACCAGTGTCTTACCGACCCCCCCACCACCACCACTAGAGTTTTCTCCACTGCTCTGGAGCCATGTCAGTTTCAAGGTTGCTCCTCTTCCACTGACAAACCTGGGGACCACAGGGTGTGACACTACTCAGATGGCCCCTGGGCTCAGGCACTGTATCATTCTTATTCAGCAGGGTTACCAACTGACATAGTAAAGGATGTAGCATGCGGCTTCTATGTACAGGACACCAGACTGAGCATCTATGCAGGCAACCCACACAGTCACTCTTAGGCATGGTACCTGCTACAAGATCTCAGCTGATGAGGAAAAGCAAGCGTCAGTCTGGAGAGCAAGGCCATGTGACGGCATGCGAGGGACAAGTCGCTACCCAAGAACAGGACACAGTCCTGAGAGACCTTTCAGGAGATGGGACAACTTTACCTATGGGCCCCACAAACACCTACTGAGTGCTGGGAATGGACAGGTTTTTTCCATAAATTCTTTACTTGATCAATGTGTCCCTTGTGTAGCCAAGGAAGTCATTCATAGGAGGAAAATAACTATTTATTGCTTCCTAGAAGGATGAGGGACAGGCAGAAGCTGAACCCAGCCCATCTGTGCCAACACCAGAGTCCTCAGCAAATACATACCACTCCTGCAGGAGGAGACACAGGAGGAAGAGAGAAACCAATGTGATTTCTACCCCCAGGCCTCCCCATCTCTCCCAGTCACGGGGCAACAGCAGCAGAGTAACCACTGGAGGAACAAACATCCAAAAGGGCAGGCAGTAAGAATGCTCCAGGCAGGTGTCGGAGCTGGACAGCAGACCAGCTGCCCCGTTTTCATTTCTGTTGCTGTGATAAAATACGCCGCCCCCCCCACACAAAAGAAACACAACTTGGGAGAGAAAGGGTTTATTTTAGCATACAATTCCAGGTTATGGTCCATCACAGCAGGGAAATCAAAGTGACGGGAACTTCAAATCACATCACAACCACAGTCAAGAGCAGAGAGAATGAAGGCATTCCAGCCCTGCAATTCCACATCCAGCCTCTGGGGCTTGCACCGTAAGTTGTTACAAGGGCTTGGAGCTCCTCCCCTCCAGCTCTGCCACCAGCACAGTTTCCTAGGTTCAGACCATGCCTTTCCCTACCTGCAGCTCTCCTTAGCTGATGCCCCACAGTACTGGAATCTCCTTATCCTGGGGTCTCCACCACAACTAAGGCTTCACCTCCCTAGCTTCACAAAATGGCCTCTGAGGGCTGCCCACAGGTTCTGCTGCGAGGTTCTTGGCTGCTCTCCATGACCCCCTCAATCTTACGACATTAGTTCTGTTACCTGCTTGAGAGGTAGACTAGCCTCCTTGGCCACAGCTGTATCAGCTACTGTGTGAGACCCTGTGTGTGACTCTTCTATCTACAGGGGGAAGGGAGGGGGGCTTCTTCCAATGGTGCTGAGCTCTCCATGAATCACATCAGACACAGACTAAACGCCATCCCACCTTGAAGTTTTCTCTGCCAAACAAATTAGTCCATTATCTGTAAACTTTCCTCAGATTCCCAGGACATGAGCAAAATGAACCTAGGTTCCTGGCCAAGACATACAAACGGCCCCTAGCCCTGTTCCCAAAAGAGTCCTTGCTCCCCTCCGAAACCTCATGAGCTCCACTGTCTATATTTCTCTCGGCATTCTTCCAAGTTCCCACTAGAATGGCTCATTAAGGCCTGCTTGCTGCTCCCAGTGGCTTTCCTAACCCAATATCCCAAATGTCCCCACGTCTCCCACCCCACACAGTTCAAAGTTTAACACCACATGGTCAGGTTCATCACACCTCAGTACCCATCTCTGTACCAGTTTGATAAAACACCCTGACTCCAACTCAGGGGAGAAAGGTGTTTGCTTTAGCTCAGAGTCCCAGGTCATATAGTCCCTCATAGCAGGGAAGTCACAGTGACAGGAACGTCACACCACTAGTCACATCACGTCAAGAGCAGACAAATGAACACACTCGATTTTTGGTTTTTTTTTTTTTTAAGCTATTTTTAAATTTTGCATGTGTGGGTATGTTTCTGTGTGAGTGAACGCAGTGTGTGCAGCTGCTCATGAGGCCAGAAGAGGGTATCAGACTTAGAGGTGATGAAGAAGCCACTGCTCTGAATGCTGGAAACCGAACCTAGGGCCTCTGGAAGAGCAACAAGTGCTCTTAATTGCTAAGCCAGCCCACCTCTCCATTTTAATACAGCCCAGCACCCATGTGCCAGTGTGGCAGAATTCCTGATAGGTTACACCTGGCCTGGTGCCAGAGTGTTAGCACCTAGCCCTAATGTCCACTGGGTTACACCTGGCCTAGCTCCTGAGAGTTATCACTCAGCCCTAATCCATCTTTTGTTTAGCAGATACCCTTTGTTTCTCGTGTTGCTGTGTGTGAATCATGTCTGAGACTTTCCCAGGGATACAAAGCCTAGGCAAAACTTGGTTCGGAACCTGAAAACTGTGGTGCCTAAAGAATTGAGAATCTGCATTTGGCATTGTATTTTTGGAAATTTCAATCAGGTTGTTTTGGGCATATTGAAATCAACTGGCTAAAGTGTAGATGTGGAGAAAAAAATGCCCTGGGTGAAGGGAAAGTGCTTCAGTCTTTGAGACTGGATCCCTGCAGCTTCGAAATGCTACATTCATTCTTAAAGCATCTGAGTCTTCTTTCAATGGACCCACATGAACCCAGCACCTGCGACATACCAGTGCCACCCACAGCGGGCCGGTGCTTCCCATAGCAGTTAATGTAATCAAGACAATCCCACACAGTCCCACCCTGAGGCCAAGCCAATCTAGACAATCCCTCACTGCACTCCCTTCCCAGGTAGTTCCAGATTGCTTTAAGTTTACAGTTAAAGCTAACCACCACGCCATCAGAGAAGGAAGCATCTAGAACAGCTTCTGGGTGTCTTGTGGATCAGATCAACAGGCTATGAGATGGTTGAAACAGGCAATAACTGGGCTGCAGCTGACACGTGGGACCAGGCAGGAGGAGGCAGAGGGTTCCTACTCCACATAGCTGTCCCACCCCCAGGTTCAAGTCCCACAGTGGCCCAGAGCCAGGCAAAAGGCATTAGAGCTCAGAGTGGGAAGTGGACAGTGGCACCCTTCAGAATGGCTGGAGCTGTGTCTGAGGCAGCCCCTAAAGTTCCAGTCTACATGCTGCCACTCTAGGGGCACAATGATGGGGGAGGTCCTTCTGTGTATGTTTGTCTTATTGGTTGATAAATAAAGCACTGTTGGCCAATAGGAAAGCAAGGGCGGGGCTAGAAGTAGAGGAGGATTCTGGGAAATGTAGTAAGGACGGGGGTCACCACGTGATCTCCAGGAAGAGAGGATGCATGCTGCCAGCGTCCTCAGTAAGATTAAGTCCTTATAAAATATATAGATTAGTAGTTATGGTTGATAATTAAGACTGAGCTAGCAAATAAGAAATCCTAGTCATTGGCCAGCAGCATTGTAAATAATATAAGACTCTGTGTGTTATTTTGGGGCCTTAACATGGCAGTGGGGCTTGGGCAGCTGGCGGAAAGAGTTATCCTTACAGCACAAGGCACAGCTTTCAATGTACACAAACACAAGTGACTGCAGAAGGACCACAGGTGAGTGAGACTAAACAAATGCATCCCACCAGGGACAAAAACTGAAGATGTGGAGGTAAGGACCACCCAGAACTGGCTCAGGAATGAGCCAAAGAGAAGGTGGACAGGGAGACAGGGAATCCACGGAGTCCCAGAAGCCCTTGTCCAGCTATGTGATGATTGTGATTTGAATGACAATGGACACATAGGTCCATGTTTGAATGTGTAGTTCCCCAGTTGGTGGAACTGTTTGGGAAGGATTAGGAGGGGTGGCCTTGTTGGAGGAGGCATGTCAGGGGGAACATGCTTTCAGGTTTCAAAAGACCCATGTGATTCCCAATAAACTCTCTTGAGCTTGTTCTCCCCCCACTCCCCCACCCCTGCTTCCTATTTGGTGATCAAGAACTGAGCTCTCAGCTATTCCTGCAGCCATGCCTTTGTCCTGCCATCATGGACTCCAACCCTCTGAAACAGTAAGTGCTTTCTTTTCTAAGTTAACTTGGTTGTGGTGTTTTTATCACAGCAACAGAACAGTGACTAAGACAGTGCCCTCTTAGGAAAGTCACTTGGCCTTTCCTGGGCCCAATTCCCTCATAGGTAACTTGAAGGTACTAGACTTCCTCCAACCCAGACTTTCTGTGACCTGCTGTCAAGTAAATGCAGGAGATAGTGCCCCGGTCACCATTCCACTGGGGCCCCAAATCTCACAGAGCATCCCCTGCTTCAGAGGGATAAGGAAGAACCACCCAAATCAACAGCCATTCAGGAAGGATACAGTGCTCACGTGTCAGAAAGGTAGTGGTCCAGCTCCACTGCTCACTGCCTGTGGCTCTGAGCAAGCGATCACTCTGCCTTGGGCCAGGGGCCTCAACTGTACAACTTCTCTTCAAGAGAGAACACCTCTCTACATGAAGACAACTATTCTTTGTACCAAAGGCAGGACCAAGGTAGGCTCCAGCATAATGCCTGCTCCTCAGGGGCTCATTGAACTGTGGCGACTGCTGTGATCCTTGGAGAGATGACAAACACTGGAGAGGGCTGGGGAGATTCTATACCCCTCATCTCCTCAGGCCTGAGGCCAGGAAATCAACCCAAATCTCCCAGCAATGAAAACTCTGAGGGTCATACCAGGAACCATACCAGGAAGGGCTGAACAGCAGCCTCTTCCCTTCACCTCCTAGCCTCCTTTCTGAACAAATTCTAGAAGAACGTGTGCTTGCAACTTCCTATTTCCATTTTAGAGCCACCAGTAAGTAAGACAGCTGAACATGTGACTCAGGGCTGGAAAGTCCCTATCCTTCCACCACCATCTGCATAAAGGAATTTTAGAATCCCAGAGGTCTGCATGATGAACTTGCTGGTCAGCCTGTGGCACAATAGGAAAATGCTAGAACTTTGAAGAGCTGTGACTCAGTGGGAGTTCCATGTGTGTGCGAGTGTACAGGCAACAGAGGCAAGCCTGAGGCATACTCCTGGCTCTGCCTCCCCAGAACTAAGGACAAAACCACACACACACACCCCTTGGTTATTACATGAGTGCTGGGGATGTGGGATCGGGTCTTAATGCTTGCCCAGCAAACATTTTACCAATTAAGCAATCTCCTAACCCACAGTGGGAGCTCTAAGGAATTGGAGGTGTGTGCTTGCAGGGAACACTGGGACCTCAGTTCCTTCTTCTTCCTTCCTTTCAATTCCCATCCAAGTGAACTGGGTTGTACAGTGTGTGTTCTGGCTACTGCCATCCGACACCCCACCAGAGACCTGTAAAAAATGGTTTTGTTTGATTATGGACAGAAAGGTTAAACCTGTTATCTAAAATAGTCCTTGGTGGAGTGGAGATAAAGCTTGATGTAGAGCACTTGCCTAGTACACAAGAGGCCTTGGTTCAATTCCGCATACAACAAACCAACCACTCTTTATAGACTGAGTAGCCGGGGAATTTGTTACTGTAATGGAAAAGTAACTAATCCATCACTTACAGGTGAGAAACTGAAGCTTAGACTGGAAAGCCTATTCATGAAAGCCAGAAGAGAAAGACCTAGAACCAAGATAAGCAATTCCTGGGCAGACTCTGTCCACTAACGTCTGGATCAAGGGCAGAGGCTGAGGGGCCCACCAAGCACTGATGCCGGAAGGAGTTCTGGGCAGGTCAGGAACCTCCCTAGCTCTCTATGGTAAGAGAAACATAGGAGTCCCTCCCAGAAGCATCAGGATTTCTTCATGACAGAAGGAGGGGCAGTGGGTCCAAACCCTAAAAAGAGTCTCTAAAGCTTACCATTGCCATCGAGGCTATCTCAGCCGGGGCAACCTCTATTGGAGAGCTGACACCTCTCTCCCTCTCTGGTTAGCATGATCCCACATGCCTTGGAATAGCGCTCACAGGGTGTCTGAGCTGCGCCGCTCCCCAGCAGCCCCCTCACTTCCTGCAGCTACTCCACAATGCTCACCCTCATTGCTCACCTGCCTGCATCTACTCCTGCAACCCATTTAGCCTGCACAAGACCTGTCTTAAAATCTCCATGGAGACAGACATAAAGATTCAGAGCACCAAGGGTTAGGAAGGGACTAATGGGTGTGAGGTGTCAGAGATGGGTGAGATCCCACAATGATAACATACTAAAAATCAGTATAGGACTACAGAGAGCAAAGGGTTGGGCAGACTCCAGGAGGGCAGCCCCAGGCACTCTAGGAATCCCCAGCTTCCCTTCTGGTCCCTCAGACAAGAGGTGGGCTGGGACAACAAAGCCAAATTAACAATGCCTGATCCTGTGCAGGTGTCCTCTATACCTACCAGTGAATCCCTTCTAGAATTGCATCCTGGCTAGGATCCCAGGAAGTTGATCATTCTGGCAGGTCTAGCCGCTAGACCCCAACACACACACACACACACCAGACCAGCACCTTGTCTTATGCATCCAGTACTGAAAGAGCCACAAAGTGTACCTAAGACCACCCGGGGTGGGCAGGATCTGGGAATGTGAAAATGCCCCAAATACATGGGTACATGGGGGGCGGGGGAATGCCAGTCTTCCTGGTGGCATGACCTTCTAAATCACTGTCAGGTTATACTCAGCCAATCCTCCAGAATATCATGAATAAGCCACCCAAAGACATTGAGAAGAGGTAAAGCAAACATTACCTAGCACCTATGTTAGCTTACTAGGAACACATTTGGTTGGAGCCTCTTCACAGGTGCAGCAGGTCCATCCACATTGCCTTCAACAGACAGCAAGTGCGCAGGCTCCAGCTCTACCACTCTGACTCCAGAACAACAGCAGGCAGACATTTGCAGAGCCTGTGCCCAGAGCCAGTGAGCTATGCTGGAGGCTCCAAGGGGATATGGGGTTGAAGATTAGAGCCTCTTCTGCGAAGGGCAAAGATATGTCTATGCCATGGATACAGTCTATGCCCCTCCCTGTCTCCCATTTCTCTGATTGCATCGGCCGAGCCCGACAGGTCTGGTTAGTGCTAACTTACAGGAGAGGGCATGCATACAACAAGCACCCAGTGAAGCACCCAGTTCCTTCCTGCTCCAGGACAAGCAAGCAATGCACTGGGGTGGGGGCAGGAAGCAGAACAGGAAAGAACACTGTAGTTTAGGGAACTGTGGAGGACGCAAAAGAATACAAGGAACCCTTGAAGTAAACCTGGGCAAAGCTGCTATTGCAAGCTCGCTGCATCACCCTTCAAGTGGATATGCCTACTAGGATGCTGAGAAGGGCCCCTGCTCTCCACACACCTACTCAGGAACCAGAAGTAGCAGCCACCAATTGCTGAGTGCGAGGAAGGCCCTGTGCTGTCTCCGCATTCACCCAAAGACGCCTTGGAAGGTCAAGAGCAGAGGCTCGGAAGTGTTACACACACAGGGCAGCTGCTCCCAAATGTTACACACTGGACTTGAACCCAGGTCCTAGGCTCCAAGCCACACACTCTTGCTCTGGGGCACTTCTTTGGAGGACCCAGGACAGACTGTTAGAGACGAAGGGCAGTGAGTAGGAGTGAGAAACAGAGTTTCCCCAACTATAGGACCTGAGAAGTCCAAGAAGGGCCGGAGAGGACAGATGGAAGCTACCTCTGAGGCCTCCCCCGGGGAAGGAACAGAAGCCAGATGCGGTAGCACTTCATTCCACCCGAGGAGATTACTTACTTGGGGCTTTTTAAGAGTAATTATTCCCAATTAATAAACAAACAACTTTAATTTTGGAGCACACTAAGCGTGGCGCCAGCTAACATGGCCTGGCTCAGCTATCCAAAACAGGTAGGGCTGCTTCCTGTGGTGCGGACCTCAAAGACTGCAGCTTGGGCAGCAGGTGGAAGGTAACGCCTGGTCATCTGATAGGTCCTTACTGTGAGAAGCTTCTCACAGTGCAGTGTGAGTGGCCGGGGCCAAATCACAGTTCTGAACAGACAGGGTATGAGGAAAACAGCTAGGGTGGCCAGCTCAGTCCTGTGATGTCCCAGCAAGATGAGGCTGCAGAGGCGTGTGGGTCAGCAGGAAGGGGGCGGGGAGCTCCTCACTTCAACAGTTAGGAGGGTTGGGCAGGTTAGGAGGATTGGGGTGAACCCGAGATGGGGAAGGGGGTTCCCAACACACACTGACTCTCCTTCAGTTAAGCCAAAGGACCTGCCAGTGCTACAGGCAGGCCCAGTACCTGTCTCCACACACACAGTTACCACATCTGAAGCAGGATCCAGCCCCGCGGGACAAGGAAAGGGCACACCCCGTGGGAGTGTTTCAAGGCCAGCGGGGCAGGCAGCACCTGGCCTTCCTATCCGCACTCCCTATACCTGGGCACCAGACCCAGCTTTCCAGGAGGCCCATTAACCATATTCAAACAGCCTCATCAACCCGGTTTACACTGGACAGAAAGGCTTTCTTAAGTCCCCCTGTCTGAAACCCCAGAGGCCAGGCTGGTGAAAGCTAGGAGCTCTCTGGGGACCTGAAGGCCGGGCACGGAGCGTAGACACCAACACGGTATCGCAGCGCCCTCTAGTGGCAAACTGGAGACAGTGGCCCTCCACTGCCCAGGCTTTCCAGAAGCTTGTGCCTTGCCTGGGCTCCTCCTCACGCAGGTCTGGTGATTCCTAAGAAAACTGTAGAGTCCAAATCCTACAACGGTCTTCTGGAGCACATCTCAAGCAGAAGACAACAAGGACGTGGGCTACTCAAGGCACATAGCTCCCCAGGACTGACCCTGGCACAGAACAGCTGGGATGCTAGCCCAGGGTAGATAACGTATCTAAGAGACCAGAGGCAGTATACAGGAAAGCCAAATGCGGGACTGTGAGGTCCAACAACCATGTCTAATTAGACAGATTTCTAAAGATATTACAAGTAGAAAGAGGGACAGTTAAAATAGTTGGGAGGTTGTTGTAAAATGCATCTGGGTTTGTTACAGTTTAATTATGAATGTCCCTTAAACCTCATTTGTTGAAGGCTCAATCCCAAAGCAGTGTTCTGAGGTACTTGGGCATGAGAACAACAGGAAAGCTGTCTCCAGGGCATATTAGGAACTGGCCAGCCAGCCCTATCCACTGATGCTCAAAGGTCTAAAGGAGAAGAGACTTCCTGGTTACCCTGCTCATGAAAGATGATGGAGTGAAATGACATTTGGCCATCCCGACTCTCAGAAGCTGTGAGTCAAGGGGACAGCTACTGCTCCAGCTGAAGGCAGATGTTGGCATGCTCTGTGTGATGCTGGTTTTACACACAGAATGTGCAGGTTATAGGTTGTGGGGCAGGCAGCCCTTGAGAAGGCCATATGTGAAATACTACATACATAAAACCCTACATATGTGAAATCTAGTGCTCAAATGGAGACCCTAGGAAGTTAGAGACATAAGAACATGGGCCACCTGCCAGGAAAAGCCACAGGTAGCAAGCACAGCCAGGCCGGGAGCAATGTCATAAGGCCCAGGAGTTGTTAGGGAAAGGCTTCCCAGGTCCTTCACAGCATGTGCCTCACATGGGACTGAGGAATTAAGTATTGCTCTGCAGGCTTGGGTTCACTGTGTTCCCATCCCTCCTCTCCATGCTCCATCTCCTTTAAGAACAGGCATGTTCCCTACTCCATCATGTAACTTCTTAAACTTCACAGGGGCCCAGAGCTAAGAGTTTGCCTTGAATCTAAGAGACTTTGAACCTAAATTTAGTTTTGGATTTTTTCTTTCAATACTGAAACTGTTAAGCCTATGGACTCTTGGTAATGGGTTCATTTTGCAGTATGAGCCAAAAATGAGCCTTGGGGGTAGCTAGGAATGGAATGGTGGGGTTTGGATATGAATTGCCTTCTCTACTTGCTGGGGGTGGGGGAATAACATGTATATATAATTCCAGCACTCAAGATGCAGAGGCAGGAGAATCAGCTCAAGGCCATCCTGGCTACATAGCAAGTTTGAGGTCAGCATGGGCAAAAATGAGGAAGGGATGAGTGAGAGAAAGGAGCAGGGGAAGAGAAAAGGGGAGAGGGAGAAAGAAACGAGAAAGAAAGAAGAAGGCCCCCTACAATGGAATATGCATAGGTGGCACAGCTCTGGGGAAGTGATTCAGTCTTTGGGTTCTGACCTAAGCAATGAGCAATCCAGAAACTGATGGGATTGTTGGTGGGTGGGGGAAACCAGAAGAGGGGCCTAGCTGGAAGAAGTATGTCCCTGGGGATGTGCCCTTGAAGGGTCTCCCCTCTCTCTCTCTCTTCCTCCTCTTCCCTTCCTCCTCTCCCTCCTCTGTATGCGCCCCTCCTTCTCAACTACCAAAAAGTGACCAGCTATCCCCACCACACCTCTACACCACAAAGTTCTGCCTCTTCAAAGGCACACAGCAGCAGGGCCCAGCAACCCCTGGAACCCCTGGGACCATGAACCAGAAGAAAGCTTTCCTCCTCCCCCTTCTTCTCCCTGCCTCAGGTGTTTAATGGAAACACTAAGTAGCATAGTGACTGTGTAATACTGCCAAGTACATTTATATGGCTGCCCTTATCCACTCATGATGACTCATTAGGAAAATGCAAGTCAAACCAAACTAAGATTAAAACTACAGACAAGTACAGGTGAGAGTGTAGGGAACTGAACCCCACTCACCACGTGAAGTAGTGTGCAACGCTACAGCTGCCTTGAAAATGAAAACCTGCTATTCTACTCCTAGGTTATATCCAAAAGATCTGAAAGTATATCTACCCTAAAACCAAATATTCACAGCAAGAAAAACAAAAAGTATCAATTGATAACCATACAATAGAGAATATCCAAACCATGGAATATTACCTAATTACAAAAAAGGACAAAGCACTAATGTGTTACAATGTGGATCCTACAAATGTTATGGTGAGTGAAAGCCAATCCACCCCCAAATCCATATAAGGAGATTATTTTGTGTAGTCCATTAAATAAACATTCAAGTTAGAAGTTTTTAAATTTTAAAAAATGTAGGGGCTGGAGAGATTGTCCAGTGGTTAAGAGCACAAACTGCTTATTCCTCACACAGGGCCTGACTGATTTCTGTCGCCCACACTGAGCAGCTCACAACCACCTGTACTCCAGCTCTAGGGAGATGCAACACCTCTGATCTCCAAGGGCACCTGTGCTCATGTGTACATAGCCATACACAGACCCACAGATATAGACATAATTAAAAATAACTTTAAAAATTAGAGAGCATGACAGGTGCTGTGAGTGTGTGTGGAGGTCAGAGAACATGACAGATGTGCGTTCACCCAGGTGCTGTGAGCATGTGTGGAGGTCAGAGAACAAGTCTATAGAGTTGGCTCTCTACTTCCACTTTCACATGAGTTCTGAGAAGTAAACTCAGATTGTCAGGTTTACACAGCAAGTGCTTTCGCCTGCTGAGCCTCTTGCCGGCCCCAAATAAGAAAATGTATAAAAACAAGACTAGAACTACTTTCTGCAAGCTGAAGAGGGGAGGAGAATGAGGAGTGACTGGTAATGAGCACTGGGTTTCTTTTTGAGAAGATGAAACTTCTTTGGAATTAGGTCACTGAATTGCTGGCTTTAGGATGGTAAATTATAGGGGCTGGAGAAATGGCTCAGAGGTTAAGAGCACTGGCTGCTCCTCCGAAGGTCCTGAGTTCGATTCCCAGTACCCACATGGTGGCTTACGACCATCTGGTGCCCTCTTCTGACATGCAGGCAGAACACTGTACACATGATACATAAATAAATCCTTTTTAAAAAAGGATGGTAAATTATATACCTACAGTATATCTCATTCTTTAGTTGTGGTTGTTTGAATGAGACTGGCCCTCATAGGCTCATATATTTGAATGTTAGTCACCAGCTGGTGGACTATTTGAGAAGGGTTAGGATTAGGAGGTGTGGCCTTTTGAAGTAGGTGTGGCCTTGTTGGAGGAAATGTGTAACTAGGGGTAGGCTTTGAGGTTTCAAAAGCCTGTGCCAGGCCTTGTGGGGCGGGGAGAGGGGGGGACTTCACAAAATGGCTTAACAGAATTCTGGGGAGGCTATGAGGAAACACTGATGGCCAAAGTCAGGACATTGGCATCTTCACATTAAGACTTGCAAGGAGGGGATGGAGAGATGCCCCAGAGCTCTTCCAAAGGCCCTGAGTTCAATTCCTATCAACCACATAGTAGCTCACAACCATTTATACTAAGATCTGGCACCTTCTTCTGGTGTGCAAGCATACATGCAGGCAGAACACTATATCTAATAAGTAAATCTTAAAAAAAAAAAAAAAAGACTGGCACAGAATTTACAAACCATATTTATTGCATCATCTGTAGGAGCTTTGCCTTAGGATTCAGCACAACTTGAAAATCACCTGGAGTTTAATGCACTTTGCCTTTGTTAGTTTATGCATTGCTATCGCAAATACTTGACAAAACAGATTTAAGGAAGGACAGGTTTACTTTGGCTTATGTCATGGTGGGATGGTGTGGAGGCAGGAGTGGGAGGCAGCTGGTCCCATCACATCTGCAGTCAGAAGCAGAGAGCAGCCATGTGGCTGCTCACACTCTCCTCTTCGTATCCAATCCAGGACCATAGGCTCATGAGAAGGTGCTACCACATTCGAGGTGAGACTTACAGGCCCAGGTAAACCTTTCTGAATACTCTTATAGACATATCCAGATGCGTGTTTCCATGGTGATTCTAAACCAACAACCATCACACTGGATGCAACAAGATTCCTCCCTACAGCTCCACGATTATAAAATCTACCAGGGGGGAGACACCTTGCCACACTACTCTAGGTACTTTCACAAGTGTGTTACAAATTAAGAGTGTCCCCACTAAGTCATCTGAGAAAAAGTGACTGTTCTCTAAATGCCAGCTCATCTCAGAGCTGCTCACCTCAGGGCACACGTCTCTGACCAATATTTCCCAGACTGTCAAAGTGTAAAGTGTCTGCTGCTATGTCAAGCCCAAGCAGCAGCAGCAGCCCCAATGTCACATGTCTGCCATTCGCTTCATCAGTGAGACTGCCAACTCCAGGGTCCTCATGCCCAGGGTTCTCTCAAACTCCAAGCAAGAGCTGTTTTTCAAGCCACTCAGATTTGAGAGGGTTTGCTTGTCTGCAGTGTTGGGGACTGGAGCTGGGACCTTGCCTTGGCAAGTGCTCTGTCCCTCAGTCTGAATCACTCAGTTCTGCTTTTACTATAAATGCAACCCCAGGAATACCTCACTGCACCCACAGGCTTCCCTGGTCATTCCTGCCCAGGACATGCTGGGCTCTGAAGAGACATCGGTGCAATCTCTTCAGGATGTCTTGGATTTGGTCCACTTGGCAGAAGGCTGGAATACACCAGGAACTGGGCTGAGAACATACAGGTGACAGAGAAGAAAGCTCCAGAATCACAAAAGCCACCACAGGACCTCTTGCTCCACCTCACACCCCTTTTCCGCGTCATGCCCACTAGCTCCTACTGCAGATAACCGATGACGCTTAGGTCATGGATGACTGGAAGAAAAGACTGCCCTGGCCCTGCCTCCCCGCTGCCTGCCCATTCATGCAGGGAGGCCGGTGGCTGTCCTGTTTCTCAGGCTGTCAGCTAAGGGACATTGATCATATCTGATTCAGGAATGAAGGTGTCATTTGTGAGGTCCCAAAACATGACAAATAAAAAGGGTACGGCCATCCGTGCCTTCTAGGGATGAGGAAGGCTGCAAACAAGTCCACGGGTCAGCTTCTCTCTCGAGCATCCAGGCTCACTTGCACCTCAGCCCCACTCCACGCCTTCAGGGAGCTCCGTGTCCTCTTCCCTCAAGTCTCTGCTCACACATCTGCTGACCAGGGAGCCTTTCCTGTCCACCTACAAATGACACCTCCCAAGTCCCCACCTGTCACTTGAACACACTCTAGCTCCTTGTCCTGCTTTGCATTTTTGCTAATTTCTTTAAAGTCTATACCACACTCATTTCTAAGACTCCAGAGTGTGAGCTGGGAAAAGGGTGGGGAGGGGCGGATCTATTCCTGTGGTTCACAAAGGCCCAGAGCAGTGCCTGGCCTAGAGTAAACATTCTACATCTGCTGTACAGATGGATAGACAAATAAATATCTGCCACAAGAGACATACAAACATGACAGGAAAGATGGGGGATGCTTTAGAAAAGAGGCTCGGAACAGGAATGAGCAGACAGCATGGCAATAACACACAGGAGAATACCACAACACAGGAGAATACAACAACACAAGAAAATACAACAACACAGGAGAATACAACAACACAGCAGAATACTACAACACAGATTAATATAAGGAACATAACCACCAACAACACAGGATATACAACAACACAGAAGAATGCTACAACACAGGAGAATACAACAACACTCACACAGGAAAATACTGCAATACACGAGAATACAAGAACACAGGAGAATACTACAACAAAAGAGAAGACAAAACAGGAGAATAAAACAACAAAGGAGAATAATAAACCACAGGAGAACACTGTAAGGAACAGCACCAACAAAAACACAGGAGAATACAACAACACAGTAGAATACTACAATACAGGAGAATACAACAAAACAACACAGGAGAATACAACAACAAAGGAGAATACAACAACACAGGGGAATACAACAACACAGGGGAATACTACAACACAGAATACAACAACACAGGAGAATACAACAACACAGGAGAATACAACAACACAGGATGATACCACAACATAGGAGACTACGACATCACAGGAGAATACAACAACAGAGGAGAATACGACATAACAACACAGGAGAATACAACAACACAGGAGAATACGACGTCACAGGAGAATGAAACAACAGAGAAGAATACAACATAACAACACAGGAGAATACTACAATATAGGACAATACTACAACACAGGAGAATACATCAACACATGAGAATACAACAACACAGGAGAATAACACAACACAGGAGAATACAACAACACAGGAGAATACGACAACACAGGAGAATATGACGTCACTGGAGAATACTACAACAGAGGAGAATACGACATCACAACACAGGAGAATTGTACAACACAGGAGAATACAACAACACAGGAGAATACAACAACACAGGAGAATACAACGTCACTGGAGAATACTACAACAGAGGAGAATACGACACCACAACACAGGAGAATACAACAACACAGAAGAATACGACGTCACAGGAGAATGAAACAACAGAGAAGAATACAATATAACAACACAGGAGAATACTACAACATAGGACAATACTACAACACAGGAGAATAAACAACACAGGAGAATACGACAACACAGGAGACTACGACGACACAGAAGAATACGACGTCACAGGAGAATACTACAACAGAGGAGAATACTACAAAAGAGGAGAATAGGACATCACAACACAAGAGAATACTACAACACAGAAGAAAACAACAACACAAGAGAATACAACAACACAAATGAATACTACAACACAGGAGAATACAACAACACAGGCAAATACAACACAGGAGAATACTACAATAAAGGAGAATACAACATCACAACACAGGAGATTACTACAACCCAGGAGAATACTACAACATAGGAGAATGCAACAACACTGGGAATACTAGAACACAGGAGAATATAACACAGGAGTATATAACACAGGAGAATACAACAACACAGGGGAATACAACAACACAGGAGAATACGACAACACAGGAGAATACGACATCACAACACAGGAGAATACAACAACACAGGATAATACGACGTCACAGGAGAATACTACAACATAGGAGAATATGACAACTCAGGAGACTACAACAACACTGGAGAATACTACAACACAGGAGAATACAACAACACAGGAGAATACGACAACACAGGAGAATACAACGTCACTGGAGAATACTACAACAGAGGAGAATACGACATCACAACACAGGAGAATACTAAAACATAGGAGAATACGACAACTCAGGAGAATACAACAACACTGGAGAATACTACAACACAGTAGAATACAATAACACAGGAGAATACTACAACACTGGAAATTACGACAATAAAGTAGAATACGATGACACAGGAGAATACGACTTCACAGGAGAATACTACAATAAAGGAGAATACAACATCACAACACAGGAGATTACTACAACCCAGGAGAATACTACAACATAGGAGAATGCAACAACACTGGGAATACTAGAACACAGGAGAATACAACAAAATCGGAGAATACGACAACAAAGGAGACTACGATGACACAGGAGAATACGACGTCACAGGAGAATACTACAACTGAGGAGAATACGACATCATAACAAAAAAGAATACTACAACACAGGAGAATACGACAACACAGGAGAATACGACAACACAGGAGACTAAGATGACACAGGAAAATAGGACGTCACAGGAGAATACGAAAACAGAGGAGAATACGACATCACCACACAGGAGAATACTACAACATAGGAGAATATGATGACACAGGAGTATATAACACAGGAGAATACAACAACACAGGGGAATACAACAACACAGGAGAATACAACAACACTGGAGAATACAACAACACAGGAGAATACAACAACACTGGAGAATACGACAACACAGGAGAATACGAAGACACTGGAGAATACGACGTCACAGGAGAATACGAAACACAGGAGAATACGACGTCACAGGCGAATACTACAATACAGGAGACTACAACAACACAGGAGAATACATCAACACATGAGAATACAACAACACAGGACAATATTACAACACAGGAGACTATGACGACACAGGGGAATACAACGTCACTGGAGAATACAACAACACAGGAGAATACTAGAACACAGGGGAATATTACAACACAGGAGAATACGACAACACAGGAGAATACAACAACACTGGAGAATACTACAACACAGGAGAATTCAACAACACATGAGAATACGACAACACAGGAGACTACGACGACACAAAAGAATATGACTTCACAGGAGAATACTACAACAGAGGAGAATACTACAACATAAGAGAATACAACAACACAGGACAATATTACAACACAGGAGACTATGACGACACAGGGGAATACAACATCACTGGAGAATACAACAACACAGGAGAATACTAGAACACAGGGGAATATTACAACACAGGAGAATGCGACAACACAGGAGAATACGACGTCACAGGAAGAATACTACAACACTGGAGAATACTACAACACAGGAGAATACTACAACAGAGGAGAATACGACATCACAACACAGGAGTATACTACAACACAGGAGAACACAACAACACAGGAGAATACTACAATATAGGAGAATACAACAAAACTGGTGAATACTACAACATAGGAGAATACAACAACACAGGAGAATAAGACGACACAGGATAATACAACGTCACAGGAGAATACTACAACAGAGGAGAATACGACATCACAACACAGTAGTATACTACAACACAGGAGAACATAACAACATAGGAGAATACTACAACATAGGAGAATACAACAAAACTGGTGAATACTACAACACAGGAGAATACAACAACACAGGATAATACGACGTCACAGGAGAATACTACAACAGAGGAGAATACAATACAGGAGAATACAACAAGGAGGATACAACAACACTGGAGAATACTACAGCACAGGAGAATACAACAACACAGGAGAATACAACAACACAGGAGAATACGACAACACAGGAGAATACGACAACACAGGAGAATACGACGACACAGGAGAATACGACGTCACAGGAGAATACTACAACAGAGAATACGACATCACAACACAGGAGAATACTACAACACAGCAGAAAACAACAAACAGGAGAATGCAACAACAAAGGAGAATACAACAACACAGGAGAATACTACAACAGAGGAGAATACAACAAAAATGGAGAATACAACAACACAGGAGAATACGACAACACAGGATAATACGACAACACAACACAGGAGGATACAACAACACAGGAGATTACGACAAAGAACAGCACCAACAGAGGTCAGCTATGGCTCTGCAGGTAGTGGTGCGGCTTTCCAGGTCTGTTCACCATGCTTATTTTTCCTAGAAGACAGCCGAGGTGGGCCACATTATAATGCTGGATCCAAAAGCAAAGTCACAGAAACACTGGGCTAAACACAAAGCAACAGCCATCCTGAAGCATGAAGACAAGGCCTTACCCTGGGGAGATTGAGATAGTGATCTAGAAGAAACCTCATATCAACCAGAAATCCCTCCCTCCAGACAATTTAAATGAGAAGCCATCCCTAGTGTGTTTAAGTCAGCTTGCTGTCAGACATTCCTGGTGTCCTCTGTCAAATCTGATACAGCAAGGAAAACCAATGGGAAAGCTCAATCTTACCAGGTGTGAGGTCCATGATTATAGTCTTAGCACCGGGAGACTAAAGCAGCAGGATTTTGAATTCTAGGCCATCATGGGCTACAGAGTAAAACCATGTAAGGGTGGTGGGGGGGGGTCGGTGGAGTCAGGAGTCTTGACCTAAGTTGTATTATGTATGCAATTGCAGTTGATTAAGAGACAAAGGGGGCTCAGAAGTAGATCCACAGAAAGGGGCATCCCCTTTTAAAGCTCTAGGATGATAACCTGTAGGGGAAACCAAAGCCAGCTGCCAGGGTTCCAGGATGCTGTGTGTGGCAGGGGGCACAAGAAGCTTAAATGGGAATGATACTGTAAAAGTCTCAAGGTAACAACAGCACCACTCCCCATGTTGGCAAAGGCGGCTTGGATAGAAGGGAGCTGTCAGTCAACAGGTTTACAATGAGTGCTATACACCAGGCACATTGCTCCCCACTTCAGGAGGCAGAGGCCTGACAGACTGAGCTGACTCTCAGAAGTCAGAAGGAGAGCATCAGGCTCATACCTGGAATGTCTGCACCTCCCCATCAAAATGTACATTCTAGGCACCACCCAGGACAGTCTGGACCAGGGACTGGGGGAGGACACAGGACTCTATTTTTAAAGTGAACACATGTGACTCTTGAGGATTACCAAGATGGACTATCCAAGCAGCTACTACATTGGTGACTGGAACACAGCAGGTCCAGACGTTCAGTAACAAGTACTTCCACAGTAAGTACATAACTGGCTGACAAATTTTTGAATTTTTTTCTGTAATAGTCAAAATGAGATTTTTCTGGTTAAATGAAAGTTTCATCTAATATTTAATGAATCAAAACATAGCCCACAGTTACTAAGAATGTTCTCCATCTATTTCTGGTGTTTATTACTTGAAGGTAGCCTGGGAAGGAACCTCTGAGCTTGGACACAAATCCTGCACCAGCTCACTATAGCCTTGAGAATATCCTGTGGACATGATGGAGTCCCAGGCTCCTCTTAGGACAAGCCCCAGGTTGTTTCTAGAAGGCTGTGTGCCAAGGAGCTGCCTCTCTCTTTCCTCTGGTCCCAACACCACATCCCCTGGAGTGAACTGAACCTTATCTTAGGAAAAGGTGATCTTTAAAGGGGAGAAACAGTAGTCATGATGCTCTCCCATCTCAAGGCCAGTCACTCCCCAGTGGCTTTGGTGAGCTCTTCACTGCTTCTTTTTTGTTGTTTGTTGATTTCAAGAGAGGGTTTTTCTGTGTGGCTTTGGAGCCTGTCCTGGAACTCACTCTGTAGACCAGGCTGGTCTTGAAACTCACAGAAATCTGCCTGCCTCTGCCTCCTGAGTGCTGGGATTAAAGGTGTGAGCCACCACTGCCTGGCTAAGCTTCTTCACATCTGTGGTCTGTTCCTGAAGGTCCCTTCCAGCTGACAGGATCTATTTGAGAAGTTCTGATTTCCTTCCTCCTAATCGATGCTGAAAGAAATAATTCCCTGTATAAAAAAATAATCACATACAAAGAGCAGGGTATCAGAGGCTAGGGACATGCAGCTAAGAGACACCAGGACCTGCCTTCTTGAGAAGTTCACAGACAGGGTTGGGGGTGTGGCTCAGCACTAGAGCACTTGCCTACCATTCCAGACCCAAAGAACAGAGCTGGAGCATATTCCAAGCAGAGAAGACAGGAGTGAATGGCTTGTGGTGTGAGGCGCATCCAAAGCCTAGGAAGAATTAAGTCACAGGAAGTGAGGCCAGCCTGCTTTTGGGGAAGAGAAACAGGTTCACAAAATATGAACTCATAAGCAATAGGAGCAATGTGACCCCAAGATTGATAAATCCTTACCTGCCCACTGCTATTTGGTTAGAACAGTGGTTCTCAACCTTCCTAATGCTGCAACCCTTTAATACAGTTACTCATGTTGTGGTGACCTCAACCATAAAATTATATTCATTGCCACTCCATAACTGTAATATCGAAACTGTTATGAATCATAATGCAAATATCTATGTTTCTGATAGTCTTAGATGACCCATGTAAAAGGGTTGTTCGAACCCCCAAAGGGGTCACGACCTCCAAGTTTAGAGCCACTGGCCCACACCTTCATACCTCAAAAGGGAAGGTGCCAGTCCCTACGGGATATGTGCAGCAGCCTCCAAGCTTTGTGCGACGGCTTGTATCTGTAAGACGGGCCCCACAGAGCAGGAGCCTGGTCTTGAGGCCAGCTATGTGGCAGGGATTGTGTATGGGCAGGTGATATGACGTGATACAGCACAACAGCAGAAAGGGCCAACAGGGAAAAGATGAAGACAAACTCTTCAGCTGCAGGTTCCGTGCATGCCTCCAAGGAGCTGAGGGTATTGGAAGAGGGGCAAGCACCCCAATACTGGGAATGGCATGAGCTTAGGCATGCAGGCTGGAAGGCAGTACACGTGTGACCACAGCAGTGCTACGGCTGGGGATGAAGGGAGGGTGCAGATTTGGAAATGTGGAGTAGTCCCAAGCTGCTACCCAGCAGGTGGCCATAACCATGATGGTCTTCAAGGTGACCTGGTGAAATCCAAGATCTGCTTAGACTGGTACTGTGGCTTTCTCCCTGAAATAGTAAAGTTTCTCCAATGTCAAAGTCCTGAGGATCAAACAGGGACAGGCTGAGTTACCTCTGGAATTTCCAGATAAGTAAAGCAGGATGGACTCTGGAACAAACCCCTGGTCAAAGTGGGAAACAAGAGCCCCTCGGCCTCCTACAGAATGAAATTCCAGCCCAGGTACCCTTTCCCGGCCATAGCAGTTATCCCGATAGACACACGTGTCCAGTGCAGAAAACACATCTTCAATGCCATGAGGGGAAGCAAGAATGGGAGCTATAAAGGACAGAGCATGGAAGGTTCCCTAACAGGGAAGAAGGGACATTCTAGGCAGAGAAGATAGCTTGTGTAAGGCCACCTTCAATAGTTAGGGAGCCAGGTGTGGTGACACATAAATAATGGAGCACTCAGGAGTACTGCCACAAGTTTGAGGCCAGCCTGAGCTCCACAGTGAGTTCCCAAGGCAGTTTAGATTACAGTGAGATCCTTTAAAAAAAGAAAAAAATCAATAGGATGTGAGGTGACCAGCCAGGGCTATGCAAACCTGTACTCCAGAACTCAAGAGACTGTGGCAGGAAGACTGTGAGTTCAGATGCTAGCCTGCTATGCATAACAATGTCTTGTGTCTCCCCAAAAAATAAAATAAAATGAGGCCATAGGCACATTTACGGGAAAAAGAGGTGAAGTTAAAGAAGAAAACCAGGCTGACAACAAAGCCTCGCCAAGCAATTGGGATGTGACACTGTAGTCAACACAAACATGCCATGGACACCTGAATTCAATGTGACCCTGGCAGGAGCTCCTGACAGTCACCAAGGAAGGCACAGACACAGGGAAGGCTGCCCTTGCCTCACTGTCCTTCCACCAACATCAAGTTCTGCCTTTCAGATCACCTACGCCCTTCCCCCCAAAATTACTCTGGACCCCCCCTCTGCACAACCACTGGGTCAAAACAGGGCAAGCCAGTGGATGAAGGTAAGGAGCACACTAGGTCAAGGGCCCAATCCTGGACAAGCAGAGGCAGGCGATAAATCAGAAGATGGAAGGGGTGGCAGCTGCCAGGCTGGTCAGCTCACAGCTTTCTCTTCCTCTTGAGGCGGAACCTGCTGCAGCTTATCTGACTGATTCACGTCCTTAAGTGCGGGAAGGAAAAAGGACACAGAGAGGACACGAGATGTTTTCCACCGAGAACCAAACCGACTGCAATGCCATGAATATTACTGAGAAATTCCAGTCCAACCTCGATACTTCTAGGGGCTTCCCCAAGACCCTGTCCAGCCCACTTAGCTCAGAATGACGACTGCTGATGTCTTCCAAATGAGCAATTCCATCCTCAGAAGCCAAAGCATATTAAAAGGAATGCGGACTGTGAAGGCACTTCTTAGGAACGCTGTGAAGCTAGCAAAAGGGGGGCAGGCTGATTCTCCAGCGAATGAAGCAGTGTTGAATGGAGCGGGAGACGGACTAGTTAATACTGCAGACCCATTTGGGCTTGGGTTGAGCCAGTCTGGCTCTAGGACACGCCCCCAGATCGGATCCCCAGCACGCTGGGCATGCATGTGCAGGGTGGGCACGCTGGGCCGGGGTGGAGGGAATCCACACAGACTACAGGGCATGGGAGGCGGACGGCGCTCCCGGGAGCCGCCAAAGACTGCTCACTCGAGAGTACAGGCACGGGCCACCCATCGCTCACCTTGCACTTGAAGCCGGCGGCGGGCGGCAGGAGCTCCCGCAGCAGGGCCTTGGCCACCTCGCGGCTGGCCTCCTCGCTCACGAAGTGGAGGTTCAGCACCTCGTGCGCCTCGAACTTGGCGAGGCGCAGCAGCGAGCGCAGCGCCACTCGGGCCTTGGCCTGCAGCGCCGCGTTGTGCTCGGCCTTGGTGAACATCATCAGCAGGTGGTAGTCCACCGGCACCGCCGCGCCGCCCTCCAGGCTCTTGGCCTTGGCGCCCGAGGCCGGCGCCGCGGAGCCCCGGGCCAGCTCGAACGCGGGCGGCGTGGGCGCGGCGGCCCCGGCGCGGGCCTCCTTCAGCCTCTTGGTGGCGCTGGAGAAGGTCTCCCGGCCCGAGCCCAGGTAGTAGAAGGCGCACACCGCCAGCGCCGCGGCCAGCAGCAGCGCGCAGTAGTGTGAGCGCACCGCGCCCAGGCGCGCCATGGCCCGAGCGCACGCGGCCCCGGCTCGGAGGAGGTCCATGCGCCGGAGCCGGCGGCCCAGCAGCCGGGCTCACTCACAGCACCGCTCCCGCGGCCCCCTGCCCGGCAGCCGGCGGCGGCGGCCATCGAGGGGGCGGGGCCGCGCTGCCCGGAGCCAATCGTGAGCGTGGATGCCTGAGAGGCGGGGCCACCGCAGGCCCTGCTGGGTCCTAGGTTCCGAGGGATTAGACTCGAGATGGCCCCTTCGTATTTTGGCTGCCAGGCTTGAGACCCGGGCAGGTTGAAGCTGGAGTCTGGACAGGGTCTGCCAGTTACGTAGGCCTGGGAACCAGCCCTACCTTCTCGGCTCAGAGGGCTAGGGAGGGACTACGCTGCTACGCTGGGACTTGAAATAACCAACACGCCAACACAGCAATTATGTAAATAAATGCTTGACTCAAAAAACGCTAACTTTTCTCTCTCCACATTTTCTCTTACTGGGTTTTTTTTTTTTGGGGGGGGGGCACGGAGCTTTTGGCTGCCTGTCCAGCCTTTTAAGAAACTAGTTGGAACCAAAACATTAAAACCAGAAAGTTCCTTTCTGTTTCGCATCGAAGTTTACAACACCCCCAAAAGAAAAGGCCTTTGCCATCCCACTTTGCACCTCTGGGATAATCTAGAGAACATGTGTGGCCAGCAGAGGGACCTCACTGTCCAAAAAAATCATAGTCCTTCCAGAGAGTCCCTGGGGGAGCATCCATAATGTTTGATTGAAAGCCTGAAATGTCCCAGAAAGTTTTTGAAATTTTTAACTGAAGCATACTGAAGTAACTAGTCTGTAGTCATTTTAACGCTAGTCAGACAATACCAGATGGACAAAAATCCATTAACTACAAATTTCTAAGACACCAAGAGCTCTGAATGTTTGAAAGAGGTAGAGGTGAAAATGCTCGAAAAACCCACTTTTATGACATGCCTTTTTTTCCGTGTGGATGACGCTCACCCGCCCCAGCATCACAGTGCTCACCTGCCCCAGGCTCCGCCCTTGTCCACTGAGCAACACTTCTGAAAAGCATCCACCCTCTGAAATAGGCCCGAAGGACCCCAGATGGCAGTATGACCACGTGGTAGTTATCTGATGCCCTCGATTCCATGACATGCAGGCATTTACAAGTGACAAAAACATGGTGTTTCCAGAGCAGAAATCAAGCTCTGCCTTGTTTGTATTACTCAAAACCTCCAAGGTTGGGAGACATGGGATGGGCATTCCAGGCCAACTCTAACACTGCAAACTTTTACATGTGCAGCAGTTACTTGGCTATCTGAAACAATCATGCCGGTATATAAAATGAAGCCAACACTGCCATCACAATTATAAAAGACAATAGATTTTTTTAAAAGTACCTCATATTGAATAAATGATATTCCAGAGATTAAATTTACCAGAAATAAGTGTAAATATCCAATAAGCACAAAAAATTTAGTAGTCATAACTTTTCTGGAATACTTATAAATACTACCCCAAATCTCTTAATACTGTGTCTCTAAATAACATAATCCTGCAACTTGTGCTTTCAGTCCCCGTCCATACCGTCAGTGCAGCAGTCTTTCCCTCTGATGCTTAGTCCACATTCTTTCAAGTAATACTTTATTTTCAGACATCGAGTCCTTTAATTCATGCAAAAGAAATAAAGCCACTACTTAAATTTTACCTAAGAAGTCAGTAAAACACTCAAATACTCTGCCCAAAATTTCCATTGCCTGAAGCCTGATACCTTGAACGAACCTCAACTCCCCAAACCAGCCATTTTCATTTCAGGAATTTAACCCTAAGAAGACAATAACGTGATGAAACATCTCCTCCCCAAGTTGTAGCCTATCATGACTTGTTCTTTGCCCATTAGGAACATTTAATGTTGTGGCTCCCTGAAGTATACTGCTGACAGCTACAACCACTTCAGCAGTGGATTTGTGGTCGCCACTGAGTTATTAAACTGATCTAGCATACTTGCTAATCCCAAGCACAGATGCACCTGGGATACAGCAGTGAAGAAAGAAAATCCGAGTTACGGCACCATGAGGATTCTGGGAAATGTAGTCAAAAGAAGTCTTGCGATACAGGCAGGAAGTGACATAGCAGGCAGACTCATATATAAGCAGGGATAAGCAGGAAGTCATCATCTTGCGCTTCCTCTTCCTCCTGCTTTCTGCTCTACAGAGCCACCTTGTGATTCCGGGAAGGGGACAACAGCGCAAGGCATCCTTGCTAAGTCTTATAAAGTATATAAATTTATGATAATTAAGACGGAGCTAGCATATAAGAAATCCTAGAAAATTGGCCAGCAGCATTGTAAACTAATGTAAGTCTCTGTGTGTTACTTGGGGGCACCCACGAGGCAGCAGGACTCAAGCAGAAAGAGTAAATAGTTACATTTTACAGCATGCCTTTTAGCAGGCAAAATAGCAAGTAAGAAATACTGCCTGGTGCTGCTATGTGCCCTTCTTTTCTCAGCTACACTTGGCTGTAATCATAATGTGCCCATGTAGACAAAATCCTGACAAAAATAGTAACTCTAGAGTTAATTTTAACTTTAGCCAAAACATGATTTCTAACCAGGTATTAGGCAGCTGGTTTTTCCTGTAGAGTACATTCCATATCTACTTCAGACCATGGATTATAGTCTCTAAACACCATCTAGTGTGTGGTCTGGAACCATACACTAGCCACCTATACACTACCTAGTCATTCAATTTTTTCTTTTTTGAATGGACTCCAAAAGAAGAGTAGTATTACTACTTTTATGTGCATTAGAGTTTTTGCCATGGGAAGTTTCTAGTCCCCTGAAACTGGAATTACAGACAGCTGTGAGCTGTCATGTTGGTGCTAGGAGTTGAACTTGGGTCCTCCTGAAAGAGCAGTCAGTGCTCTCAACTTCCAAGCCATCTTTCCAGCCCCAGATATAATTTTTTAAAATCAAAATATTTCCACTATTGAACAGGCATCCAATATAATGAACAAGACTTAAAAATACTTACCCGTCAAACCACCATTTTCACTTCTAGGAATTTATCCTAAGGGAGTAACACTAAAATACTTAGCTGCAAGAGGCCAGGTGCGGTAACCTGTAATCCCAGCAATTTAGAAGGCTGAGGCAGCACAGTGCCTGTGAGTTCAGAGCTAGTTGGTAGGCTTGGGGCTATTAGGTTGTAGTCCTGTGTGACTGAGGTTCTGCCTCCTAAAGATAAACGCTTTAGCTCTAGGAGCTGTATTTATGACAGCAAAATATGGGTATTGAGAAATCATCAATGAAATGCTTAGGTAAGTAATATAGTGAGTCATTAAAAGTGATATATTCAGAGGTAGGCAGGTAGAGCTCTGATTTCAAAGCCAGCCTAGGAACTGTCTGGCTGTGTCAAAACCAAGAACAAACCAATGTATTCATCAACTGCACATGGATTTTGTTTTTTTTTTTTAATGTAGAGAAAACCTATAAATTTATGAGATATATTAGCCAACTGCAATGTGTGATCATTTGCGGACTGACTTGGGAAAACCATATTGTTTTATGCAATTTAAGGAGGTAATACATCATTACACAAGATCCTTCCTTTCAGAGATTCACACTGGATGATCTGCTGGTGAAATGCTTTGAATTTCCTTCACAAGGGGGGAAAAAACAGAAAAGGAAAAATGTCAGTGGGGCTTGAAATATAAAGCAATGCTGCCATGAGCCTATGACTGCTGAAATTACAGTGGTGCATTTGAAAATTTTCAACATTTTTTTAAAATATTCCCCATCTAAGTAAAAGAAGATCATAAGGCACTTTTGTCAGCAGACTGGGGAAGACAGCTCAGGCAATAGAGTGCCTGCCAATAAGCACAGGAGGATCTGAGTTTGGTCACTAGGACCCATGTCAAAAAGTCAGGCATGGTGGCACATGTTTGTAATCCCAGCACTGCCACCAGGGAGGCAGAGGTAAGATTCTTGGCGCTCACTGGCCATCTGTCCCAGCCTGACTAACAGACAAGTCCCAGGCCAGTGAGAGACCTTTCTTCAAGCGAACAATGTAAACTGTACCTGTGGAGGAATGGCATCCCAGAATGTACTTGTCTCCACGCTCACATGCTCACCTGCACGCACCTGCACCCGCAAACACATAAGCATGCACACATATGCACACGAAATACACAAAAAGCCACTTGTGGACTCCGTTTTGGACAGCACAGGTAGGTGACAGAATTACAGATGATTTTTCTTTTTCTTGGGTCTTGTTTTCTGAGTGATGTTACTGACTGACTCTCTGGAATCAGGTCCATCCTCCAACTCCCCTGCCTCTGCCTCCCAGCGTGTGGAGATTACAAGCACATGCCATCATACCGAGTCCTTTTCAGCTACTTAAACTTTATTTTGGCAGTGAAGATGTACTGTTTTTGCAATAAGGAAAGAAACAAGCCTTCGTTTAAAACACTTGCTGTGGGTTCTCTTTTAGAGACTGTTCTGGAAATGAGATGTCAGTTCACAAGGCGATCACTTGAGAGTCTGCATCTGCTCTGAACTAACTTTTGAAGGAGAAGCAAAGCCGAGCTTCACTTCTAGATCCCTATTTCAGGTCTGTCTCCTTAGTCCCATTCCCACAGGAGCAGAGTTTTGTTTACTAAAAGGATGGAGTGTGGGTGTGTTCTCAAGATCTGGTCACAGAGGTGACCACATCAACTCCTTCACTCTCCCCAAGTGGCTCAACTCCAGCACAGACAGTGTCCCAAGTGACATCATCTCCAGTTGAAACAACCAACCCATCCTCTTCCAGTTTCAGCAACACATCCCCAGCCTCATCAGAAGAGTAAACCAGAGCACCCTCTACAGATTCCACCTCAGGAAATACAGGGCACACATCTGCAATGGTTTCTCAAAGTTCTTCCTCTGTCATTACTGGAGTCCCAATGACAAAGGAACTCTAACGGACTCTTTAGTTCATGAAGCAGGGGCTGCAGCATCGCTGGAATCGGGGAGAAGAAAATATTGGAAGGATCAAAATGGATTTCTGAACTCAAGTAATCGGCCAACAGGATCAACATGGACTGCCACTATTTGGAAGGATGTGGAGGCAGATGGGACCTTAACTATAACAGACGTTAGGCCAGTACCACATAGTTCAAAAGAAGTCTGAGCATGTACAGTGACTGTGCCAGAAGTGAGATATTTTTTATTGACTTATTATTGTAAATTTTCAGCATACAAAGTAATCAAGTATATTTACAATTCTTACATAATGTACATTTTAGAATAACTATAAAGATAATGTACTTTGCTCCATTTACAATGACAAACTACAGAAAAACTACATTCATGAATTAGATACAAATCTTCTACACACTAATAAAAACTAATGGAGTGTTGGTTATACATTCGTAAATCATTTTCACAGGTAGCAAGAAATAGTACATGTGACCAATCTTTATGACCGGAATGATCGAGAACACAGCGAAGCACACTGAAACAAAGATGTAAAAAGCAGCTTGTCATTTCCAAAAGCTAACCTTTAGCCTTCGTGTTAAATGGTGCTAACAACCTTCATAGCACAGCAAGCTTTCCCTGCTAAAAATTAATACCCAAAATAAGGCTGGGGAATGAGAAAAATCTAGAAAATAAAATAGTAAGAAGACCAATGCAAAGAAATGTGTATTTAATTAAATATTTCTTTGTCCACATGATCCCCCTCTATGTAAACAGAAAAAGACACCCACAAAAATCCTTCTAGGTGTTAGCACTCAGCCAAACTGAATCCAAGCCCTTTCTATGGTTATGTCATTCAAAACCATCAAAAAGTTAATAAACGGTGAGTTTAACTTCATAATACTTTGCTTTTATTAATGCTTGCTATTGCAAAAAATAATGTAGACTTTTCTACAATTTGATGCTTTCAAATTCCAATCTAGTCCTTTAACCTGCACAATGAGGTTCTCCCGATTATTTGGAGTCTCTTCTCAAACACAGGGAAAGCTGCTGCTTTACAGTGATTTCAAATCCTTTCATGATACAAGTGCTTTTGAAGCTTACGTCAGACCTAGGGCATGGCTCAGCTCTGCCTCCAAGTAGCAGAGCAAGTGACAACCTCTGTAAAACAAGAGGACCGAGCTAGGATGAAGCCTCGGACAAGGCGGATGCCCAAGGGTTAAGATCCCCATGTCCTCCTCCGGCAAGCATCAGGAGGGAAAAAGGAATGTGAAGGAACGCTCTAAGTCATGAAAGATACACAAAGGGAGGGTTCGGAATTTTCCTTTGTTTCATCCGTTCACTTTATTTGTGGGGAGCCCTGGATCCAAGAAGGATATGAACATGGGATTTCACTAAAAAAAAAAAAAAAAAAATTCTAGCCCATGCTAATGGTCAAAATGCAACCACACAAAAAGTTAATTGGAGAGTGAGTGGTGTAGGAATGTCCAATCATTCAAAGTGGGTATCAAGATTAGTTTTAAGTAAAACAACTTGGTTTATGATCATATCTAATATGCAAAAATTTTTATTTTTAAATACTGCTAACATGGTCACAAACTTAAATTCTCTAAAATGTGAGTGTATCATTTTTTTTCCCCAAAATGAACCTACAACGTGCTAAAAAAGTACAAGTTGCAAGCTGGATTACTTTGGGAAAGTAAACACCAAAGTCCACTACACTGCAGCAAACACTGGCTTAATCAACTGGTTAGGCACACTGTGAACAGCAGCTCAATCACCTTCATCTATGCCCATGGAAAAGCTGCATTTTATGACTCCTTCACAGCGCCTCTTTTCTTATTTAGCAGTAATCCAATTTTTACATTAATGAGAGCATAAAAAAGAGCAAACAGACTAATAATAAAGAATCAAACTATTACCAACATGTCTTTCCTGGAGAGATAATGGTAACCAATAAGAGCAGCCTGAGTGTGCGACTGGCATTGTGTATACTCATCTCTCCTAATGTATGAAATACTTCACAACACGCCACACAGAGCTATTAGTGAACACAGCAAAACTCATCTAAGCCAATCTACTTTATAACTATGAACTGAAAGCCTTGCTATACTCCATTTCTTTCTGCCATTCAATTTCTCAGCACGTTGAGAAAATTAAGTAAGCCACAGAAATAAATTCTTGCATTGCCAGCCTTCATACAATATGAAAAGATGTAGCTATTTCTAAAGATACTCAGAACCCCAATAATCTTTAAGGCATTTCAAATACACTTGAATCTTTAAGGCTTATTTCACTCTAGCAACAGACAGTACCTACTGGGAAACCAAGGACGTCCAACGTGACCCAGGGAGGCAGGCAGATCCAGAGGACTGTCCCAAGCATCTGAATCAAAGGGAAGCCCTCTGCACCTCCACAGACGAGGCAGTAGCTCCACAAGTGACTGAGAGCAAGCCCTGCAGAAAAAGGCGTGCTTTCTTCTCTCTCTCCCTTTCTTTAGCCTGTTGTTCTTCCTTGAACACATTTTAGGACAATACATTTCAAAATACATACCAATTAAAATTAGGCTTTTGCCTGTAACAAAATACCTACAAAGCCAGACGACCTGCAAGTTTGAGGGGAGACAGGAAAAACAAAACTCCTTTCATCCTGTGGAAGTTTGCACTTCCTCAGAAACAAAACACAACTTTATCCTTAGTGTAGGGTGACTTACTAAATAAGTGTTACGTGCTTGCAATTTGGCTGAACTTTGGGACAATATCTGTGTTGCAAATTTATTTCAATACGATTTCTGCCTAGATTCTGATTTTATATTTAATCAAAGTAAGGCTCTACATACTGTGGAGAAAATATTTAAAAAATTTTATTTAATTAACTATACTTTTATATACATTTAAAAATGTTTCTGCGAAGCTGAGTAGCAATGCTACTTACAAGTAATTTCTAAGAGATTAAACATCATCAACAGTGCTGGAAATGAACCACAAGGCAATTACTTATGCATTCCATACTCTGACAAGACATGTCAATCAGAGGTGGAATCGCACTCAACTGTGTCACATATTCATAATTTTGGAACTCAAAAGTCAATAACATATATTTTACTTAATTCTAAAGCTATATACAGGATACATTTTAAAAGAACATATACTGTTGTATAGTAAACAAGATAAATGTAGAAAAATAAAAGAAATTTATTGCTGGTAAATTTTAGTATAAACAAAAAAATTAGTTTTCTCTTCCTTTACATGGAGATTTTTTTCTTTCACCAGGAGTAACAGTATATATATATTATATATATATATATATATATATATATAATCATAAAATGGATGAATTCCAAATATAAAAATGCCCTACATTATCTTTTAAATCACCAAGTTTTGATGAAAGCCCAATTTTGCAATAGTCAACTTCTGAAACACAGTTTTATTGCACTGATCATCTGTCAAGGTTTTAGGAAATCAACCCAATAATAAAAACTGAGCTGGGAGTCTTATGGTGATTGAAAGAAGAAAAAAGTAAGAGCTCCTTTGCACCATAAAAGGAAATAAATCATCTGTACAGCAACCATGTTTGCTAAAGTACTGAAGTGCAATGGTGTCTCTGACCAAATGAGGGGCACCCTCACTAGTCCTGGCAATTACATCATCTACTGTGGGTACCATAGCTAAGCTATCAGAAAACACACACACGTATTTCTGAACCACCAACAATTATCAGGGAAGCTATAGGAAAGATACATCCTTAATACAGGTAAGAGAACTGGCTCCCACTTGATGCAGACATAGTGACTGAATGTTCCTGGGGAGAACCAGTGTTAACACCCATGGCAAAGGGTGCAAGGACCTAACAGTGTAGCATCTCTGAACTTAAGAGATAGCTTAGATCTGGATACAACGATATATAAAAGCACAACCCATTAAACAGGCTTTTTTTCTTCTTAAATAAAAGAGGAACTATAGTGGATTTCTCCCTTTCCCAACTATGAGACATTTGTTTTCATTTACAAAAATACCAATAAATGGGTACCATTTTTTCTGAACAATTAATTCAATGTCTACCAAAATCAAGTAGAATCTAGAAAGGTGTGAGATTTTGGTGGTACACATTAGGAATTCACCAAATTTCATAGACTCCCCTCTTTAAAGGGCTCAGAACTTCTGTGAATCTTGCTGGAAGCGATTGAGTTTCTCTGGATTATTGGATGCCATTTGAGAAAAATCACGAAAAATGTCCTGGTAAGTTTCATCACCTGCATGAAAGTAAAACAAAGACACTTTTAAAATTTATATGGGTAAGGTATTAATAAAACAACATTCCCTTTTGCTCATACTATTTTAGGATTCATTACATTACATTAAAGTTTTGTCCCAAGAGCATTTTTGGAAGGAAAAAGGCCAACTAAAAATAATGCCAGAAAAGTATGTAAGAAAGGGAAGCGATACCTGAGAGCAGCAGCTCAGACGCGCAGCAGGGGGCTCAGAGTTAGAGAGGAGCAAGACGCAAGCGTTTGAAAGCAATGTGAAGAAACATTCATTAGCACATGAAAGAAGAGAGGTTACTTGAGATGAAGTATACAGCACATTTTATAGGAAAACACTTTGTTGGATAAAAGTTAAAAGAAATAACCAAAGCCAAATGCTAGTTAAGGTTCTGAGGGATGCAGTTACTAAGGAAACAAGCTGGGAAGGGCTTCCCACACCATCTTCACCTGGAAGTGCTTTACACTGTCTAGCTGTTTGCAAAAAGGAGCCCACATACACTTTAAGGTTCAGAACCAATGTATCTGACCCACTGCTCACTAAACTCATTAAATCAAAAGGTCAGAGCTCCACAGTCAGAAGACTTATGAGAAAGAATGCTATGCAAAATGGGAAGGATACCAAGAATCTATTCACAATTGGAGAAATAAACCTGTGTACACTTAACACTCTTACAGAGATGTATATCATAGATAAGGACATTACGGCATGATGGGCATAGCCTTTTTTTTTTAAACCACATACACACACACACACACACACACACACACACACACACACACACACACACGTACAAATTAATCCCTCAAAGGGGGAAATTTTATTTTCAGGATGACTTACTCATCATGATGCCTCCTGCCAAACATTATGTTGGCACAGACTCCTGGCACAATTCTCTTCTCACTTGAGCATAAAATACTGTCATATAGGATTCTTGTCACCACATTGCTTTATCATTATTTCCTCTAGGCTACCTTGCACTCTACCTGACAACAATCTCATTCTTACAGTTATTGTTGACAGTACAGTTAACCAGGCAAGTCTTAGAAAGCAAGACTGTAGGAGACACAGATGTCACACCAAAAGGAGAGAATTAGAAAAATACTGAGGGGGCCAGATAGAAATCTAGTAAAAAGACCTAAAATCATAACATAAGAATTTTAATAAAAAGATTTCATTATTCTTAATATTTAGTACTTTTAATATTCAGTCTATGTAAAAAGTAATTTATTAAAATCTGGAAAACTTAATCATGACATTAAATAATCAGTTAACCCTAATCAATGTATTTTAAAAGGGGAAAATTCAGTGAAAAGAGATCTTAGCAGGATGGCTGGAGGTTAGAGCTGACTCCCACCATTCCGAGTGAAGCAAACTAAAGGTTAGTCCGCTGGAACTGGGCAGACCGTCCAATTACAGCATGACAAACTACAACCTACTTCTGTGCTTGACCATCCAATAGGACATAAAGTAAACTGAGAGGAGCGCAACATTAAGTAACAATTAACAAACCATACAAAATATTTTAATATTTTCTGTTTTTAGATGTTGAATTAAAATATGTAAAATATTTATTGTAAACATTATAAATATTTTTAAAATACTATTCAGATAGTCTAGAATTTTACTTTCCAAGAAAGTGTAAAGTGCAGATTATAATACAAAAATACCACACTGATTTTACCATTCAACACCAGAAGTAACATAAAAGGCACACATTATATATTCAGGAAGAAACAGGAGAGGGGTCTAGCAGATGCTAACGCCAAGTCATTCACAGATAGCACCAGATGGGTGTTCTCAAGTATTACAGCAGTACAATGGCGGTATATGGCTTCTACATTCAGCAATGCATATTCCGTACAACGAGCTGTTTTTCTTTATGGTTTTCTAGTGTTTGATTTTAAATCACCTAGTGGCATATTATACAAGTACATTTTTAGTAAGACCATTGTACCATGCAAAACTAATTATAAGACCTTCCATTCTCTGAATTAAACGTGTCCTTGAAGGAGAGTATTGGTGCTGTATTAATCATTGGTTTCACCAACTGCAAACATTTAAGAATCCATACAATACAAAAGAAAGAAAGTTTCTAGCCTCACACACAAAACTTGTTAAGTTCAGTTTTTTTAATTAATAACGTACTATTAATATGCTACCTTCCTTAGATCTCAAAATGTGCTGTCAAAAGCAACAATTACTTAAAATAGTCAACACAAAGTGAACTTCCTTATCTATACTTTAAGGAGAATTTTTAATCTCTTGAAAATTTTTCCCAAGGCAAATCTAATTTGTCTGAACTAGAACACATAAACAAGATGCCAGGACACATTGTCCTGGAGTCTTCCTATTAATACACTGAACAGCTTACTACAAAAAAACAGCTAAGCATTGTCTTTAAATTACTTAACCATATTTTTCCCATTCACTGACAGCTTAAACTTCACTTGAGTTTTTGGTATCCAGAATATTCATCACAACAGCAGTTAACATGACAGAAAGTGTTCAGTGGCCTTACCACTGAAATTGAGTGCTCTCAATGGATGTGGTACCCACCCTCTGGGACCATAGGCATCATCCTGCCCCTTCAGGGTGGGAACACTTTCCTTCTACAAATGACTGGATAGGTCCCAGGAGCCATATGCTCACATGACCAGAAGTAGCTCCCTAAGGCAGTGAGTGATTCCCTACTGGCTGAGGTCCTGCCAGCCCATGGGAGACTCAAAGCCAGAAACGGGAGGCACATAACTGATTTCCCACCATTGAGAGCAAGGTGTGCTATTACCCAACAGGCCTGCTAAGAGCTCTGAAAAGCCGCTAACAGAGAACCCACCTTCCTTTCAGAAGCTGAATGCTCTTAATACTGCCTTGCAAGAAAAAGGGGAGTCTGTGGGACTGCAGACACAAGTTTAGAAATGGGGCTTCCTAGAAATAAGTCCGTGATTGCCAAGCGTTTTAACTGGGTCCTCTGAATCGTAGACCTGTGACTAGCCAGACTGACAATTTCTGTACCAAAGAACTTCTCAGAGTTCTTCTGCTAGCTCCCTGTTCCTAGGATGCCAGGGAAGAGGCAGGCAAAGTCTGCAGGGAAAGTGTAGTGATGTGCAGAGGAAAAATGACAAGTGGTCGTGGGACCAGCATATCTGCTTTGCCAGGACTCAGAGGGGGCAGGAGGAGCAACAGAGAGCCCCCTCACCACACCTCACCAACAGTATTCACCTTCAAACTCTGGACCCTGACACTGAGTTTAAAATCGAATTATCTGCAAGATGTTTCTCAAATAGTTTTTTAATCTTATTTTTAACCTGGCATGGCTGGCAGAATTCTAGTTTTTAACTTCTAAATTAAAATTTTCAAATGTTTTTTTTTCTTTTTAAGTTTTAAAGTGAGGCCTGTTTTCATGTTTTCCTTAAAACTGAGAAAAACTTATTTTCCCACTGACACCTAGGAGTTCCTATATTTACACACAAACCTGCACACAGACAACAGAAAAAGAGGTGTCTGGGGACTCCCAGTCACACAGAAGAAACTCAAGCAATTTGGACAGAACAAGAAGAGGAGCAATAAGACAAGTCCTGCCCTTGCAAACTCCCAACTGTAGAGTGCTGACCGCTGACCGCTGACCTCTAACTTCTGACTCACCAGTTGGGCAGACAGCATAGCGAGCACCTTAAGGAAGGTACAGCTGGCTCAACATTTGCCTTCACAATTTCAGGAAAACACGCGAATGTATCTTAGCTTACAATCTTGTGGTTCACTGCTATCTCACAAATGTCAGCTCATTTTCTTTGATCAATTTTTATTTAAAGTGCTTAAACACAAAGGCCTCAGAAATGGCCTAGTAATACTATCATTTAAAGATATCTGTTACAAAATTAGAACTTATTTAAGATCTAACATTCAGCTTTGAAACAAATGGGTGAAATCCAGAGTCAGCGTTGAGCCTCACCCATAATCAGCACACTGACATCTCAGAGCGTCCTGACTCAGTACGTGTGATCCATAGGATTAAAGTAACACCCCTAGATCAGAAGAATGTATCTGATCCAGGCCCTTTTCCTTCGCCAGTATATCAGGCCAAAAATGAGCAGTACATACATACATTCCTCTGAGAAAAAAAATGGCCTCACACTGATAGAGATTACTGTAGTCAAAATGAAATAAATGGCTGAAGTTAACATACAGTACGGAATTTCAAAATATAGTTCAGCAGGAAGGAGAGATGATTTTACCAGGCCACTTTAAAAATCATAACATAAATATTCATTTTTATAAAAGCAAATATGCTCATTTGCAAAGTGAATGGCTGTAAGTGCTTTAGTCATAAATTCCTGAAATGTTTAGTAATATGTGTATGAATTTAAAACAGATTAGAAATTCATATACTCAAATTCATGAACTGGAATGCAATATCCTTTTTTTTTTTTTGTGAAGATGTCTAACCAGCATGTGGCCATCAAACAGAAGAATCAGATCAGTTTTCCTTTCTTCTCTTCACACCATGACTCACAAGTGAAAATCACTCAAGATAAAGACGGATGTGGTCATGAACTGAGATTTTTCTAGTAAGTCTATTTCACCATCAGGTTCACAAAACATGGTTCTAAATACATCTCCTCCCCCAGCAAATAGTGTACAATTGCCTGGGGTGGAGCTACAGATAAACTTCAGCCTTGGAAACTAATACTACACCCACTGTGGACTTTTAACTTACTGGTAAATTTTTACTTTAAATCTTCAACTCATTCTTAGATTAGAATATAAAACTCATCAATATACTTTTTCTTAGTATTTTCCACACTAACTTTTTATATACAAAACACATAGTGATTTGTTTTTTTTTCCCTGAACACAATGTATAGAAATTCCCTGAATAACAAAAAGAAAACCATTTTCTTATATTCACTGGACAGCTAACAAGAATTCTTTTTGAAGCTGGGCGGTTGGTGGCACACGCCTTAATCCCAACACTCGGGAGGCAGAAACAGGCTGATTTCTGAGTTTGAGGCCAGCCTGATCTACAGAGTGAGTTCCAGGACAGCCAGGGCTACACAGAGAAACTCTGTCTCAAAAATATCAAAGGAAAAAAAAAATTCTTTTTGCAGCCGCTCCTCTGCTGCCGCAGCACACGGTCTGTTCATCAGTGCGCTCTCGTCGCTGGAATGCATATGGAAGACATCTGTACAGCAGATAAGGACCTCAGCAGCCAGAGCTGACTGAATATGTAAGGGGAGTATACTGAAACAGAAACATGTCCGAGTGTGTAAAGGTCCAGGGTTAGCCCCACGAGAATTCAGTAGGTACAGTACAGCAGCTAACAACTCACAATTTACAAGTATATAAAATCTCTATAATGTCACATTAGTTAGCTAACAAACTATGAATCCTCCAATTGTAAACTGATAAATTCCTGAATGCATTTTTTATACTGCATTTCAGTATGATTATTAGTAGAATATTGACCTGGCTGTCCATAAAGTCCTTCCGATTCCCGCATTTCTTCATTCATTCTTGCTAAACGTAACCTAAAATTCAAGAAGAAGAAGAAGAAGAGCTCTTAGAGGAAGTAAGACAAGTACTCGCAAACAAATGGATTACATGGGCAGGTAATGCGTGTATTGGTACAATTATAGAATTATTCCCTTACCAGCATTTGTCCAGTAAAACAAACTCAATTTATCAGACAATCTGCATTACAGACATAACTCTCTCACTGCCATTCATGTCATTCTCATGAACAAAGACAGTAAAGGATTTCTTATTAAAGCAGGTGCCTACAACACCTCCAACAGCTTCCTCCAGCTTCAGAGAATACCTAGCTCCTACAGCAACTGGATGAAATCACTGCTTCTGCAGTACAGAAGCAATAGCCTGTCATAGTTCATTAGCTTACCCTGAGTGACATAGTTCCCAACACATAAGCAACATGTTCCTTCTAAATAAAGGAAATACATTTTGGTATACAAGTGTTGTGGTAAATGACTAAGGGGTACCAAAATTCTCCCAAGGTTACCATGCTGGTCATACAGTCTTTGGGGGTTACTTATCCTGGCAATGGAAGACGGGTAACATTGGATTAGAAAACAAGTATTTCTTCTTTTTCTGAAAACAAAATCCAAGCAAGACTGAAAGTTCTCTCTGTGGTGCCTGCTGTCCTTCTAGGCCACCACACCATCTGCAGCCTTCCCAGAGTTCTCACACTCTCTTCTGAGAGCTCCACCAGGCAGTGGCTCCTAAGCATCCCCTTGCTATGTGGATTCTCCAAAAGGGCACTTTCCTACTTGGCTCCAGTTGACAACTTGATATTGAGTCATCTGGGGATTGTCTGGATCAGACTGGCCTATGGGCATCTTTGTAGGGCATTTTCTTGATTGCTAACTGATGTACTTCACAGTAATAGTAACTCCTTCCTCCATGGCCTGTGTCTTATTAGGTAGAGGCTGAGAGAGGTGGAACCTGGCAAGCCAAAAATTCTCACTGGAGCTCAGGGGCTCAAAGCAGCCACTGGGTTTCTCTGAACTGAGAGCATCATGAACAGGCAGGTTTCTACTCAAGAGGAGAGGGATGACCAAGTGTCAGCTTCCATTAGCCCAGAATGGAATAATCACATGGCTTAAAGCCTGCTTCCATTAGCTTCATGAAATGAAGTAGAGTTGACAATATCATATTTCTGTGTACTAAGTGTACCACACTACTTTGATCTAACATGCAAACCAACTGAAAACCACAAGATTCAATATTAGTAGATCACAGTAAACATATCTCAAACATTCAAAAACATTTTGTGTTAAAAATAATCAAGTGTCCATATGAACATTTGCTTAAAAGATTGCTGTCCCTCCAGCTTAATGATAAGCCTCTAATCCTCAAAGAGGTAGACTAAAACTAGCCAGTGCTCCACCCATCCCAGCCCAAGGCTTGAACTGTAGCCAAGGGGAAGAGCATTTGGGGTGGGTAGCCATGGCTTCTGATTCTACTGCTGCGGCAGAAGTGGCCAAGAGTCCAGGCATTAGAGTAGAAATTCTTGGTGTGAAGTCCTAGCTCTAACATTTATTAACTTATCAAATTATCTGAGGCTTAGCTTCCTTACCTATACAATGGTAATAATAAAGAAGAGTGTCCTCGTAGAGTTACTGTGAGGAACAAAGGAACCCATGCATTTAAAAGTGCTTACCTCGTCCAGTGTCTCTAAAGGAATGGCACAGACAAAACACTGAGTTTAAATCTCCCACAGTGCTGGGCATGATGGCGTCTGCCTTTAATCCCAGCACTTGGGAGGTAGAGGGAGTAAGATCTCTGTGAGTTCAAGGCCAGGCTGGTCTACATAGAGAGCTCCATGACAGCCAGAACTATCTGTGCAAACAACATGCAGCACAGGAAATAAGTACAAAGGAGACACTTACAAGGTCACTATGTCAGCATTGGCTGCTTCCACCGCTATACTCAAAGGGTCCTTGCCCTCTTCATCAGTGGCATGTTGATTGGCACCTCGCTTTAGGAACAAACATACCTGCCTGTTTAAGGGAACAGCATTTCTCAGTCAGTGCCAAGATTGAAAGAAAAAAACAAAAAAACAAAAACCATATTCACTTTCAAAAATAAAAAGTTCTGTCTAATTTAAATAGCATTTTATTAGAAAATTCTTAATGCATCCTACAAATTCAACAAGTAGACTTCAATAACAGAAGCTTACTGAGATCTTTACAAGTCCCAAATAATTTTCATTATCTTAGATAATCCGGTACTTTATAACAAAGTGGGACCTATAATCATTGCCTCTATCCTCAACAAATATCATTAAAAGCTATACACAGATACTGACAACAGAAAATAATACTATGGAAGCTAAGACAATGCAAACACCATACTAAATGTGATACAATAGAAGAAAGTAGGCAGTAATTCTCCCGTTATACTACACAAATATTCTTAACTTGAAGATATTCACAATTTAAAAAATATACGAAAGAATGAGTAAGTGGAGTCTGTGGAATAAATGAGAAAAATTATTAAAATTTAGGCAAATAAAAAAGATGAAGCAAATACTACCATGTTTTAACATATGAAAGCTTTCATGATTAAGTTACTAAACTGAATATCTGCTGATAAAGGAAAACAAGTGAGAATGAAATAAAGGATGCCATTAAAAATGTTTAAAATCAGCTTCTTGCTTATCCAGAAATAACTGGAAACTCTGAGATAAAATGACTCCCAACTGTTTGAATAAAGCCAACAGTTTACTTCATTAGCATTCTCTAATAGGAAGTTCACTTTCATGGCATTACTGTGCCAAGGACATTACTTAGAGCCTCAACATCAATTACCGAAACTAAGAACTTTGGTATGGCTGGACTAAGTACCTTAAGGAAAGCCTAGAAATTCCAAAATTATAAGTTCTCTCAAAATAGTGTGTGCAGATAATGTATGTATACACTAGTATAAAAAACATGAACTTCAGCTGGGAAACAAACAAACAAAATATCACAACTTCAGTGATAGAGGAAGCCAGGTAGTAAACTGGTCAATTTACTGATACACCAAGATAAAAGTGAGCATTATAGTTTGTATCTGTACACTAGTTATACTGGCTAGTTTATATTTGTACACTAGTTATAATGGTTAGTTTATATCTGTAACTAGTTATGCTGTTACTTTATATCTATACTCTAGTTATACTGGTTAGTTTGTATCTGTACACTAGTTACACCGGTTAGTTTATATCTGTACACCAGTTATACTGATTAGTTTATATCTGTACACCATTTACGCTGGTTAGTTTATATCTGTACACCAGTTATGCTGGTTAGTTTATATCTGTACACTAGCTATGCTGGTTAGTTTATATCTGTACACTAGTTATACTGGTTAGTTTTTATGGTCAACAACACAAACTAGAGTCTCCTGGAAAGAGGGAACCTTGGTTGAAAAGTTGTCGCCCCCCCCATTCAGGGGCAGTCTGTGGGGACCTGCCTTGATTGTTTATTGATGTAGAAGGACCCAGCCCACTGTGGATAATGCTATCCTAGGCAGGTAGGCCTGGACTACATAAGAAAGCAAGCTGAGGGCTGAAGATATAGCTTATCTATTAAAAAGACACACTGTTCTTGCACAGGACCTGAGTTTGATTCCCTGCACCCACATAGGGCAGCTTACATCTACCTGTAACTCCAGCTCCAAGGGGACTTTGACCTCCTCAGACACTGCACTCATGCATATGCCCACACACATAATTTTTGATTGTGAGCCTAGCTTTTAACGGCTGAGCCATCTCCCCAGCCCCACACACATCATTTTAAAAATAAAAATCTTTAAAATAAAATAATAATAACAATACTAAGAGCAAGCTGAGCAAGCCAGTAAGCAGCGTTCCTCTGAGGTCTCTGCTTCAGCTCCTGCCTCCAGATTCAAGTTCCTTCCCTGATTTCACTCAGTGATGAACTGTGACACAAAGTGTAAGCCACATAAACCTTTTCCTCGATGTTTATACCAACAACAGAAAACAAGCTACAACACTGATCATGGATTCTCTTCTGAATGAGAAACTTTAACTTTTGTCCTCTCTTACAAATTCTACATAATATCCTTAACCTGGGGAAGAAAAAAAAAAACACTATTTCAAAGAAGTTCTTCAGATAAAAGCTACCTACCTACTTAAGCATGATTACTTACCCTGTGTGTCCTAAGACAGTGGCGTGGTGAAGTGGTCCCCGCCCTTGGACATCTCTTTGGTTCACATTAGCACCATTCTGTAAGAGGAACTCGCATGTCACCAAAGAGCCCTTAAAGAGAAGATGGCAATGTATAAATGCAAAGGAAAAAGAGCACATCTATATGTAAGTAGCAGAGAAATAAGTTATATGTTTTTTCCAAGAACTAATTAACACATTATTTTACAGTCTGAAGTCCATCAAAACACATTACTCCTGCTGCACCTCCTAAAAATCTGAAACCACTACTTGACACTCAGAAATCACTAGTAAGAGAACTTTTTACTTTCTAACCCCTCTTAGGATAGTGACAATAATATTGCTTTGTTTAGAATTTATGATATTTGGTATTTTCCACATCAATGAAAACCTCAATACATTAATTCACACCCCGATACAGACTAAATGCATTAATTCACACCCCCAGTACAGCCTGAATGTATTAATTCATACCCCTGATACAGCCTGAATGTATTAATTCACACCCCTGGTACAGCCTGAATGCATTAATTCACAACCCTGGTACAGCTTGAATGCATTAATTCATACCCCTGATACAGCCTGAATGTATTAATTCACACCCCCAGTACAGCCTGAATGCATTAATTACACCCCCAGTACAGCCTGAATGCATTAATTCACACCCCTGGTACAGCATGAATGTATTAATTCACACCCCTGGTATAGCCTGAATGCATTAATTCATACCCCTGGTACAGCCTGAATGCATTAATTCATACCCCTGATACAGCTGGAATGCATTAATTCGTACCCCTAGTACAGCCTGGATGAGTGCTGTTGCTTGGTTCTCGTCCGAATTAGCCCAGTTCACATCTGCACCATGAGCCAAAGCCTCAGCCATTTTGGGAAGGTTTTTTTCGTATGAAGCCCTATAAAGCTGAAGTCCTGGATTAAGAAGTTTAGAGTCAAGAAACACAGAAGACTCTTGCCTTTCTCCTTCTGGAAAGCAAAGCACAAATACATTAATAAGAATGTGCTCTTAGCACAGGAGGCAAATTCTTTAGCAAGAAAGAAAGAATTTGCAAGAAGAAAGAATTCCATTGGGCGAATGACAGTAACAGCAAAGTGAAGATGAATTTAAGGCTAATAAGCTGTAAACTTAAAAATGGTTAGGATAGGTAACTTCAGGACTGACAAGTGGCTAGGATACCTTTACAGAATGTATATTTTACCTCAATTGTGAAAGTGAACTCTTAAACTCACAATGTAAACATTGTGATATAAGAAATCATCCATCTATCCCAATGAGCATACAAGAGATTTTCACACAGATATTATTATTTCTTACAAACTATTCATTCTCCAAACATTCACCATTTTCATGGAATGACATCAACTAATATTTCAGGCTTTTGTAGCCTTGCCAGTATCAGGGGATGTTTGTTACTGTTAAAATTGGCTATCTTCCAAAAAGCCTGAACTCCTAAAGAATTTACTAGTAGTTTGAACTCATTTAGTTCCCAGGACAATGTAATATCATCACAATTTATACTCTAATTCAAATGCCTTAAAGTATGCTTATTCCCCCAGAGAATTCTGCAAAACTAAACACACTAAAACCATGAAAGGAATCAAAAGGCTTTAGTGATGAGAAGAAAAACCCAAAGGGAAGGGAGATGTTGGTAAAAACAGCCACAGGAGAAGACAGTGGCTAAGCAGACAGGATTAGTACAGATTAAAATTCCTAGCATACACCATGAGGTTTGGATGACTATCTAACTAGGGCAAAGATTCCAAAAATAAAGAGAAACAATAGCTTTCTCCTTAGTACCTTCTAAAAAGATTAACCACCCACTTGAGAAATGATCTAATCAAGAATTCACATTTAGATCAGTGGAGAGACGGTCACTGGGTGAAATGTTTGCCAAATAAGCAAAAGGACCTGAGTCCAGGTTCCCAGAACCAAGGTAAAAGGCCAGTACAGAGACTGGGACCTGCAACACCAGTGCTTGGGGGCCAAAGACAGACAGATCCCTTGAGCTTGCTGCCAAATCACTCAACTCCAGGTTCAACGAGAGACCCTGTCCCAAAAACAAAAGTGGAAAACCAGATGAAATTAGAAAATATATTAAGTAAGATAACCCAGACTTGGAAGGGCAAATACCCCATGCTCTCTGTTATATGGAAATCTTAGTTCCTAATTGTTCATATGGAAATATCTATATGAGAGAGAAAAGGCAGATGCCAGAAAATCCAAGAGTGGTCTGGGACAAAGGGAAAAACCTCTCAGCAGAAAATTGCCCTGTAATAAAATCAAGGTAAATGTTATATGTATTCTATTTAAAATCTAAAGTCACACTTGGTCAGATTTGAAACTGAACATCTATGAGAAATTTTATTATATTAAATATTTTTATTTGGGCGGTATATTGGTGTGAGTGTGGAAGTCATCAGATAACTTTTGGGAGTCAGCTCTCTCCTTCCACCAAGTGGGTCTCTGGCTTGAACTCAGGTCGAAAGGACTGGCAGCAGGTGCCTTTGCCTGCTGCACCAACTCACCAGTACATTTTTATGGATTTGAGAAATTTGTAATCCCTGCTGTGAAATTTAATTGCAGATACATTGTCTCTTATAATCAGTAATGCTGCAGAAAATGTGGATTCCAGGGTTTGACATTTCTACACACTTAACTACTTCCATTAAGTTTTGCTCTTGTTTTTTATAAGATATATTTTATTAATTATCTATATACTATTCTGCCTGCAAGTATGCCTGCAAGCCAGAAGAGGGCATCAGATCTCAATTATAGATGGTTGTGAGCCACCATGTGGTTGCTGGGAATTGAACTCAGTACCTCTCAAAGAGCTGTCAGTGCCCTTAACCTCTAAGCCATCTCTCCAGCCCTGAGTTTCATTCTTATGTTGCTCCTAATGTCATTAATACTTAAAAAAAATATCATTAAGTGAACTTAAATTTTCTTGTAAAAGTTTTGGAAAACACAATAAAAATACAGAAGAAATGAGCAATTGATAAGAACAATGGCATAATTATTTTTGGAATAAGTATACTGAACAAACACACACACACAAAAAAAAAAAAAAACGAAAAGATTGCATACTGCATGATCCATTTCTTTAAACTAGAAAAATACCACTTTCTGCTGTCATGCAAGGAAGCAGAATGGTGTTTAGCTACTAAGATTATAATGGGACAGGAGAGACCTGTTACAGAGGCAAAGAAATGTAAACATCAATGTTCCACAGCCACACAACAGCTGCAGATGCATCACATTCTAAGACACCAATTATCTTCAGGTCCTGGAAGATGGAGAGCAACTAGGGAAGACACCAGACATCAAATGTGGCTCTCGTGTGAACACAGACATGCAAACACACCCACAAGAGAACTGACATTTGCTACAAGCATCATCTAACAAACTATGCCAATCAACACTGACTTTCATCAAACTCACCAGGCTCATATAAGCTATTGGCTGACACGGTGGAAGGTAAAGATTCTCGCCCATCATCAGAGCCTTGCTGGATCCCACTGTCATTACTTTTAACTGTGTTAAGGGGGGAAAAAATAGCTAGTGATTAAAGTTCACATCACTTAGAAGGCAGTCTCCCACAACCAACAAGACCATAAAATGAGCTGGTACATGGAAACATGAACTTGGCCACTATCAGCATAATAAACTTACTACAATTTTAATCCTTCTGTAACTTAACTTATTGGAACATAAATCAATCACAAAGCCTGAAAATAAACTTATTTTCAGAGTTCTAACACATCTCATGACCCCACAAATGCTGGGAGTAGCAAAGAGCTTAATTTACTGACTGCATGGGCTGTGGTGATGTGGAATCCGGAGACAATGGGCAACATCTAGAGAAATGGCCACACCGCACAATGACCACTGGCACAGACTTGGAACGCTCCACAATTGTACTTACTACTACGCAGTTTTGAAGAAGTATCAAAGTAGGAGAAGAGTGAGTCTAGCTCATCAGGACAGAACAGAGACTCCCGCCTGGCCTCGTCGCTATTTACAGCAGCCACTGGGGACATGCAAGTTAGCAAAGCACAAAGCAGGCCGTAAGAAGGGGAGGCAGGAAAAACCGTTACTGGGGATGTGTAGGGAGAACATGGGAAGGAAACCAGGAAGTTAATCAGATTCTTGGGGCTTTCAGCATAACCCACTGACAATCCCATCTCCCCTCGCTGTTAAGCAGTTGTACTTGGCAGAGTATAGACTGTAAGTAGGGATGTGAACCAAGAGACTATCTCACTTTAACTGTCTTAAAGACATAGAAATCCAGTTTTCCTTTAGAGTGTGTAGAAGGAAACAGTCTTCTAGCATTTAAAAAAACAAACAAAAAACAACAACAAAAAACCAAAATCCTACAATGGCCATAATTGTGAGATTTAAAAAGTGGCTTCAGCTCAAGAAAATATCTGAGGTAAATACCTGTGGTGTGGACAGACACCCTGACTTGGCTCAGCCTCCGTTCCTCGCAGCTTTTGGAGCTAACCCTTTTCTCCTGCTCAGAAGGCGATGATAACACCGAGTACTTATCCACAAACTTCCTCTCCACATACTTTGCTCTGATATATGCCTCTTTCTCCTGTCTGGTAAACAGAGAAACACCATGATGTTCTATTTGGCCCCATAGCATGGCTAACCCTGAATGAATGCCGAGAGATACTGAACTTAATGGTAGCTGAAAGTAAAACGGGCTGTGGCTGGGAACACTAGAGAAAGGGCTGGCAGTTAAGAGTGCTTGCTGCTCCAGAGGACCTGAGTTTGACTCTCACTCACAAACCACCTGTAAATACAGCTCCTTGGAATCTGACACCCTTTTCTAAAATGTTTTTAAGTGAATTAGTAACAGTTAACATATGACATCATGTGACATGTTTCCTTGTGAATAAGAAGCTAATTTCACAGCCAAATGAAATACGAATGACCCACTGAAAACTCAGAGTTCCACAGCACTCCACTGAGTCTCTTAATTTCTGTCTGTATTTGTATACAGACTCCCTTGTGTTTTACATTAGAAACATTGCCAGGAAAGCTAAAAAAAAAAAAAAATGGAGAAATTAACATTAATTCCATTTTTACTAGAGATACTGTCATATCCTGAATAATCACTACTGGTAGTCATAATTTTTCATTTAATAATTATAATAAAACAATACAGCATTCCAGATTTATAGCGGGAAAATGTCATTTCTCTCCTTAGCTTATGATATAACCATGACATATGCCTGTTCTATAACTTTTCTTCTTTAATTTAAAAAGGCTTAGGTCTTTGGCTAAAATAGGAGCACCCAAGGTCCAATAACTCTCATATGGCAAATATGAAAAGTGATTTAAATTACATTGGCTTAGCTCAAATCTCAACATAGGATTATGGAAAATGCAATTGTAATGCTAAAAATATAGAATCCTACTGATAAAACCTGGTGTCAACAATAAAGACTATGTGCTCCAAAAGCCCTGATTCGAGCAGCTTCCCTGAGCAGACTTCCTTGTGCAGAGCTAGAAGTCTGATTTCACAGCCAAACTGCCTTTCTCATCTTTCATTCCACAGCCTCACAATGCCACCCAAGTGTGTGATCAACATTTGCTGAACTAAGTCAGATCATGCAAAATGATTCAGATAGTAGAAACTTGATCTTTGAGACATTAGCAAAAACATTACTCGTGTGTGTGTGTGTGTGTGTGTGTGTGTGTGTGTGTGATTGCACTTGTGCATGTGCACACATGCACACAATCTGTACATGTTTGTGTATGTACATGTGTGTGTGTGCTAGTGTGCACAGACTGGAACGTAGAGCCCAGAGGTGTCTTCTTCAGTTACTCTCTACTTTATTTTTTGAGACAGTCTTTTACTGAATCTGGAATTTACAAGTTCATTGAGATTAGCTGGCCAGCAAGTCCAAGGGACACCCCTCCCCCCCCTCTACCCTGTCTCTGCCTCCCCAGCACTGAGATTCCAAGCAAGCACTGCCATGCCCTGCTTTGAACACAGATGTTAAGAAACCAAACTAATGCTTGAGATTTAGCCATGCTTCCTTTTAAATGCCCACCACTAACAGAACTTTGGACCACTTTTATGGCAAAAGACCTTTACATTTCTACGTAGAGTTTTGTTTTGTTTTTTTACAATTTCTTGTTATCTAAAGACTACAAATGGTTGACTGCCCAGTGAGGTGTATAGGTCTAATGAGCATACCTACAATAAGATATATAGATCTAATATACTGAAGACAGACACGGTCACATTTAAACAGAAGTAATATTGATGACTTCCAAACACTCCATCACAATGTTTTATGTCCATTGTGATAGAACAGAGTCATACTGTATTTCTGATTAGGGAAGAGAGTATCACATTAAGACAACAGTACCTTTGTCCAGGCTGTGGTTTCTTTATTCCCATTTTTTCTAGTTTAGCTTCATAAACACGATTTATAACATCATTCCCCAATTCACACATAAGCTATTTGGCAGGAAAACAAAAAAAGCAAGCTATAAATTAAAAGTCCTAAAATTAAGCTGAACTTTAAAAGTCCTTACAGTGGGTACAATTAACTAATTCCTCTGTATATATTATAAACTGTTCATTTCACAAAGAAACTTTAAAGTTAAAAATGGGCCAAAGAATAAAATTATTACCCACCTGCTATTCTTCATCAGAACATTATCACTCCTATAACAGGTACCTAACAGAAATCATCTATCCATCCATCCACCCATCCATCCATCTAGCCATTGATCCATACATACATACATTCATCTATACATCTATACATACATGCATGCCAGCATGCATACATACATACATATATAGCTATATTGAAAACTGGACTGGACAGATGGCTCAGTGGTTCAGGGACTTGCACTGCTCTTGCAGTGGACCCAAGCTCAGGACTCAGAGCTCACACTGGCTGCAGGGACCTTAGACTTCTGCCCTCTGCCAGGCACTTGCACTTAGTGCACACATCCATACACAGGCTCAGACACATACGCGTAATTAAAAATAATAACAATAAACTTCTATATAAAAGTCCTATTCATTACATGTCTATCTATATATCACAACTACTGACTGTGCTTAGGCCCACGGTTGGGCAAGAGGTTAGACAATAAAGCACCAATGAAGTTAGGTATAGCAGCAAGCACTGGCCAATTAAAAAGGACAGAACATTAAAATTAGACCTCTTTAAAAAATGACCCTCACTCCCACTTTATAGAAATAGTATAATCCATCAAACACAGCACTCACTGCAATCACTTAAGGACTCACCCTGTGCCTGAGTTCTGTCTACCACCAGACACCTACTAATGCCTCATTCAATGCTGTCAAACTTTTTAGACTTTACTTCTGGTCCATCTTCTTCTCTACTTCAGTCTTCAACTTCCCCACTGCGCTATGATAGTTCATCTCAGCTAGAGGAGATCTACAGTCCCTGTGAAATATTTCATGTAAATGTTTATCTTACCTTTAAAAGCTCAGGTTCCCAAGTGTCTAAGGTTAAAGAACGTACTTTCGAAAAATGAACCCCAAGACTCCTACATGGGGAAAAAAGATGGCATTATTTTTAATAAAAGTTATCAAGTCACTATTTACATATCTATACACACACACACACACACACACAGAGAGAGAGAGAGAGAGAGAGAGAGAGAGAGAGAGAGAGAGGTTCCCACATGTAAACATATACGGGTCCTCTGGTTAATGATGAACCAAAGTCCTCAAAACACTTTAAAATTAAAATTATCCACTCTATAAAATGTGCAAATATAAACTACTAGTTAAATCGGGAAACTGGGAAAGATCCACTAACAAGAAAACACAATAATTTACAACATGTATTTACCCCAAAGGAACTCTCTCACTCTGGGTGAGCATACCTACCGATGAATCCCAGAGCACTCAATACACAAGGTAATGCCCAGGTTGATGCTGGCCCACCGAGGGTCTGCCAGACCACAGTCACAGCAGCTGCTGTTGCCAGGGATACACTGGACACGCTGCAGTGCACTTTCTCCTTTCAATAACTTCTCTTTTGACTCATTCCCAGAATCTAGGCTTCCTGTTGATGGAGACGATTTCTTATCCAGCTTCTAAAAGAAACAAGAATTGTTTGGTAATTTTAATGCTTTTTGTAAAGAACTGTAAGAACATGCTGCATGCTATATACCACAAGCAAATGCTTCTAGCCCATAAATTAAACATCTGTTTGGATAGGCACTATTCTAGGCACTGGAGACTGAAAATGGAAAGACTGGGGTTCTTATGAATAGGCTTCATCAATGCAGGACAAACGTATACATTTACAATTACATGATTACTGACACTGAACATATGAACAAGAGATGAGGACAAAGAGAAAGGCAAAGACAGAGTGGGAGACATAATATTATTAAGACTCAATAATAAGACAAAATCCAACATTTGGAGGCTGAGGCAAGAGTGTCACAAGCTCAGAGACAGCCTGGGCTGCACAGGAAGGCCCTCTTGAAAGGAGAAAGAAAACAAAAAGAATAAAGTATTTTATGCCACATTCCCCAAAGGAGTTAATTTAATTACTACAGTTAATAACTAGAAAGACTATACTATTGCCACAGTGAAATGCTAGGAAATATACCATCTTTACAGTGAACCAAAACCAAAAAACAATATGCAAAAAGCTATTTTTTTTAAGTACACAATCACACTAATAATAGAGTATTTAATAAGCATTGGGCTGCACAAAGCAATAATCAACCAAATTCAAAGATGTGGCTCTTGATTTTAAGCAATTAAAGATATAGTGTAAAGTCTTCCATGATTAAAAACATTCCACTCTGTACAAGCCAGTGTGGAGCCCAGAAGCACTGGAAACAGAATCCAATTCTTGTTTGTCTTTACTGAAAACACAGAATTAGGAAGGGCTCAGCAGACAAGGTAAGCACAGGGACTTGAAATTCCCAGTGTCTTGGGAAAATAGGGCCAGTATCCACTTAAACAGCGCAGCCTTATGCAGGCTTCCAGGTCCTACAAAGAGGCAGAGGATGCCTGCATGTGACAGACATGAGACAATTTGAGACACACACAAAAAAATAATGGAAGTAATGGATTATAACACAATGAATAAAATAAAAGCACACAGAAACAGTTAAAATTTTGTCATAAAGTAAAATTCAACTGGGAGGAACAGAATATTTACACAATTTTAAAGTACTTCCCCACAAAATACTTACTACCCAAAGGTTATAAGAGTACCTTACATTGGGAAAATGGAGCAGGTAAAACCATGTGGCACCTGAAAGGACAGCCTGAGAACACAGTATACATACAAGGTTCTTGCCAAACATGTCAGACCCAGCTGAATAGCTTAGTCTGTAATTTTCAAAACATCTAAGGTCAAAGGTCAGGTTAACCCTGAGGAACTAACTTCTCTGAGGGCAACATGACAACTTTTATCATTTTGTTTTTTACACATGAATGCATTTGGGGATTAAATGGTAGTCATATATCAAGCTCATATTCCACTTTGATGTCTGTACCATGATTATGCAAGCGATCTCTTCTTAGGCTAAGGGAGAGGGCTGAGGATGAGGTGGCCCGCTAGTAACTTACTCAAGGAGAAGAACATATTCATACTGAAATTCTATGGACATTGGAGATTTCACAATTTTTAAAAATAGATCTGGCTTATCAGAATGTATCCGAAATGTAAAGTTAACAAAGGTATCAATATTAAAGGCAGAAATCATGTTGGTTCATTCCCAATTTTCCTTGAAATGCTCATGTTTTTGCTCCGAATAGGGATGTTGAGCGCTAATGAAGGCATGATTGGTCAGGAACAGTTATATCCCAAGGCTCTCTCCCCAACCCCAGGCCAGAAAGGGAATACTCTGCACGTAAATGAAAATGAACTGACATTTTCTCTCTGGAGGAGTAAATCAGAGTCTCTAGACGGGGTTCAGCTAAGAGATCAAAGGCAGGAGACCAAGTGAAGGTGCACACAGTGAGCGCAGAGACACCCAGCTGATTCCTTATGCCTGTGGGCGACATCAGTGAATTTTCTCTAGGAAAAAGATCCTGGATATATGGCTATTACTCAACATAGTCCAAACTTACGAGAAAATCTTAACTAGGTGTTTAGTGTATAGTCTTAACTTAAAATCACTGATACATTACAAGACAGCATCTAAAGCAGTATTTAAGTTAGCTGTCTACAGGATTAACTAACGGGATTTTTTTTTTTTTTTTAATTTGACTCAGGATACTTCCATAAGAGTTATTGGTCAGGAAGGCCCAGAGGCACCCCAAATATCACAGGCTGTGGCCACTGCTCTTGTTTGCCCACAGTAACTAGATGGTAAGACCCTATTGCTGAAGACACCACTCACTTTGGATGCGGGGCACAGAGAGATCAACCTCAAACTGACCAGGAAACTCTCTCCTTGCTGGCTGCCTTACACAGTGCCAGAAGCTGCTGGGGAGAGAAGAGACATCAATAGTCTTACCCAGCACTGGAACCTGCATACTAAGAACACCGACTCATCAGAAAGATGCTCCCACTGGTACAATAATGGCATAATGGTTACAGGTCAACCAACTGCTTTCTATGTGCATCTAAAGTCTGCTTCAAAAAGGGATTTCATGCCTGGTACTGTACACCTGGTCAAAAGCCTATGACTGTGGAGATCACAGGCCATAGGGGGAACCTACCCTTACTGTTCCGCTACACGGTCATACTGTCAAACTATATTCTAAATGTTTATCCACTACTGATGTTTTGGTGCTACTCTCAATTCAGTAGATAAGTTTCTTTTTGCAGTGAGTAGTGGTTAACGCAGGGACTCACTACTGCTCAAAGTGCTGAAGATAAGGAACTCTGAGTGTTCAACTGTGGATGGCTCATCTGTTTCAACCACCCACTATCCAAGGCTCAGGGAAGAAGAGAGGGACCATCTAAGAGCTGGCAGACAGGAGGGAGAGCCGTGAAGTGATAGTGTTTGGACAAGGCATGGTTGCTGACTGCATCAACTCATGGCAACTGTAGTTACCACCAGAAGACCTGTACAAGATCAAGCCAATCAAAATTCTCACATGGATGATGGATGAGACCATGAGGCCCCAAGCCTACCAGGAGAGACTGGCAGTTGATGGCTGCAGAGGGAAGGAAAATCATTCTGTGGGGATGTGCCTCAGGAGTTAGCCGCACACCCATGTATATACGGGCAGCACTAATTAGCTCAGAGGATTGTTAACAACAAAGATAAAAAGAGGAAAGAAAGATAGGTGGTGGTCTGCATGGAGGGCTAGAGAGAAGCAGCAGTGGGTGGATATGATCAATATACACTGAAACAAATTTCTAAAGAATAATAAAGATTATAAAAAATAAAAATATTGATGCCTGGTTTTCACACAATTTGTTTGGGGACGTGACTTAGACAACGACAATTTTTTTTTGCAAGAAGTGAAAGTTAATAATAATAGTTCTAATATCACATTGTGACAAAATAACAGATTCAATAAACATTCAGTGAACAAAAATGAATTATTGAAAACTAGACAGATGTTAGCTGTTCAGCAATATTCAAAAAAAGAAAAGAACATTAATTCAGAAGTTCCAGAAAGAGAGAATTGCAGAGAAGAAATAGGAAAGGTCAGCAACTAAAAAACAAAAAACAAAACAAAACAAAACAAAAAAAAGCAACCCTAAAACTAAAACACAAGAGCAGAAGAAACAACTTAATGCTGTTTCTTTTCTCCCGACCCACCCTCGAGGCCAGGTTTCTCTGTGCAGCTCTGGCTGTCCTGAAACTCACTCTGTGGACCAGGCTGGCCTCAAATGCACAGAGATCCGCCTACCTCTGCCTCCCCAGTGCTGGGATTAGAGGGGTGTGACACCACCACCCCGTCATAATGTTGTTTCTTAAGGATAACTGTTTCCAACCTACAACTTCTATACCTAGCCAAACTATCAAACAAATGTAACAACAGAACAAAACCACTGTTATCTGCGTTGGTGATATAGAGGTGAGCATAGCTGCCTTTCAGAATAAGCCACTGTTTAGGAGAACATAGACTCTCAAATGCCCCACTTTCCGGAAAATACTGAAGGAAGTCCTCAAGCTCTTAATTCAATAAGGAGAAATATACGGGTCAATAGAAAGAAAGGAACATTAAAATATGACCGTGTTAAGACAATTCCAGGTTAATAACTATACTACACTGAACGTGTAAGGGTAACTGGCCCAGAAGGGAGAGGAGATTCAGGTAACATACAATATTCAGGGCTCTCTTCAGCAACATGCCCTTTGCCAATATTTTCATCATCTGTATTCAACAACGTCCAGGTAAATGATAGACTGAAGAAATCCCTTCTCTGAGGCTAACTGCCTAGAATAAGGAGTTCCCCCAGTGCTTGCTTAGGAAGCTTCTAATCTCATCTGCTCCTGGAAGTCCCAAGTTGCCCATGACAACCTCTGAAATATAACTTAGAAAACATTCCTACTGGCAATCTATCACTGAGTCTATGCCTCAGCCCACATCTAAAGACCCAAGAACAGTTTCATTTTTCTCAAGGCTTCAATCATGGTCTGGCCAAAGAATCTGCTGATTCTTTGGGAAGCTTTCAACTAAGAGGCAACATGGCTTTCCTTCTTTGCATTTTACTTCGTGTTAGTTTCAAACTACATAAAATTGTAAACTCACAAAATTTCATTATTAATGAAAAATATCAAAATATTTAGGAGAAACCCATTAATATGGGTTCACTTCATTTCAATCTAGGATATATACTCAAATATTAAAATAAAGACATGTTTGGATGCTGAAAGAAAAGAATAGGAAAGGGCTGGAGATACAGCTCAGTTAGAAGAGTGCTTGCATAGCATGCACAGGACCCCGAGCTTGGTCCCAAGTGCGGTATGAAATCAGGTGTGGTGGTGAACGCCTGTAACCCCAGCTCTCAGGAAGGAGAAGCAGGAGGATCGCAAATTCAAGGTCCCTGTCAGCTACTCAGTGAGTCTTAAGCAAGCCTGGGCTACATGATCCGACAAGAACGGAGGAATAAGAGAGAGGCTATAAAAAGGGGGGAAAGGTGGGTAGGGAAAGCAGGGGAAAGAAGTAAGGAAGGGAGCGAGGAAGAACATACAAAAAAAGTAAACAAAAAGGACTTAAATCTAAAATCTTAAAACATTTCAATTATATAAAATAATGTTCCATAAAAAGGATGCCATAGCCACATGCTACAAGTAAAATTTAATTCATTTAGCAGCATATCCCAGGATACTGACAACACCTCTACTAACCTCTGATTCATCGCCCTTCTCTCTGTAAGCAGTGGCAATGCTGGTCTGCACAGCCTTAATCCAGGCCTGGCGAAGCTTTTCAGAATCTGCCTGTAGCATACAACTTCTACAAGGAAGTAGCATCATTTTGTCAAACAATAAATCAGAAGGGGGGAAAAAATCCATACATTTTAGTTTTTCTCACTATGCTATTCAGTACATTTTTAAAAATTGTATGTGTATTAGTGTTTTGCCGAATATTAAGTCTGTACACTGTGTGTGTGTGTGCGTGTGTGTGTGTGTGTGTGTGTGTGGTGTGTGTGTTGTGTGTGTGTGTGTGTGTGTGTGTGTGTGTGTGGTCCCCAAAGGCCAGAAGAAGGCATGAGACCAGTTGTGAGCCATCGATGTGTGCTCTGGAAAGTGAACCCTGGTCCTTTGGAAGAGCAGCTGGTGCTCTTAACTAATGAGCCATGTCTCTAGCTGCCCAGTAATACTCTTTAGTAAAGAAAAATTTTAGTTGAAAGAAGTTGTCAACATTCATCCATCTGTAGGGCAAAGTATGATTTCGACAAAATCAAGGTACAAATGAAACAAAATTATCACTTAAAGACAAAGGACCTATCCCAATGTTAATGAGCCAAATACAGTGGTACACACCTGTAATCCCACTTCTCGAGGCTGGGAATGTTGAGTCCCAGGCCTGCCTGAGTTACTGCAGAGCAATACGAGGTCAGATCAGACTACATAAGGAAATCCTCTCAGAAGGGGAAAAGTGTGTGTGTGTGTGTGTGTGTGTGTGTGTGTGTGTGTGTATACATGCATGTGTGTGTGTGTGTGTGTGTTCTCTCATATTCCTTCTCCCTCCATCCCTTCCTCCTTTTCTCCCCACCATGTAAGCAGAACATTACAAATTTCATCTGTCACACACTTTCAATTCAACATAATATCTAAAAAATTTTCACATGGACTAGGTTTGGTGCCAGAGACTTGTAATCCCAGCTACTCAAGAGGTTGAGACAGGAGAATGCCAAGTTCAAGGCCCAGAGTTCAATTCTCACTATCACCAAGATACAAACAAAAAAGGCCACCAGGTTTTCACATAAATGTTTACATAAGGGACACATAAATAAGTTTCCAGGAAGGACAGAGCTCAGTAGTAGGTGCTTTCCTAACATGCTCATGGCCCCACTAAGTAAATAAATAGCAATTTCTACAGATTTTAAAGAATACGACACATGGAGAGAAGTTACATAAATACTTGGATATAGCATTTATAGTTGCTACTGGAATTAATTTTAAACCATTAATTCTTCTGCTACACTGATAAATTGTAAGTCAGAGCTCTCAAGTCTGGAAAGATGTTTGGGACAAACTATGGAAACATGAAAACAACTCTCAAATTCTCCCAAACGTCTTACTTCGTTGGAGAGACGACCTCAAAGCAGAAGCGGCGCTCTATGTCTTCACAGTGCTTCACCGTGCAGAGTCTGAGGTCCTCCACTACCACGGTGGGACTGTCCTGCAGCAAGGAAGCAAGCTCAGTGTTAGCAGCCCAGCTCCCAGCACTGCCAGCAACAGTAACCCCCAAATACACCCCCAACAATGGCCTCATGTAGAGATCTCTGTTTTCTCATATTGTTGCTATAGATAGAAGCTATGAAGGCCCAGAACTCATGGAGGCAGTTCCAAATTGTCCATTTAATGTGCCTCATCAAAATACTGTATGCAAATTAAATGCAGTCATTTAGAGAAAGGACTGGCCCACAATTGGCCAACAAGTAAAAAGTATTATCTCCTTGTTGGCCCTCTTCCATCCCACTGATGCCCATTACTCTTTGGGGTCCCACTCACACACAGAAAAGCTACTTTCTCCCCAGAGAGAAGTCTTTAATGAATCATGTTTTAAATAGCCCAACAAGAAACAAGAAATTGGTATATTCTTCTTGAAATTCTTACAAGAAAGAAAAAGATTTTACCACTCCCTAATTAAAATACTTGTGCAAAAACCAGAAGAAAGCACCAATGGATTAGCTACAAGGTTCGCATGAACCTGTAATTAGTGTGGCCATCTCACAGGCCAACTGGGTATCAGATGGTCATGGTGCACAGACCATCACTCAAAGGCAAAGTGAAAAGCACACTACTAATTAACAAATGGTTTTCTTCCCAGTGTCTAGCATTCTCACAAACCATCCCAGGACACCTTTCCAATACATTAAACCCCTTACCTTGAAATGAGGCCAAGAAAACAAACACATAAACACATCAGTAACAAAGTATAGGGTTGCTATCTACATTATTAAGTGTACATTTTGACTTTTATCATTTTAAAGCATTCTACACTATCACCATTGGTCCTAAGATAATGTGTTCTAAAAGACAAACTGTCTGCAGCCTCAAAATATTACTACTATGGGATGTCAGAGTTAGTCCTGCCACATAATTAACAAAAGGACTTAATAAAATGAAGGTAGTAATCCTAGTACACAAAACATCTTAAAGCTAGGAATTAAAATTTCAGAATTGGAGCTGGAGAGATGGCACAGTGGTTAAGAGTGTATAGTGCTCTGACAGAGGACAGGGTTAGGGTCAGGCAGCTCACAGCTGCCTCTTAACTCCAATTCCAGGAGGTCTGATGCCCTCTTCTGACCTCCCCAGGCACTGCACTCAAGTGTACAAATCCACACTCAAGATATATATATATATATATATATATAATATATATATACACACACACATATATACATATATTCTAGCCTTTGTATACATGGTACAGAGACATACATACAGGCGAAATACCCATACACATTCAAAGAAGCAAAAAGAAAAAGCTGTTTAAAAAGGAAGAATTCATAATCGAAGGACTAAAAAAAAAATGGCTCAGCCGTTAAGGGTCCTCACTGCTCACAGAGGACCAGAATAGGGTCACAGTACCCACATCAGCACCCATGACCACCTGGAACTCCCTCTCCAGGGGTATCAAACACCAGTGGTCTCTGTGAATACCTGCACTCACATGTACAAAGACACATACATTCTCATAATTAAAGATAGTAAAAACAATGCTGGGCACGGTGGCGCACGCCTTTAATCCCAACACTCAGGAGGCAGAGGCTGACAGATCTCTGCCAGTTGGGGGCCAGCCTGGGACACAGAGCAAGTTCCAGGCCAGTCAAGACTGCATAGGGAGATCATGCCTTAAGATAATATTCTGATGGCTCTGGGGGCATTGCAGTCACATGCACAAAGCTGCACTCTGACACACATGTACACACAAATGAAAATAGATCGTTTTTTCAAAAAGAATTCAGAATCAAATCACTCAGCCTTTAAGGATTTAGGGTTAATAGCCTCCACTCCATTCCACTTGTTGTACCTATCCAAACATAAAACCAATAATTTTGGTTTTGCATATGGATATTAATGAACTTTGGTGTTCACCAAGAAGACAAAGAGACAAAGAACTAAAACCGGAACTCCCCAGTTTTCACTGTATTGCTTAACAAAGCACATACCTTGAACTTTTTCTGGTAAACCAACTGATTGTTCTGTATGGAGAACCAGCGTCTAGATAAAGACAGACAGATTAAAGATGGCGCACACGCAGTCATTCTGGGGGTGGAAATGAAACTAGACACCCATGTCGGGTGATGGTGTTTGGAGAAGTGCACTGCTTTGTTTTCATAAACTGAGGCATGTGAGAAAACTTCTAAAAACTAAGAATAATCTGAAAAATCACAGGTTAGGGAAATAAATTAGCTATGTTTTGGTTCATTTTATGTCATAACTTTATATCTTAACAAAAGCTTTTATTTCTTCCTGCTAAGGCCATAACGATTTTAAAAGTACAAACTTACGTGTTTTTTTTTTGAGGTGCTAAAATAATATTTTTCCCTCAAATCTCTACTTTTATGATAAAGAAAATGTAAACTACAAATAAAATGTCCATTTATATTAAGATAAATGGTGCTTTCTTTTACAACCTTTTAAAAGCTAATTCAGCAAATGTTTGATCTGATCAGCAAAACAGACTAATCACTTAGAACTGTATCAAACGTTATCATAAACTTTATCACAAGCTTTATCTCATATAAGAATTCTTACTTCTCAGGCGAAGAGCGTGCTACCATATATGAACAATCCCCCCATTTCACCAACTGTTTAAATGGCTATCCTCATCACTGTTAAGTTATTAGGAAAACAATTTGCTCACAATCTTCTTTAGAAAAATGGCTGGCAATGCAAGTCATATGCACTAATTCTAATTTATTAAAATAATAAAAAGAACTAAAGACATAACAAAAAAAAATCACAGCCAAAAGCCATTCATAAAGAAAGCAAGACTTCTCACAAGCAGGAAAAGTGAACAGTACTTGAGTTATTTTTAAATTAGTTTTATATGAGATGACTTTTTAATATAAACATTAGTTATTAATCTATTAGCAGATAGAGATTCTACCTTTTCATTGACAGTAATACAAATTACTAGAAATTATATTTAGGTGCTTTGAATTTCTATTTTCAAATTTTTAATTATTTCTCCAAAGCTGAGAAAGAGCCCCGAAGACACTTTGGGGGTTTTAGGCCGTTTACTGGGTGGGTGCGTTTTCTTGACACTTAAAAGTGTATCACCTTTTTCATTGAGAGAGTTTGTTAAGTAAGCATCTAAATAAAATAAAGTGGTGTGCCGCTGAATGCAAATCAACAGACCAGAAAAGGAAGAACTTCCAAGGCTCTGGTTTGGGGACAGGCAGCCGGTTAGAAGTGTTAGAGGAAATTCCTACACACAACCAAGTGGTGCACCCTGCCACATGGATGACATGCAATGGAGACAATCTCTGAATGTAAATAGAACATTGTTTGTAAATTCATTTGAGGAGGGTGAACTCTGTTAATAAAAATGTATAGGTTGTCTATCTTACATAGCTTGAGAAAAACAGTTCTATTAAATAACGGGAAGACATCCATATAAAAATGCAAACTTGTCATGCTTCTGAGGTCCTCAAAAGGTATTTTTTCTTTTGATCTGGCCCATCTTAGGACAGTGCTCTCTAGAAACACTACTACTAATAATATAGTAGTAGTAGTAAATGCTGCTATCGGATCGGGGAGACTGTTCCCTTCAGTTATTAACCTTATGGAGCCTAGGAATCTCTGAAGTTCAGGTTCCCCAATATTTATCTGCTTCTGGGTGACATTCTTACATCATCGGATTTATAAAACACTTAGAAAAGACAATACAAATTTCTCTTCATTTGCTACTTGCTTAAAGAAAGCATAATACATCATAGATAGCAGAAATGGAATTACAAAGATGTGTTTGTCTGACACGATCTTCCTTCCGCTACCATTAGAAACGCACATCAAACACCAACCAGAACCTCAACTAGGCGCCTAAAGGTAATGACATATATGTGTGCGTATCTGGGGAGTCCACGCATGTGCTCTAGTGTGCATGCACATATATGTAGATGCAGGTAGAGTCCAGAGGACAACCATGGGGATCATCCTTAGGGCACTGCCCAACTCCTTTGAGACAAAGTCTCTTATACTCACAAACTGGGTTAGACCAGCTGCTGGCCATTGAGCCCTAGGGACCTACCTATCTCCCCCTCTTCAGTGCACCTGGCATTTGTGTGGGGGAATATAAGAGATCAAATTCAGGTCCTCATATGTGCAAGGCAAGCACTTTACTGACTGAGCTCTCTCTCCAACCAATGGAATAGAGTTTTTCATTGTTCCTATAAGATAATCCTAGTGACTATTAATATTTACAAGAAAGGGAAAGTGTGATGAACAGCTCACAGCTTATGAATTATACACACACACACAAATACTTAATATTTGAAGCACTTGGTACAGGGAATTTTAAAGTACTACAGAAACCATAACTAGAGCCAAGAGACAAGTTTTAGAAAGCAACATGGTAACATAGTCTAGAAGACTGAAAACTAGAGCACAAATTTTTTAAGATCAATTTATTTAATGTATATGAGTGCTCTATCTGCATATTTGTCTTTTGCCAGAAGAGGGCATCAGATCTCATTAGAGATGGTAGTGAGCCAACATGTGGGTGCTGGGAATTGAACTCAGAACCTCTGGAAGAGCAACCAGTGCTCTTAACTGTGAGCCATCTCTCCAGCCCAAGGCTAATTTCTTAAGTGTAAGAAAAGACACATTTTGTATCTCTCTCAAATAAAAGTAATTTAGTATAATTTAGACCAATGTATTATACTTATTTTTTTAAAAAATAAATACTACTAAATGTCAAGGAGAACTTCCACGTGACAAAATTTAGGTCAAATGGGGAAAAATAAATTTATAAAAACTAAATATATTTTACTATGTTTGATCTTAGTATCAAAAATATTGGCAAAAGTCAATTGTCCTTTCCCAATTCAAATCAACCGAGGACATGGGCAATTAAAAGGTACAATTCTCTTCCTCAAATAAATTCTTATATTTTCTTTCCAATTTAGAGCTTAAGGAGATTTTTTTTTTTTTTTTGTCCATTGCAAGTAATCCACCTGAAAACGGGTTAATCAGGCTTTCTCGTGCTACAGAGGAAATTGGATAAGAGGAGGGAGGGCAGGAAGCTATTTGGTACCTGATATGATCGGGCTTTTTCCTGTCATGTGAAAAAATGGGCAGGGTTAAAACAAAAGGGAAAGGTGTAAAAGAAAGAAAATGCAAATGCGCAAATAAGCAAAGAACCAGCATGATACAAAAATAAGAAAAAAAAATTAAAGAAACAAGCTTAAGCTAACAACCTAACAATGCAGTCAAAGAATTCATGTGTTTTATTTATGTATTATAAATATATACATTTTATAACATTTCAATTCTTAAGAAACTGAAATATTTTGAAAATATTTGAATTTTTATGTTACTATTACCTTATACACCTATCATAAGCCTCTATGCTTATAACTCGAAAATACAGATAGTATTGTGCCACACCTTAATATTAAGCTGTGCCTGGAAGGCAAGAGGAAAAATCACTGAATGTTTACCTACAGAAGCCTTAAGCAAATAAAAAACTTTTTGGAAAGAAAGTGAGGTTACTAATTAAGAATTTCAAAGATCATAATAAAGTAATGACTGATAAAGCTCCAACCTACCTATATCCGTCTTCATCATCAAATGATAAGAGACTCTAAGGCCATATATAAATGTAACTCCTTTATTGTTTTTAGGGGAGTAGGAAGGTGGAGACAGGGCTTGGCTGTGTAGTCTAGGCTGAGCTTGCACCCATAATCCTCCTTCCTCCCCCTCCCAGGTTCTGGGACCACAGGTATGCACACTCTACCCAGCAGACTCATATTTGGTCTATGTACACACTTCTTACTTTAAAACAAAAGGCCAAAAAAAAAAAAAAACATTTTTATTGGGCTGGAGAGATGGCTCAGAGGTTAAGAGCACTGGACTGCTCTTCCAGAGGTCCTGAGTTCAATTCCCAGCACCACATGGTGGCTCACAACCATCTATAATGAGATCTGGTGCCCTCTTCTGGTGGGCAGGCAAATATGCAAACAGAACACTGTATATGTAATAAAAATAAGTAAATAAATTTTAAAAAACATTTTTATCTGTACCAACAGTATATAGGACATTTTGCTTTAAATTTTTGTATAATACATTTTATGCACTGGGTTATATTTTCTGATCAAACAAAGGAGTCTGCTTCTTTTATTAGCCTTTTCAACTTAATGCTGAATTATGTTAAAAGTTATTTTCCCTGTTGTCTTCTTTCCAAATTCATTGTGAGACAAAAAAGAGAAAGGTTCCAATGTTTACAGTCTGAATTGAAACTGCCATACTGAGAAAATGACTTAAGAAAGCTCACTGTTGCAGACCTTACATGCACCCTCAGTCCCTTGGTGTCAGTGTAGTGCTTGGTTCTAGGACACAATCGCATGTACCCACATCTGTAGATGCTCAACTTTCCAAGATAAAATGCAGCATTTGTATAGAATCATAAATGTGAACTCTCACACATAAGTGTGTGTAAAGGAGAGACAGACGAGAAGGAGAGAGGGAGGGGGAAAGGAGAGAGAGAGTGTGTGTTTGAGAGTTTGTATGTGTGTGTGTGCACGTGCATGTATGAGTGTGTATGTGTGTGTATGTGTGTGTATATGTGTGTCTGTGTGCATGTGAGTGTATATGAGTGTGTATGTGTGTGCATATGTGTATGTGCATGTGAGTGTGTGTGAGTGTGTATGTGAGTGTGTGTGAGTGAGTGTGTATGTGTATGAGTGAGTATGTGAGTGTGTGTGCATGTGTGTGTGTGTGTCTGTGTCTGTGTGTGTGTGTGTGTGTGTGTGTGTGTGTGTGTGTGTGTGTGTGAGTGCGTGTGTCGGAAAGACTTGCCATGCTGCCCTCTCTGTGATCCGGTGATTCCCCACCTGGGCCTTGAATTAAGTGAGTTCATTCACCCTGGATTTACTGACAACTGCTACTATACTGTAAATGCTATGTAAATAGTATTGTTGCATTGTTTACAGAATAATTATAACAAAAAACCTCCATGTTAAATGCAGAGTTGGTTTTTCCCAAAATTGTTGATTCTCAGTTGGGTGAGTCCTTAAGTGTAAGGTCAGGATAACTTGTATATATGCTGCGGTGCCACAAACAAGATATCTGGGATCTAGCAGGAGCATGACTGGCAGTGCATAAAAGACATGAGAGCCATCTGCTCTCTCACACAAAACATAATTATCATGCTACACTATCCAATACCAGACACTGCTTTTAAAGGGGAAGTATGATTTATGAAACATGAATGGGATTATTTTTTAACATTTGGGAATTCTTAGTCACATTCACATGTCCCTCAGGATGGAGCTCCTTGATAGCTAATGCTGATAATATGGCATAATTTCATAAAATCATCAACAAGAACAAATGCATCATTATATGATTGGTACCTATGGTAGCTACAAAAAAAAGGGGGAAACTTTCCTTGAAACTAATCAAACAATACTTTTTTAAAAAATATGTAAGCAGTAAGTAGGAAAGCTTAGTATCTGAAGAGGGGGATTCTAAGATGGTCTTTTGGTTTGGTTTGCTTTGATTTTGGTTTTTCGAGACAGAGCTTCTCTGTGTTAACTTTGGAGCCTGTCCTGGAACCAGTTCTATAGACCAGGCTGGCCTCAAACTCACAGAGATCTGCCTGCCTCTGACTCTCCAATGCTGGGATTAAAGGCGTGCGCCACCACTGCCTGGCCTCTGAGATGTTTTTAATATTAAGGAATATATAGTCTTATTCAGAGAAGCCAGATGTATTATAATAAATTAGATGGAAAATAATTCATAAGACACTAAACCAAACATGGATGAAAGAAAATTATTTGCATGTCCTGAGATTAGATATTTGATAAGCCTCTTCACTGCTCTTTCTTCTCCTGTTCATATAATTCCTTTCTGCTATATTTTGCATATGATCCGGTCCCCCCCAAAGGTTCTGCACTAGATCTGGCTCACTAGGATGGTGGAATCCTTGGAGACGGGGCCATGTGCTGGGTGACTACATCATTGAGGACACTGCCTGTGCAAGGGATCAGTGAGAGTCACCCGAAGTAAGATATTGATCATTTTCCTTCCTGCTCTTTGGCTTCCTGTCTCAAGATAAGATCTCAGCCACACAGCTCTGCTACTGAAACCCAGCCCCTCAACTGAGTCATCCAATCTTTAATTCCCAGACTACAAAACCATGAGAAAATAAATCCTTCTTTGTCGCTTTCATCTCAATAAATCTCCCTGCCCTTGCTGATTGCACAGGTCACAGGCAGCCCTTGAACCAGCGGCTTCATTTCTGACCTAGCCCATCTACAACGGGACATTTATAGCTACTCCGTACTCAATCTTGCTTTTGTTTTAGTATCAATGCCAGTTAATATGATTCATAAAACAAATAATAAGAAAGAAAAGGTCCACATTTGATTGATTTTATTCTACTGCTCTGAACAGCAACTGAATTCCCCACTAAGACTAGCTGAGCTGAGCTTTGGAGTCTGATGAGATCACATTTCTCACTAGAGTGGTTCAGGGAAATCCATTTTTTTTTTTCTTGCTAACACAATGGTTATGTTTCTAGGGATTTATTGTATTTTGGCTTTTGTTTTCTTAATATTTAAGGAGTTGTAAATCTGAAGGTTAAATTTCAATTCTAACATTACACTATAACACCACACTGGCTGGATAATCTTATAAAATTACTGCACTCTGGTTGTTTCTAGTTTCCTACACTAGCTATAGAATTTGCCAATAAGGACTTAAAAGACCGTTGTTTTACATTTCAGCTCACGAAACACAATTTTAATTTTCCACTTTCACTGAATAATAACTAGATAACATCACTATAGCTTATCCTCCAGTACCCAGGTTTCTTTTAAAAGTTCTATATAACTCAGAGCCTTAATATTAAATATCTTTATTCTTTCCAGATTATTCACTGCCATATGAAGAAAATTTTTCTTCAAATAAAACCATGTACCATTTAGATTTACTACAACATCAAATACTAACGAAATGCTCAATAAACCATTGACATTTAAAAATGTCACTGATGCTTTTGAACTTCAACACCAAGAAATCTAAGGAAGTGCAATCAGAACCCATCTCAATACAGCAGTGAGGTTCCCATTTAAATTAACACAATGTACACCAACGAACTACTGAGGAGACACTATCTATTTTAGTAGGTTCATCTTAAGGAGCATCTCCATCACTGGGTGAATGCAAAACCTGCTCTTAATACAGAGGAAGACATTTCAGCCGACCATGCAATAGCAAATCAATTACCCAGAACACAGATACTACTCTCAATTATTTATTATAAAATTGTCCTCTTTGGATTTAAACAAAAAGGAAAAAAAAAAAAGGTATCCGTAAGTAAAGATCAATCACTAACATGCAGAAGGATGGCCCTGACCCAAGATACCTTTCAATGCTATTAGGTATGAGAAACAGTAAAAATATTTTGTATTTTCTTTCTGTTTTGTTTAGCAATTTTTGATACAAGATCGTACTATATAACCAAAGCTAGTAAGGAACTGAAAATCCTCCTGCCTTCACCTCCTGATAGGATTAAAGGTGCCCTCCCCCATGACACCTGGCTATAATTTCATTCTTATAAGATATTTTATATTTCATAAAAATTAATTAAGCCCACCTGGGCTTAAGACTCACAAGTAAATTTTACTTTGGGGGACAGGGTTGAGACAGGATTTCTTTGGATAGCCCTGGCTGTCCTGGAACTAGCTCTTTATCCCAGACTGGCCTCAAACTCAGAGATCCACATGTCTCTGCCTCCTATATCTGGGATTAAAGGCTTTTGCCACCACCATCTAGCCACAAGTAAATTCTTAATAAAAGAAAATAAAAATGTATGTGTGTGTGTATATATATATACATACATACATATATACATACATACATACATATATAAATCATTACAGACCACACATTAACAAATTCTAGTTTTTTCCTCCAAGCCTTAAGTTTCAAATCTAAAAATCTGTGTTTTCACTTTCCTGACCCTTATGACTCAGTGAACTATATTAAACCAAGTTAATAAAGAATTTGTAGAATTTAGATAGTTCTGGGGGGAAAGAGTTGCCAATTACAAGGAAAGGCATAAAGGCAAACGTTAAAATCAAGACTAATGATTGAAGTCCGTTACCTGTTCCACGTTTTGAAGGCATTGCTGGCTCGCTTGAAGAGATACCCTTCCATGACAATGCCATTCGCAGCGTCTACGTTATACTCTAGCTTGGAGTCATCACTGGAGAAGTCCTAAACAAGATACATGAGTTCAGACAACTGTGTTCCCAGCAAAAGAAATGTATCCAGGGAAAGAGCTTTAAAAAGTTTGCAGTAAGTCGCACACAAACACAGGATGCTGGGAACCAAACTTTGGCTCTCTGCAAATGCAGCAAGCACTCTTAACTTTGAGGCCATCTTTCTAGCCCTGGAAGCCAGACTTATACTGTCTGGAGAGCTCTTCTGCAGAAATTGGATGACACTTAGCTGTGAGAAACCAGTGTTAGAGGGGAAGTGAGTGAGAATCAACCTGGGGCTTTCTAACATGAATATGCTAAAACATGAAAAGGAAATAGGCTGAATTAAGAATTATATTTTGAATTCCTGGTATCTTTTAAATTTTAAGCATAAAAAGCCAACCTATAAATGAAATATATTTCTACATATTTTTTCCTTGGAAAAAAATAAAAACACTAGTCCCTTCTTTAAAACTATGTGTACATCTATTTTTTAAATTCACATTACTTTGTGTCTGTGCATGTGCACACACGTGCAAGCATGTGTACCTGCATGTGAGGTGCCGAAACCGAACTCAGTACGACAGACAAGAGCTCTGCTCCAGCACACATACCCCAGCAGTCCTTTACAGCAGAGCCCAGCAAGTCAGTAATAGACGTAACTGAGTTTTGCAACATGTGTGTATTTACAAGTGCATACATGATCATCTGTGCACGTGTGTGTGCGTGTGAAGGCAGGGGTCAACACTAAGGATCTTCCTCTGCTGCACTCTACCTTATGTTTTGAGACAGGTTCTTTCAATAAACCTGGAGCTCACTGATTTTTCAAGACCAGCTGGCAAGCAAGCTCCAGGGGTCCACCTAGCTCCAATTCCCCAGCACTGGTAGTGCAGATGTAGGCCACAACTCCCAGCCTTTTATAAGGCTGCTAGGAGCCGACTACAGGTCCTCACGCTGACACAGCACACACACTACCAAATGAGCATCTCCCTAGCCCTGACCTTTCCAACATCTTTAAAGGGTTCTCGTGCTTTTAGGTTTTAAATTTTAAATCAGCACAGAGTTCATTATGACATACTCATATGTGTAGATCTCATTTACTTAGTACTAATATATTAGTCTAGATTCCACATTTGAGAAAGAACTTACTATTTATCTTTCTGACACTCGCCAATTCTGTTCCCACTTCTATCCATCTTCCTGCAAATGACGTAATTTTATTCTTCTTTAAGGCTAAATGAAACTGTGCACAACTGCATGGACATGTGACATTTTCTTTAGCCATATGTTTGGTGAAGACACCTGGGTGGCTTCACATCTTGGCCACAGAGAACAGCAGCAATTAACTTGAGTGTGCAGGTGTCTCTGCCAAGTGCTTCCCTTGTATACTTCAGGTGCAGGCCCAGGTACAGCTGTGTCACATGGTGGGTTTTTACTTGCTTGGGAGTTTGTAGCATCTGTAGGCTCTTAGAAATCGAGCATAAATAATGGGGCTGGGAGTACAGCTCAATGGCAGTGTGCTTGTCCAGCATGGGCAAAGCCACATTACACTCCCAGCACCAAAATAGTAATAACACAAAACAAAAGTGAAATTTCCGGGGATGTTCAATGCACTGTAAACCTGTATTCTCAACTTCTTCTTGAGATTTATGAGTACACAGGTGTAACACAATGCAGTGGGTTCCATAGTAAGCAGCTCGTAATAGTGGACGCAATATTGCTGCTGGAATCTCTGGGAACACACTCATGACCTGGCAGTTAGGAGGGGACACTCAAAGGCAACTGGAAGAAGGGAAAACTGGAAGACAAAGAGGTTAACAGAACAAGGACATCTGGCTTTCTGGAGAACCGGGCTTTCCTGCAGGGCCTAGGAAACAGATGGCTCAATTAAGAAGGGTGAGTGAAGGGAGCTAGCAAAAGCCTCCCCACCAAACCTTTGGCAAGTGAGAGTCAAAGACCATCATCTGCACTACCATTCAAGACTACCGCAAAGGTCCTAGTCAACGGGAGCATGCAAAACAGTGAAGGTGGAAAGAAAGCAAGCAGCACACTGACTTAGGGAGGGGACGCTGTACACAGAACACTCAAAAGGATTCAGAGAGAAATCAGTATCGAGAGCATTAGTGGGACTGCTGGGTATAAATCAATACAGGGAGAACATTAGTGAAACTGCTGGGTATAAATCAATACAGGGAGATCAATCTCACCCAAATATAACAGAGACGAACGAACAGTGACTTTCTAAAGGGAGCAGTTACAGGAACATTTGTAATGTAAGTGTCTGGGAATAAGTCTAACCAAAGGTATGTAAGAAAAATCACAAAACTTTATGCAAATCATTAGAGAAAGTTTAAACAGAAGGTAGACTAAAACTATGACACAGAAATTATTATAAAATAAGCAGGCTTGCTTTCTCATAGATTCAATATAACCTTGATCAGAATCCCAAAAGTGGTTTTTGTTTGTTTGTTTTTTCAAATTAGTTACTACGTTGTGTATACTGGGGGAGGACTAACAAATGCCACAGCATGAAGGTCGGAGGACAACTTTGTTTCAGAGACTGACCCGGACTACCAGGTTAGTGTCGCAAGCGCTGTACCCATTGAGTCACCTCCCCAGCTCTTATCACAGAATAAAATTACTCCTGGGGTTTGAATGTTTACAAAACTCAGTCTGCAGAGAGAAGGGGGAGGGAGCTCTGCTTTCTCATACACGAAGAGCTACTATAAAGCTGATAACAACTGGGACGACAATGTGTTGGGATGATTCTGACAAAATGACCGTGGGATAGAAAGGACAGAGGAGGAGTGGGGTGTAACACGTGCTGCAGCACTGAGCGTTAGAGGAAGAGGCTTGCTAACTAACTCACCAAGAGCAACCATCCATCCAGGGGAGGGAGGAGCAGATCTCTATCCCACTACACACAAGAACCCAGTTACACTCAAATTAAAGAGCTGAATGCCAGGGCTGAGGACGCAGCTCAGTGGCAAAGCACCTGCCCATCATACATGAGGCCAGGGCTCAATCCCCAGCACACGACAAAAAAGCAAACAAAGCAAAGATATAAACATGGAAGCAAAGCCACATGGGAGAGTTGTTTGTGAGCTTTGTGATGGTAACTGCTGAACAAGTAACAAAAGGGCCGGGCAAGGGCATGAAAACCTAAAACACATGTATCTAGAATAAAGGAAGCACTTGATCATCAGTTAGGAAACCTGGCAGTAAAAAGGAAGAACGGAGAACAGACATTCACAAACAGGGACCACAGATGACTGGAAGATACAATCACTAGTCACTAATGATGCATGGATGGAAACTGCAATGTGACGGCCACATCCACAGTGCAGTGATGAGGGCATTAGGGAGCCTCGGCGCTGCCTGTCAGCATCCTCGACACAGTGAGCATTTGCACACTGCCTGATACAGCAGCTCTGCTCCATTAGTGTTAGTGTGAACATCTCTCCAAAGACATGCAAAGGCACGGGCAGGACATATAAAGGCATTCACAGTATTGCTATTTCTCACACTGATTAATGCAGTTATTAAAATGTACATCAGAAGTGTTTTCCCTGAAATTTTAGTTGACTTGGGTTTTTTTTTTTTTTTTGGTTTGTTTGTTTGCTTTACCTGTAATGCAGCCTGTGTCAGCATTTGGGGACAGAGAAAGTATTCACAATGAGTAAAAACAGCATTATTTTCTTAAAGGAAAACAGTTGTGTATTGTTTAAAGTCAAATAATCTCATATTTGATAATTTACCAGTTTGAGACCTTCAGTATGATACTGAACTATGTATACAATAAAATATTAAAAATATATTCAATTTAATCAGCAGTCACATATTTCTGAAAACACAATTTGTCATTTTACTAAAAAATGATTGATTCCACTTTTAGCAATCATTTGACAGTAATGCCATTAAAACAAGCTAGTCATCAAAATGCCATGTTGTGTGCCCTAAACACAAAGAAGAGCCAGGCATGGTAATGCACACCTAAAATCCTGGAACTCAGGAAGCTGGGGCAGATGGATCATGAGTTCAAGGCCCATCTGAGCTACACAGCAAGACTCTGGAAAGAGAGGGAGAGCAGAGGAAGGGAGCCAGCCATGAACTGTAAGTTAAACTGAAGCTGGATGGAGGTGCACACCTGTAATCCCAGGCACATGCAAGGCAAGAGTGGGAGGGCTATGAGCTAGTAACTAGGCTGGGCAATACAGAAGGATCACGGCTTTAAACAGAAGAAAATACGGTGTTAGCCTCATCCTCTAGTAACTAGAATAACTGACTAAAGGATGGCTTCAGAGAAGTCTTTCCTTTCCTACGTGCTATTCTTCTTTGAGCATGAATAACCCAGTAATTATTTTTTCTTACACTTGCTACTGATTTTGCTTCATGTTTTTCCCCATTCACATCTTCTGTGTGTGATCTGATTTAAGTAATCTATAATCAAAGATGACCTGATTGCTTATTATCAAGGGAACAGATTTATTACAGCATGCAGAAGGAACTTTGTTATAACTTTATATGACTATTCAACACCTAACTGGCCTTTTTTGCTTGGGTCACTGCACAAATCCATCACAGACTATTACCTATAAAGTACCATCGGGCTATGCGTCAGACACAACACACACAACTCTTGTATAAAGAAATAAGTACAAATTTACTATTGAATTCTCATTTTCAAAAATACTTGTCAAAAGTAGTTTAGCTAGGCTTAGGCATTAACAAGCAATGAGGGTCCAGAAGGGACAAACTGCCCTAGAATAGCTGTAGCTGGGAAGTTAGAGAGAAGGTGTGTGTGTGTGGGGGGGTGCACACATTCTCTCTCACATACATATATGTATACAGATGAACACACACATGCCCCAACACACACACACACACACACACACACACACACACACACACACACACACACACACACACACACACTTTGGCAGGTGGTTATAGGTATTCTAACTGAAACCATGAAAAATATTCAAACTTTTAACAAGGTGTAACCTTTAGTTAAGCCCCTGATAGATTAGCAGTATTTATAAATTGGTTCAAGAACATAGCTTGCAAACGTTTTGACCTGGAAAGGTAATGAAGTGTATACATTAACATCTAAAACATTTTACTTCCCACAAAAGAAGGCTTTACTGTAACAGCCACTGAAGGGATCTGTTTAACAATGGCAGCTTGCATACGATAACATTCCTGGGAATGCAAGGCAATCTCATCTGCCCTGTACCTTCTGTTGGATAGTAGAATGTTTTTGCTCCATCTCTCTTTTCTCCTTTGCCGCATCCACAACCAGTCGATCCAACTGAAGGAAAGAAGAAAATTATCGACATAAAAGTCAAAGAAGCATAGGTATTTTGTAAACCGTATTCCAAGTCATTTGACAGATAAATATAAATCACCTGGCTGAAGTTAACCTAAAAAGGCATTTTTGGCTAAATATTCAAGTAGAAGTTCACATTTTTCTAGTATTAAGTCCTTTTTGAGAAAGCTGGTTGGTATCTTAGGGGGAAAGGCTTCCGAGCTGGAAGCCTTGTCTTGAGCATTGCAGCAGTGTATGTCCCATCCTTAAAGGACAGTGACTCTAACCTAAAGTGCCTGTGACCGACCCTCTTAGAAGACGCTGGTAGCTGCAGAAAAGATAAAAACAAAACAAAGCACACACACACACAAACATGATTTGTTTTCCAACACTATCTGAACTAGGTAGGGCAAAGGTCACAAGCTCCCAGCAACACATATATCCCATCACTCGCCACACACCATGTTTTCAACTTGCCTTCCTTGCATTATAATCTAAACTGTAGCCGGCCAAATAAATAAGAGATGGCCTGGGGGACTGAGGGAATGCAGTAATAAGCTTGCTTGAGCCCGGAACTAAGACCAGACTGGTAAACACTGTAAAGCCCTGGCTCTGAAAGGTTAAATTAGATAGAATAATAAAGGAATATTAATTCCATAGTTTCAATTGTCATATCCTGCTTACTCAGCTACTACATGATTGTCCTAACTGGCCACATCTAGACAGACCACTACAGAAAATGTGTATTAATGCATACTTTTCATGCAAAATGAAAAATTGATTGGTTTAGAAGGGGAAGAACACAAAACTGAAAGTAATAAGTACCTAAAAACAATCATTTCCACTAGCTAACTACAACATGATTCTTATAAATGATGCCTAATGTAAGACAGTGGGATGTAAAGAAGGTCTGACCCTCCCACCAGGCCTAGACCAGATTTCTTAGCTACGTGTCTGTACATCACACTGACTCTCTCCTGTAGTATAAAAGGTTAACTGCTCCCAGTATCTATTTCCTCCTCTTCCCCTACAATGGGAACCACCCCCACACCTAATTCTGCCAGATCATCTTCTGGCAACGAAGCTGCATTTCCCAAGTTCCTTGCAATGAGTGACAGAGCAGAGGTCAAACGTACACAAAATGGACATATGCAATTTCTAGGAAATGTCCTTAGGCAGACACGTGTCTTTCTTTTCCCTTTCCTCCTTCCTGTTAGCTGGAATTTGAAAATGATGGCTAAGATTGATAAGTCACTTTTAACCACCAGGCAACTCTGTGACACAAATGGCCATCTACCTGTGCTTCTGACTTTACATAAAAGAAACAAGATTCTTTGACAGAAGTCCTAGTTTCCTCAGGTTGGGCTGCAAACAAACCCGACCTCAGCTGATTTATGCACAGAACGTTTGGCATGTAGATGAACAGCAACCCGGTGCAGGAAACTAAACAACAGGCTGCATGTGACTCATGGCATGCTTTTCCAGGATCCCATCCTCTCTGCCTCCTCCGCTCACACACACACACACACACACACACACACACACACACACACACACACGTACTTAGATCTTTGAATGGTAGCCCCATTCCATTCTTACCTCTCTCCCATTTCCCTAAATTCTATTTTTTACTTAATCTCTCACCTCAAAAAGAATGCTGGGAAAGGAAACCCTACAGATTAATAAATACTATTAAATCAGAGGAAGAAGGTTCATACTCAATAAAAAGCACCATCTGCAGTGACTTGGGCCAAGTCAGTGGTGAAGTATATGCCTAGCATGTATATGGGTTTGAGCCACAGGGCTGCCAACACACATACACACACACACACACACACACACACACACACACACACACACACAGCTCCAAACATATTAAATATAGCTTTGCGAAATAAATGATAACAAATGGTATTGGGAGCTTTATGATTCTAATACTTTTATTACCTAAGTAGCCAATATAAATTTTTTGAAAATGAAAACAAGAAATGTCTTTAAAAAAAAAAAACAAAGGGAAATTAGAGCTGGGCTGTGTTGGTGCATGCCTTTAATCCCAGCACTCGGGAGACAGAAGCAGGCAGATCTCTGTAAGTTCGAGACCAGGTCTACAAAGCTATACGGAGAAACCCTGTCTCGAAAAAAAAATTTTAATTAATTAATTTAATTTAATTAGGTCAGCGATTCAATTATTTAAATTTAAATTTAAATTTAAAAAGTCAAGGACTACATTCCGCCAATTGTACTATAAAGAAGCAGATGTGTATCCAAGTGCTGGGACCACAGCTGAGCACCACACCTGATGCGGAAGTTATTTTAAGTCTCTTCTTCACTTCCCTCATGTTCACTATTTAACACAGGCTTTAAGCTCATTTCTAGCTCAACATTCAACCAACATGTAAGTGTGCTACAGTGTCAAACTCTTTATAAGTAAATGAGTGGTCAGAGTCCCCGGTATGTGAAATATCTTTAGAAACACAAGCGTCAACAAGCAGCACAGAACCAAGAAACCCACTTGAAGAGGTTACCTGCGCTCCAAGGTCTTTCATGTAGGGCCCAAGCTCACTGAACAGGTCATAGCCTTGGTGGAAGAAGGCCAGATGTGCGTACATGAAGGACAGCATCTAACAGGGAGACAGAGGTTCAGATGCACGGCTAGAAGCTTAGAAAGCGTAGGACTTAGAAAGTCCTCCCTGTAGTTAACATCACTCCACAAAGACCCAGAGGGTCAAACTCACTTAAAACTGAGTCGCTGTTTTCTTGAGAACTTCATAAGTATTTGCAAATAAAGAGAAACACCCAATGGTTTGACATCTTAACCACTGTAGCTGTTTAGAACTAAATAAAACTTACGTGGGTGATTTACATAATATTCTCAATAGCTTCACTGTGTTACTAGTAACCCTTAAGTACATTATGAGATGTGTTTGTGGTCCTCAGTGTAAACTCCCTAAGCAGAAAAGAAATGGAAAGAGCAGAAATGTAAACAGTAGCAAACACTCTAAGCTAAGTCACCAGGCCCCAGGGAAGTGTGGGGATATTCTAAGCTACCAGGGTCACCAGGTTGCTCTTTTTCCCAAAAAAACAGATACAAGTGGAGATGACATAGACTTTTCTGTTTTTAAAAGGCCATTTGTTTATTTTTGTGCTGTGTATGTGTTCACATGTGCCTGGGAGTGTGGAGGTCAAAGGACCTCCCAATCTGAACTGAATTTAGATCATCAGGCTGAGCAGCAAGTGTCTGCATCTTCTCAGCCACCTCCCAGGCCCTGGGAATTCCTCTATATTCATTCCACGGATCCAAAATGGACTTTAAGTATGGAGTAGGGGTCCCCAGATTTTTCTGTATTTTATTAATCTACAAAAGTTAAGTTTTATGGGAAGGAATTATATATAACTAAATGTATACAAAGGATCTCCTAAGCCCTGCTTTATTTTTTAGCAAGAACAGACATCTGTTTAATATTCTGAAAACTAAAGCAGTCATAGGGGTGTTGATACTCAAGAATCCTCTACCGAAAAAATTGTTTTCAAATTAAAAACTAGTTAAATAAAATTCAAAGATTAACAATAAAAACTCATCTATAAAAATTAGTATATAGTTAGATAATGGTAATAATTTTACAACTGTGTGAAAATATTTTTCAAACCACTTATATAAAGAGGAATTAATAAGATTATATAAAAATGTAAAATATGCCAGCCGGTGGTGGCACACACCTTTAATCCCAGCACTCGGGAGGCAGAGGCAGGAGGATCTCTGTGAGCTCGAAGCCGGCCTGGTCTACAAGAGAAAGTTCTAGAGCAAGCCCCAAAGCTACACAGTGAAACCCTGTCTTGAAAAACGAACAAAAAAAAAAGTAAAATACAACAGGTCACACTACAGTTTCCACAACAAGATTCTTCTCCTTTTTGTTGTTGTTTTTGTTTTGTTTGTTTGGTCTGTTTTTTTGGTTTTCTTTTACATTTTATTTTGTTTGGGGAAAGAGGTTGCAGGGATGGAGGGGATCAGAATGCATGATGTGAGATCCACAAAGAATCAATAAAAGAATTTTTTGAAATGTAATATACCTTATCCATCAAAATGCATACTAGGCATATTAAAAAATAAATGATAAACCAGGAAAACACAGCAGAAAATCAGTGATCTGACTCTATAAAAGGTGCCACAAATCAGTACAAAAAATGAAGACTTCAACAGAGTAAGAGAAAAGGACACACATACGGCTCATAAATAGCCAGGAAAGTATATGGAAAATTGACCAAACTCTGAAAATGTAAAATTCAATATGGAAATCTCATTTTCTGTCTATCATGCTGTAACCAAGGAAGGGGAGGAGGCAGGGCTACAATGCCCACTACCGCTAAAAATTAGTAGAGAGACGGCTGCTCTCACACACTATCAGTGAAAACAGCTTAGAAGTCTTGGAATTTGGTAGCATGTTTAAAAAGCCTTTTCCAGATTTGAAAACTTTAACTAGGGATGGGAAGACGGCTCGGGGAAGAGGGCTACTGATCTTAACACCTAGAGTTCAATCAAGCCCCTGGACCCCCATGGTAGAGAACCTATTTCCACAAGCTGTCCTTTGACCCTCCACATGTTCACCATGTTTGGGGGGAGGGGGGCTGGAGAGAAGGCTCAGCAGCTGAGAGCACCTGATGCTCGACAGAGGACCTAGGTTCAGTTCCCAGCACCCACACAGCAGCTCACACCTGTCTGTAATTCTAGGGCCAGAGGATCTGATGCCCTCTCTCCTGATCTCTGTAGGCACCTGGCAGGCATGTAGTACATATACATGTGTACAAAACACACATACACATAAAATAAAGAAATCTAAAAAATATTTTTAAAAAGAAACTTTCTAAAAAGCAAATACAGCCAGGCTGTGGTAGCACATGCCTTTAATCCCAGCACTCAGGAGGCAGAGGCAGAGGCAGGCAGATCTCTAAGTTTGAAGCCAGCCTGGTCTACAGAGTGAGTTCCAGGACAGTCATGGCTACACAAAGAAACCCTGTCTCAAAAAAACCAAAACCAAAACAAATAAACAAACAAAAACCCAAAACTTAAAAGCAAATACAAATAAAAGAAAATTCAAGGTGATGATCATATTTGATAAGTTTCAAAACAATCCTGAAATGTTCTCACTGGTTCCAGTCACCACTTCCAGCTACTTTCCATAAGTATTAGTATCTAGACCACATAAAACATTACACTAGAAAAACAGAGTGGAGCACCAACAGTGTGTCTGTCTTTGTGGGGAGGCCATATGTTAGTTACACAGACACATCAACAGCCGTACCTTGAAGCAGACAACACAGGAACTAGAAAAGGGGAGCAAAGGGAGCCAAGGGCTACTGGGCAGAGCATCCCACTACAGGGACTACAAACACACAGTCTCAGTTAACAGCATGTCATTAAGATCTTACTGATTTCAGGATTTCTGATCTCCTCTTGGATTGAAGCACATTAATCTGAGGAAAGATAAACTTGGTTAATCACCCATGAATTACTAACCCACGAACACTAACCCAGAATACAAGATTCTAAATTCATGCTCACGATCCCAAACAAAGCTGGTTTTCATCGTTAAACCTCTTTTGGCTAAGAGTTAAGACAAGCATACCAGTGAATACTCAACCCTGGTTCTTCAAATTACAGCATCCTTGTCATGGAGCCATTTTAATACTTGAGCATGTGACATGTCCATCTTCCTCCACCCTCCTCATCTATTTGAAACTCAAGGTTCAACCACAGCCTCAGTGCTAATCATCACCCTTTACCACTTTCTATCTTTTCTGGGCTGCCTCTATTTCCCTTCTTGGCTCCATGTATGTGGCTTCTTCTCCACATGGGTACCACAGTGATTTTTGCTAATATAAATGAAGTCATATTACCTCACTGTTAAGTCCTGCAACCTCCTAGCATGTCCACCAAGGCCTCTGTGCTGAGGCCCTCGCCACCCTCTCCAGCCCAGTCTTCTCTGTGCTCCTGTCAGATCCGTCACTGTCCCACAGGTGCTTTGGCACTGGCTGTCCTGCCTCCATGTCAGGATGCTCTGCCCTGGTGACTTAGGGCTATTTGTTACTAACGCTGGCTTCAACTACACACCATCTTCTTACACAGGTCTCACTCGGTACCTGACTCGCTATTTACCGATAACATTTATAACTTCTATTGGTTTTGTTTTTGGTTTTTTGTTTATTTGCTTGTTTGTTTAGCCAGGGTCTCACCATGTAGCTTTGGCTGTCCTGGAATTCTCAATGTAGACCAGGCTGGCCTCGAACTCACAGAGATCTGCCTGCCTCTCTCTGCACCCCCAGTACTTACTTTGTGTTTTCTTACTATGAGTAGGGAAGTATAAACTCCATGAGATTAGGACCTTCTTCTCCGTTCTAGTCCCCAAGCAGAACACAGTGAGCATATGTTTAACATATATGTAACATAAATATATGCTAAAAGGATGGATTTAAGTATTTTAATTATGATGGGCTTATTAAAATGCAGCAAATTATGAGATTTTTCAGGGGTAGGGTTGAAGCTCAGTTGGCAAAGCCCTGGATTAAATCACCAGGTCCGCCCAAACCAGGGGTCAGGGTGAATGCCTATAATCCCTGGGAATAGAGGCAGGAGGATTGTGAGTTCAAAGTTATCCTTGGCTCCGGGGGGGGGGAGGGGGGGGACTTTAACAGGATCTTTTGCAATTCTAGAAATTCTTATCAAATATTTTTTTCATCTGCTTTTTAAAAACCAGCTTATTTAAATAAAACACTGATCCAAAGGAGGCCCTTCTATCTTCATTAACATTGCCAAAAAAGTATGGAACTTCTTCCAAATGTCTTCCTCACTAAACTCTCAGTCGATTAAATAAGGGAATTGTAAAACACAGTCTTAAAAACAGACCAAGAGGGCTGGAGAGATGGCTCAGAGGTTAAGAGCACTGGCTGCTCTTCCAGAGGTCCTGAGTTCAATTCCCAGCGACCACATGGTGGCTCACAACCATCCGTAACGAGATCTGGTGCCCTCTTCTGACCTGTAGGCACACATGCAAATAGAATACTATATACATAATAAATAAATTAATTAATTAAAAACAAAAAACAGCAGACCAAGAAAACTCTACCTAACTTTCTTCCTTCTCACTGGTTTCTTCTGCATGTCTGCTTCACAGTCTGCTAAGCTTTGAGAAGCACATGGACCCTCAGATGCCAAGTGCAGGCTGAGGGGAGGAGGAGAGGTCCACATTCAGATTCTCCCAGTGCCAAACACAGCCCCTGTTCAGACTGCCGAGTGCAGGCTGAGGGGACCCCCCTGTTCACTCAGGCTTCAGCTTTGCTTCTGCTTTTTCCTCTCTAGTTAGGACTAAAATCCAAACTCAAGGGAAAAAGTAAATTCAAGTACTTACAAGAGCTAAAACACTTTACACTTTGGGGTATTTTTACCTATTATTCTCTAAAAAAAAAAAAAAAAAAAAAAAAAAAAAAAAAAAAGCTACTCTGAACGCAAAATAAAATGACCCAAGAATTCATATGAGAGCTATCAAATAAATTCATAGTCAGGAGGAGGAGTGAGCATGGAGGCTAATGTAATACTGTCAGATGAACTCAAAAGGAAACACACAATTATTATGTTTCATTTTGAAAATAATGGATATTTTGGTCAAAGCCCGAGTGTCGGTTTGAAAGAAAATGCACCCCCACAAAGGGAGTGACACTATTAGTAGGGTGTGGCCTTGGTGGAGCAGATGTGGTCTTGTTGGAGGAAGTGTGTCACTGTGGGAGCTGGCTGTGAGCTCTCCTATATGTTCAAGCTACACCCAGTGAGACAGATCACTCCCTGTTGCCTATGAGTCAAGATGTAAGAATTCTCAGCTCCTTCTCTAGCACCATGTTGCCTTGCTACCCTCCATGATGATAATGGACTAAACCTCTGAACTGTAAGCAAGCCACCACAACTAATGCTTTCCTTTATAAGAGTTGCCATGGTCATGGTGTCTCTTCACAGCAATAAATAGCCTAATTAAGACAGCCCATTACACACAAAATTCTTAACGTTACATCATTCACTCTTTTAAAAAACAAAAATCATATACCACCTATTTTCCAACCACTGGGATAGAAGCTGTCTAGGACTACAGGCTTCAATCTACAAATGCTGGCCACACGACCATGAGAACCTGAGTTCAGTCCCCAGAACCATCAGCACAAGCTTACAATCTCTACTCTGGGGCAGGGGAAAGGGGCAGACCCCTGGGACTGGCCAACCTAGCTTAGCTCCAAGCCAATGAGAGGCCAATGAGAGACAGACATCTCCATGACACCCAAGTTTGCCCTCTGGCCTCCATATGTGCACACAAACACATACACATTCATACACAAAGGCAAAACTACAGTAATCTAGAAATAGAAAACACATGTAGAGGCCAGAGAGATGTTCTGATGGTAAAGTACTGGCATTGTGCACACAACAATCAGCATTCGGTCCCTAGACCCCACATAAAAATGCCAGGGGTCTTATTACAGGTAAGAGTACCTGTAATCCCAAAGATGCACGGGTAAAAAGGGTCTAGGTGCTCACCGTACAGGCCGGCTACTCACTGGACAGCCCGGCTAGCCTAATTGGTGAGCTCCGGTCCAATAAAAGACCGACTGAAAGTAGGTGCCTCCAAAAGTGCACACGAGAACCTGTGCAAAGACTCACACTCACGAGCATGCATACCAAGAGATAAATAAATACACATTTTCCGTTCTCCCCCAGTGGTGCCTCATGGAACCAGCACCGCCTCACTGCTGTGCGACCTTTCACCTCCAAAGGGGGGTCATCTCCTGGAAGGGTCTTGGGGGTTCATCTTCAAAAGCAGCCAATGAATTCCAGAAACCAGTGAAGCTGGTGCCACCAAGAACATACAGGTCACACGTGTGCTGCTTGGAGGCAAAGCGAAGCAGGAGCTTCACCCAGAAAAGCATTTCTCACAGTGGATTTCCTGAGAAGTTGGTGTTTGGGGCTTATGTTTAAATGCACTCATAAAAGTTTTGAAAAACTGAAAAAAGGTAAACAGTAAAATCTAATACTATTTAAGCCTGGTAGTCAAATATCAATTAAACTAAATAGAAACACTGCAGTATAAAATATGTGTAGTATATTATAACTTAGTAAACAGGAGAAAGAAATCAGAACCAAAGGCATCTATATTCACATACATGTGTGCACGCAGAAACATATGTAAACAGGGGAAGGTTTTCCGTAAAATGTCATGTTTCCCACTGGCGGTTAACAATATATACCTATAGCCAGGCACTCCAAAGACTGAGGCAGAAAGGTAGCAAGTGGAGGCCAGCCCAGGCTACACAAAGAATTTAAGGCCTGCCTGGGTTACATAGTGAGTCTGAGTGAGCTACCTCAAAAAAAAAAAAAAAAAAAAAAAATTACAAAAATTTTAAATGGTGTTTTAATTCTAAGTTCAAAGAAAAAGCATTCTTTATATTTCCTGGTACAGTCACCCCACGGAGCCTGCTACTAGAAGACCCGAGGCTGGACCAGCCAACCGTACCTGAAGGACATAGTCAAGGGCTATGTGCCGGAAGCACTTCCTCGTGGCTGTGAGAATGTTCGTGGCCTCTTCAACTTCATGCTGTTTGTTCCTTTGAACTTGGGCGTTTTTTACTAGTGCGTTTTCCTTTTCTTCGCTGACTTTTTCAAATTGTTTCTTGGCATCTTTGAATTTTCTAAGATCTCTAAAAAATAAAACTTTAGTAAAACTTTCTCCAAAATTCTGGCAAAAACAAAAACAAACAAAAAAAAAACCAAATCTTAGAACATAATGCTATTGTTCCTTCCCTTATGTGTTTCCTCAGACATTGGCAGTCATAGGCTAATCCATCCTTTCCCAGATTCTGGTCGTCACTGTCCTCAGATGCCCAAACCAGGGAAACTCAGATCTGGGACTTCTGTGGCTCAGGGACATTTATATCGACTTCCAGTCTGCACTTTAATTCAGTACTCAGAGCTGAGAGCTCAAGAGTTTCAGATTTGGACATTTTAGATTCTAAGTTTTGGCCTAAGGGTGCTTATCGTTCTGTGTATATAGACCATCAGTGAGTGAGCTAATGTTTTGATATTTTAATCTGTATGATTCAAATGGAAATAATGACAACAATTGATGCAAGAAAACAGAAAGACAATTTTCTAAGGATAAATCCCAAACATGCACATGGTTTAACCATGATAATGTTTTCTAAATATTAGTGCAAAATTTACTACAGAAAATGTGTATAGGAATCCAGACGTGAATGGCCTTTCCCAAAGATTAAAATTCATTTATCTTCCAGATAAATCCCGAGAATATGGGAAGTATTTTAAGATATGCTTTTGGTTTTAAGAAACAATTCTTATAACCCCACCTCAGGGCAACACACTTGCAATCACAACTCTGGCGGCCTCTGGAAGGAGGGCTGTTGGCTCCAGGCCACCCTGGGCTACAGAGCAAGAGGCTGTCTCAAAACACCAAAAAAAAAGAAAGCAGAAGAAACAATTTCTTGTAAGAGGGAATTATTTGGTAAGAACACATAAAGGATAAAAGTAAAAAGTCTTTAAACACACGTGTTCACGAATTTGTAAAGAGCTGGACCCAGTAAAGGCTCACAACATGCCATGTAATAGTCTGAAAAGGTGAAGCCCCTGGCCCTTAGTGACCTCGGATAAATATGTAATTTCTCTCTGCTGCTACTACTACTACTAGGACACTGACAAAGTAAGCTGGGACAAGTGGTTTTTAATTATAATAAACATGACTAGGAAAGACTGTATAACTGATTTAAAACATTCCACAAGTTAGACTGGCTGAATGTTAAAGCATTCTGAAGCAATCTGAAAAACAGAGCTGTGAGGGGCTGGAGAGATGGCTCAGCGGTTAAGAGCACTGGCTGTTCTTCCAAAGGGCCTGGGTTCAATTCCCAGTACCCACATGACAGTTCACAACTGTCTGTAACTCCAGTTGCAGGGGACCCGACACCCTTCATACAGACATACAGGCAAAACCCCAATGTACATTAAATAAGTAAATCTTAAAAAAAAAAAAAAAATCAGCAGAGCTGTGAGACATCTTTGTAGGAGAGTTCTAACCTTCCAGGCTAGGGCTGTAGACCAGCAGAGCCCTTGCCTAACATCTAAGGGGGTACCACCCACAGCACTGTCTGAAAAACCCAAGTCCAAAACTACTTGAAATTGCAGTATGTAATATTTGACACTTCCCGTATATTATACCCTTACTTATCTTTAATACTGTATCAGAATTAACTGACATTTATAAAGTCCCCCACTGGAAATCATAGAAGAAAACGTAAATTACTGATGTGAAAAAATGTTTTCCTTAACTTGGAAAGTTTGGACTTTCTTTTTACTTCTACTTCAATTTTATTTCATATGTAAACATGATAAGTCTCTTCCAAAGGACCATATATAACAATATATAATTTCTGTGGCTCTTTCTCATCTATTATCTTCTCTTCAAAAAATACCACAGTGAGACGAGACAACCTAGCTTTAAATACAGTAAGTATTTTAACCACTATTGGGGCTTTTTAACTACATTTAGAAAACTTTCTGGACTTAACCAAAAGAGCTATTTAAACATATGTTCAAGGTGAATCTGATTCCCTTATAAACTCAAAATAAAAAAAAGAAAGAAAGAAAGGAAGGAAGGAAGGAAGGAAGGAAGGAAGGAAGGAAGGAAGGAAGGAAAAGAAAGAAAAAAGAAACACATTTCAAAAAACAAACTAGTCGGTATTTTCAGAAATTTGAAACCTATAATTTCTTTAGCTTTTAGCATCTTTAGCCACGCCTCCAGGCCACCACACCCGCCCACCCCCAGCAACCAGTGCTGGCTATTTTCTGCCCTCCTTACCACAACTGACTTACTCTTTAACAAAGTTCTGAAGCTGGGCCTTAATTGATCTCTGAGTTTGGTCGAACAGAATCTAGAAAATAAAACATAGCATTAAATGTCAGAAAGGAAACGGGAATGGACACACATACATGCCACAGCACCTCACCAGTTCTAATAACAGCTTATTTCTTATTGAAGACTATGAACGGCAGCGATGAAAGAAACTGAAGCCAATTTTAAGCCCAATTCTACCAGTCTCAAAAATAACTTGCTTCTCTTCATTACCAAAAAGAAATTTGGTGGAAAAAACAAAACAAACAAAAACAATTTCCTTAATTCTACTTCAAATTTGGAAGACAACCCAACAGTAGCATAAATTTCTCTTTCTCCATCCCAGCCAAAAGCAGGCTCAGCACTGTGTGACACCCAGGGAGAGTTTTTCACTGGGGAAGACTTGGGAACGTAGACAATGGATGTATTGAATTCCAGTGAGTATTACACAGTCTTTTGGGTCAAAGGACATCTGTGATTAGAAAGAACAAAATCTCAGGCCTCAGAGCAGCATTTTGTCCAGGTGTAATGATGCCCATACCCAACACTGGTGGGTCCTTCACTATAGAAATTCCAAGTACTTTCACAATTTTCACAATTACTTTAAATTCAGAGTCTGAAACTGAGTGAGATAAACAGGGGGGTGCAAACAACACACAAAACAACAACAACAAAAAAAATCTTGTGTTTAGCCAGTTGGTAGTGGTGCACACACCTTTAATCCCAGCACTCGAGATGTAGAGGCAAGTGGATCTCCGTGAGTTCAAAGCCAGCCTGGTCTACAGAGTGAGTTGACAGGACAGGTTCCAAAGCTACAGAGAAACCCTGACTTGAAGAAGAAAAAAAAAAGTGCACATTCTAATCTAAGATTCTACTACATCTGCCCAATTTGCTTCCAGAAAAATGACTTATTTTTTTTACCTGTGTCCTATTAAGCCCAATGTAAGCAAAAGAAACAATAGAAAATTGATAAAGAAAAGTCAATAAAACCAACGCATAGTTGAGATTATAAAACTGGTAAATGCAGAGAAAAGGCTATGACAAGAAGAGAGAAAGGGGGCCCTCTCCCAAAGGCTATGACAGACTCTGAAGCCCCCCCCCATGGAAGGCCTCACTCACCCTAGAGAGCAGAAATGGTATGGGATAGATAGGGTGTTAGTGGAGGGGCAGGGGAGGAGGAGAGGGAGAGGGAACTGGGATTGACATGTAAAACAATCTTGTTTCTAATTTAAATAAAAAAATGGAGGGGGGAAAAAAAGGAGAAAGGTAACAGGTCCTCTCTGGGGAATTTCCAAGAGACTGCCCAAGAAAGTGTCCCTAAAGAGAAAGCATATGTAACTGCAGGTGGATATCAGAGTGATTAGATACAGTCAATTAAAATTACCAGCCAGACAGGGCTACCGTCCTTTACAGGGAAGGGTCTGTGTGACAGACACTGACTGCAAAGTGGCTGCTCTAAAGATGGCTTTCAACGGCCCAGTCTCTTAGACAGAGGCAGTTTCCACTTTAATGCCTACTATGCTCTTGTGATAGGCTCAACAAATCTGTCTTCTTCTACTCTGGTCTGCAGGGTGAATAATTATATGTACATATCTATCTAGCCAAAGCCATGACAAGGGAAATAAAAAGGCCAAGGTTTAGATATTTAGGAGGCAGTGTATGACCTCATCACAGGCAGATATTAAAGACACATTATGTGTGCTTGAGAACCAATCATCCAATTATAAGCCTAAAAACTCAATGGAAAGGGGGACACCTTTTTTTTTTTTTTCTGAAATACAAAATCTGCCAAAGCTCACTAAGGAATCAACAACTAGCAGACTTAAGAAATAAAAAGTTTAAGACCCCCATATTAAGTAAGGTCAAGCTGGGCTACCTAGCAACCTCACTCCTTCCTACTGACCCAAGAGAAAGATGTAGGCTCACAGAAACAGCTAGAAGTAAATTTCTACAGCAGCTGTATTCAAAACTGGTGAAAACAGAAACAACTTAAATGCCCTGCACCATGAAACAAAAAGACATTAAGATGGTAATATAAAGGAACAACTTGTAACACACACAAACAGACAAGTCTCGGTACACTTGGCTAGGTAAATAAATCCTATTCACAATGCTTCACAAGCTAGGATTGATATGGCGTTTAGGAAAAAGCAGAAGCTATAGGAATAGAAAACAATCAGCAATTCCTAGTAGAGAAGGGAAGAGCAATGTGTGTTAACTGAAGTGAGGAAGGGCAACACAAGGGTGTGTGTGTGACAGACAGAGCTGCTGTGTCATCTTGATTCCGTGGTGTCACGACACAAACACACATACCGTTAAAACCTCTAAAGCTATATGCCACAAGAAATCAATTTCCATGCATGTAAATTTAAAACTAACCAAGCACGTGGCAAGCATATGGACACAGCACACATTCCTATCACTCAGTATGATTTCCTTAAAGTACAAAAGATAACATTTTGGCAAAGAAGAAACTAAGGAAAAGCGACTTAAAAACCATCACTTTATACTTGATCTTAGCCTAAAGGCCAAGAGGTGGTACCGCCAGCAATTTTACAGAATAAACACACTGAGGACAGACACAGCTGCAGATCACACACTGCTGAGGGAGTCAGCAGCAATTGACTTTGGAAAACTGTCTCCAAATTTTGAAGGTCTTGCTTTCTTTAATGATACTAAAATTTTAAAGAATGTAATAAGAAAAAGAAATTTTAATGTTTAAAATGAATATTCATATATGAAATTATTTTTCTTGACCTTTTTCTCTTAGCACACAATTCCTTCATTATCCAAGTAGTAAAAGGTCACATACCACCATCCTAGAAATGAGCCACACTACTGTTAGGTTTCCAACCTGAGACAAACGACTGAGGTGCCTATTTAACATATCAAAGCAGACAGATGCTGGCAGCCAGGCTCCCCCTGCATCCCGAGGTCCCCACAAGTTACAGGGGACTCTTGGCTGGCATACCCTGCCCTCTACCCTAAACTTCTCCAGTTCAGGGGCCAGACTACCCTTCCCTATATAATCAACCACTTGGTTACCTGGGTCCTTTTCATCTGTTCTCTTTTGTGCCTCCTGGCTTCTGCGCCTAGTTCCCCCCTCCCCTCCTCACAAGGCTCAGGGTCAGGTTCACTCTGGACTCTCCCAGATGCCCCTGCCTCTGGCTATGCTACCTTCTCCTCCGCCATACTTAGGAGAAGTCAAGTTCCTTTTCCTTTTTCTTTTTTTCATTCAACTACCCTTAGACATTTATATACACACAATAAATGCTTATCTACAGATATATATATATATATATATATATATATACATATATATGCATATATTTAGGTAGGTAGGTAAGTATGTAACAAGCAACTGTATCTTTAATAACCAAAACTAAAAAGTGATAAAATGGCACACTGTGGTACACTTAATTCTATTCTACTTTTTTCTTTTTAAAGGGACTCACTATGTGGCTGAGGCTGTCCCGGAACTCACTATATATATTCCAGGCTGGCCTCCAACTCAGACACTGTAGTCTCTGCCTCACAAGTGCTGGGATTAGAGGTGTGTGCCACCACATGGGGCACTTTTTTTTTTTCTTTCCTGAGATAGATCTGATGCCCTAGGCTGGCCTCTAATTGGATTGTAACACTCTACCCCTCTGGGCCACCCAAGGAGCTATGACTAAAGGGGGCACACTACTTCACCTGGAACATCCACAAATTCTTTGGTGACCTTTGCTTCAAAAGCCAACCCTAATTCTCTCCTCAAGTGGGAGCTGTCACTTGCTTCTTCCAAACAAGAACGAACGAAGCACAATATGACTTCTGGGAGTGGGCCATGAGAGGCCCTTCCTCCTGGGTCGCATTTGGAGAGTAACAGATTCCATGTTATAAGGACACTCGTACAGCCCTTCAAAGAAGTCCTCGGTGAAGAATGTGGGCCTTCTGCTGACTAAGAAGTACATGGATCCCACCAGCCCATGTGAGGACTTCAAATGACTAAGGTCCCAGCCCCAATACTTTGGCAGCATCTTGTCAAAGACATCAAGCCAGAGCCACCCAGTGGACCTCTCCCAAACTCCTAACTCAGAAAACTATGAGGTTAATAGAGCTTTGTTTTCTTAAGCCTCCAAGTTTGGGATTCATGGCAAACAGCAACAGATAACATAAGTAATCATCAAATGAGTGAATATACAATTGGTAAAATACTCATATGATGCAATGCTACTGAGCAATAAAAAGAAATCAGCTATTACACATACAACAGGTGTGTCTCAAAACAATTAAGAGTAAAAGTTACTAGAATGCCCCAAAACAAACTGACCATTTATGAAGGACTACAGACCAGTAACTGACCAGGAGTAAGGAGGATTGACAAAGAGAGAAGGAATTACAGAGAAGCAAAAGGAAACTCTAGGGGCACAAAATATGTCAAACCTTACCAAAACGTATAATTATGCACTATGTATACTATTCCACAGTGATGCTGAAAAAGCATTCCAAAAGAAAAAAATGTTTTCAAAATTATAACATATCATCCATATCCTCCAAAATACTGCATTCCCAAAATAAAAATGTATATGCATTTGAATAGCAAGAGAAGCATTTTAAGGAACTCATTAATCTCACTTGCTTGCATCTTTCTGAAAAAGACCTCACTATGTAGTTCTGGCTGGTTAGAGAGTCATTGTTTGTTGCCCAGGCTGCGTTCAAGCATACAGTCTTCCTCAGCCTCCCCTTGCAGGCATGCACAATCACATGTTGGTGTTACAGGAATGCACCATTGCATGTGGCTGACCTATGCATTTGTATTTCATCCTTTATGGTGAAGACGAGGCTGCTGATACCTAGGCACCTGAATAAAAGCTGTTTCCTATTTGCCGACATCAAGACACACAGCTACCTAATGACAAACTTTCCTGATGCTGAACTGTGTACAGAACTGCTTTGATTAGCCAACTGGAGTCTCATCTCAGCTCCTGGTCACTAATCCACACCTCGCTAAGGCACACATTTCTTCTCAGATGCTAAAGGCAAACAGCTGCAACTGTCACCAAGAGAGAGCTAAGGCTCACTTCCATTTCTAGAAATTTAAAGCCACTGCTGTGAAAAGCCATGTATGACAAATAACCAACAAAACGTCACATTATCTCATTAAACTACAGAAAATACAGGACTTGAAAATCAGTGCTAACACTCATATATTTCCCACTTGTGTCCAGGCCCTGTTAGAACAGCATTCTCTCTGCTGTGCTCAGGAAAGGGTGACGGCTAAGAAGCACATAACAGATGGCAGACAGTCATTTCACAAAGTCAGCAGCAAAAAAAAAACTAAGCAATAAACCTACAGGTACCATAAGACCTGCCTCCCATTCTTGCCAGTTATTTACAAATCACTAACTCTGAGACTAAGTGTTCCGAAGTCTTTATAATTCATATTATCCAGGGACCACACCATTCCTAGATGATGACTTCAGGACACAAAATCATTATTGCCCTTTCCAGAATTGACAAGGCAGGCCGGGCAACAACTTTTGACCCTGTAGGGTCACTGAAACTTTTGTGCAATCTCATTAGGCCTGTAATAAAAAGAGCTAATATAAATCAAGAAGACCCTTTTGTAATTAATAAGCAAGCTAACTACTTCCAATATTGTAATGAGACTAAGTAAGTATTCTTACTCTGATGGGGGAGGTCCTTCTGTGTATATGTTTGTCTTATTGGTTGATAAATAAAGTACTGTTGGCCAATAGGGAAGCCAAGATAGGTGTGACTAGGAGTCAAGGAGGATTCTGGGAAATGTAGTAAACAGAAGTCTTGTGATCCAGGCAGGAAGTGACATAGCAGGCAGACTCAGAATATAAGCAGGGACAAGCAGGAAATCGCTCTCTTCCTCTTCCTTTCTTCCCTGTGGGGTCACCATGTGATCGCTGGCAAGAGAGGGTGAATATGGCTGGCGTCCTCGGTAAGATAAGTCTTTATAATAGTTATGGCTGATAACTAAGACTGAGCTAGCAGTAAGAAATCCTAGTCATTGGCCAGCAGCATTGTACCTAATATTAGTCTCTGTGTGTTATTTTGGGCACCCACGTGGAGGCAGGGCTCGGGTGGCTGGCGGAAAAACTTATCATTACATTACTCTAAAATGGAGAAATGGGGAACCTAACAAGGAAGGATCAGACAAAAATCCATTGGGGAAACATAAAATCCTGTAGCCACAGGTACAATAAACTCTTGGCATCTTTGGGGCTCTAATGGCCTTGGGCAGCCCTACTCCTCCAGTTTTCTCTTGAGTTAGTTCCACTTGGTCCCTGCAGCATTTTTCTACTGACATACCAGGATCCTGGAATCCCCAACATCCTAGGGTCTCCACTGTAAATTAGATTTCACTCACAAAAGTACCTCCTTGCATAGAAGCCAACCTTGCTTCAGCATTTTCTAGAACCCTATAAGACTCCATAACCCTATAATCTTAGATTTTGCATGCCAGAAAAATCAAGCACCATGTGGACAATGCTGGCAAGCTCTGCTACCAGCTCAAGATGTGGTCTGGCCCCTCCTCCCACAGCTGGACCTCTCTATACCTTGGTGGCTGAACCTAGGGAAACAAACACTTCCCTAGAAGGTTGTTTTTCAAGCAGGGAAACCCTTCACGGGTATTCTCAGTTGTCTTTCTCCTTTTCACATGCTATATGGAGCCTTTAATGGTGGGGTCTTGCCCTTGAGGCTCTTCATCTACTGTCCCCATACAAAATGTCAGGATACTCTTTAACTGCACTCACGTCTGTAACAATCGCAGGGTTTTCTCTACACCCTGCTTATCCGGGACTTTAAATTACTACACTCCTTACCCATGTACATATTTTTCATACCTTTTGTTCTATCTGTGCCCTCTCCCACTATAAACGTGGACTAGAGGAGTGAGTAGTAGCCATGACACAGCCTGAATGCCGTGCTGTCTTGAAACATCCTCCCCCAAGCCAATTAGTCCACTGCTCCTTAAGTCAGTCTCCCTCTAGTTCTCAGGAAATGGGCCAAGTGGATTCACATTGCTTTCTAGAATATAACATAAACAGCTTCTAGCTCAATTCCCAAGAGTCCCTGATACCCTCTGAAATCTTACTAGGTCTTTAATGTCCACATCTCTATGAGTATTCTGAATGGTCCATTAAGTTCTGCTTACATAGTTTCTCTAGCCTGAAGTTCTAAATGCTCCCCCATCCCTCCTGCAAACCAGTTCTAAAGCCTACCAAACACATGATCAGGTTTATCACAGCAACAGTCCCACTTCCTAGTACTAATTTCTGTGTTAGTGACTTTTCTCATCACTGTGACTAAGGTGATATTGGGGGAAGGAAGGTGTATGTTCTGCTCATGGTGGGAGGCAGGGCACCGCAATGAGAACGGCTCTAACTGGTGGCAGGGGTGTGAGGTGCATCTGTGGTCAGAAAGCAGAACAGGACAAATGCGGGTGCTGAAGCTGCTTCTGTCTTTATTTAGTCCAGAACCTCGACCCCTGCAAATAGGAGCACTTAACACTTGTGTGTGTCTTCCCTCCTTGGTTAAACCTAAATGTCTTTACAGACTTCCCAGCACACTATCCCCTAGTTGACTCAAAATTCAATCTATTGACAACAAAGACTCACTATTACAAGTTCCAACAGGTAACAAACATTTGAATTTGTTCCACTTTTTCTACATCTTCTGTCCATGCTAATCTGTGTCTACAGACCTTCCCTCCCTCTTCAGGCAATGGTTCTCTACTGGGTCATGTATTAAAATCAAATGGTTAACATTTGAGGGCTCGGCATGATGGCACACACCTGAAATTCCAGCATTTGAGAGGCTGAGACAGAAAGGTCCTGAGTTCTAGACCAGCCTGATGTGGCTGAGTGCAACACCAACTCAGGCTTCTCAGAAATGCTGAATCACTGCCCAGCAAGCCTATGGCCAGCAGTGAACAGGAGACACAAGCAGGAAGACTGCAAATGGAAGGCAGCCTGGGTATACAGTGAGCTCTGAGTTAGCCGGGACTATCTGAGACCCTGTCAGGACAAACGGGAAGGGAAGGGAAGGGGAAATTAAAGAGAAAGGAAAGAGGAAAGGAAAGGAAGGAGAGAGGGGAGGGGGAGAGAAGAGGGAAGATAAGAAAGGGAAAGGTGGAGAGGAAAAAGGATCAAAATCTACATTTACTAAAATCTCCAGGTAGCTTGTTTCTATAGTCACACTGAACTGAAGATTAGGACAACCAGGGATGCTTTACAGGAAAGACAGACAGACAGACCAGCCATACATTTCTGGGTTCCTAGTCCTCACTACCAAAGATTCTGACTTTAATTAGGCTTGTTTGCAACCTGGCTCATACCTAACTTCACTGAGAAGAATTTACCAAAGGCAGGTAATGTTGTCCACCAACACAGAAAGTAGCCTCACTGATGGGTTTCCAGAATTAGACAAAAATTAAGAGGCCTACAAGATCAGAAGTCAGCACACTTCCTCTGTAAAGGGCTATACATGGGTGTTTTAATCCCATGAGATGTGCACTGGTTATCATAATTATTCCTCCTTGTCATAAATATAAAACTAAAAAAAAATAAGAGTACAGCTGTGTTCCAATTAAACTTGACCTGAAAATAAATAAAAAATAAAAGCAAGGAACTAGATTTAGCCTGTGAGCCATAGTGAGCAATAAGAGTGGCTTTCTAACTGGCTGCTGGCTTCTCTGATAACAGATCTAGAGTTGGGGCCAAGGCTCTGTAGGTCCAAGAAGTTTACAGGTGATGCTAATGCTGCTGAGCCAGGGACCGCTATTTATGATCAGGGTCTCTGACGTAGATATAAACTCACAGAGACTGAGGCAGCACGCACAAAGCCTGCCCAGGCCCAGGCCAGATGGGGTCCCAGTGCTAAGAGGGGGAAGTGGGCATGAACTCTCATCTTTAACCATGAAGCTAGTTCCAGCCAGTGGCAGCGGTGCACACCTTTCATTCCAGCACTTGAAAGGCAGAGGCAGGCAGATCTCTGAAATCAAGTCCAGCCTGGTCTACAGGGCTACACACAGAAACCCTGTCTTGAAAAGGAAAGAAGGAAAGGAAAGGAAAGGAAAGGAAAGGAAAGGAAAGGAAAGGAAAGGAAAGGAAAGGAAAGGAAAGGAAAGGAAAGGAAAGGAAAGGAAAGCTGATACAGATGTCAAACAAATGAAGACCAATTTACTACAAATATATACAAATGTCACAATAAGGTGTTTAAGACTATGGTAGACACTTTTATATACAGAGGCTACCAACAACACTCCATGCCTACAGAAGCATGCCACTGTACAACCAAGAGTTAGACTTTATTCTCTTATCTTGAATTTGACCTGACTGTGAATCCTGCTTTGACCAAAAGATTGCAGCAGAAGAGGAAACAATGTGACTTTTAGACCTTGGTCTCAAGAAATAAGAAGTGCTAGACACCCAGCCAACGCCAGCCAGTGTTTGTACCAGACATGTTGACTCCTCTAGCCACAGACAAGCCACTCAGCCAGAACCAAGAGCAGAGGCTTGCTGGCCACTTCCACATCCTGTCCAATAAACTAGAGTGTATCTATTTCTAAGGTACCAAGTACTGGCAGTGGTGGTCAAATGCTGCAAGATACTGCCAGTCACACACATGATATTGATGGTTATATTTCATAAAAATCTTAAAAGCTGTAAGTCACTTGATTAGGTTTAGGTTTCCGGCTGCTGAGTTCTCTTTTGATGCTGTGTTATGACTTCCTCTGCTAGCCGAGTTAAGAAAGGAATTTTTCCTTTGGCAAAGATATATTCCTTCATCTCTCTGTGTTTCCATTTTGAATCTTTTTAGTCCCAACTCACTACCACTGCTTGTCATTATTTCTCACATTGTTTTTCTAACAGTGACAGTGTACACAGCTGAGTCCTCAGCACCATTGCCCTGTGCTAGATAATTCTATTACAGTAAATTGATCGTTATATCAGTTGTTACTTCTTGGTATCTTTACCTGGCCTGTGATGACGGCTAACCCAAGCATTTCCTGGTAATATTTCATTTTTTCTTATATTTAGTTATTGAAAAAGTTATATAAGCAAGTGAAACTAAATAAGCATATTAAACCTTCTTAGGAAGACTACAGGTTTATAGTCTCAAAATCCTCTTTGAAAATTCTACTTCATAATCATACATGCAAATAATACTAGACTCACTAAAGTGATATAATAATTTGTTTTCTTTATTAAATAATTTTTTATATTTCAATATAAGTATTTACAACATCTGAACATAGAACGGTATGTTCATACATATAAACACTATTACCAACTTCAGGACCTTATATCATGCATTTCATATGCATTTCATAAGACCTGCTAAGCAAGTCTATCCACACCACACTGAAGAACTTTTTATTAATTACACTCAGAAGACAAATACAGTAGTTCTAAATTATCTCCCTTGACATAAATCTTTTTATCTGAAAAGGCTATTAAATAAATTAATCAATGTTAACAAATGACTCATATAATATTTCAACTCCAAGGAACTATTTCATACCAAAAAGATGTATAGGTAAACAGATGCACATATAGATATGTATGCTCTAAGCTTCTGCAACATAAGATAAGAAACAACACCCCAGGCTGGAGAGATGGCTCACTGGTTAAGATCACTGGCTGCTCTTACAGAGGACCTGAGTTTAATTCCCAGCATCCACATGGCAGCTTTATAACCGTCTGTGACTCCAGTTCCAGGGGATATTACACCTTTACACCAATGAACATAAAGTTAAATAAATTAAAAAAAGAAAGAAAAGAAACAGTGTCCTTCCATGAGACTGGACACAACACCAGAAGAAGCAACCACTTACGTGATTACCAAGTAGGAGCTAAAGTCAAAATACCTTCTAGGACTGCAAAAATTATATTATGAAATTAGACTGCTATGTCAGGATCTGTTCAGGGCTGGAGAAATGGCTCAGTGGTTAAGAGCACTGGATCCCTCTCCAGAGGACCCAGATTTGATTCCCAGCATACACACAGTGGTTTATAACCATTATATAGCTCCAGTTCCAGGGGATCTGATGCCTTCTTCTGACCTCTGCAGGTATCAGACATATACATATATGTAGACAAAACACTCACACATATAAAATACAAAAGAAAATAGATACATCTTTTTAAGGCAGAGTTGCACATGTCAATTTTGAAACAGCTAACTACAACTAATTTTGTGTGTGTGTGTGTGTGTATATACATATATAAAACTTTAACCACAATAAGACCAAGCCACCCCCCTCCAAAATAAACTACACAGAACTCAAATTGAAAAAATAACTTGAATGGATATTATTTTATGATATTAAGTTTATTATTAGGAGTATCATTTTCTTCAGTGGTATAGCCATTGGTAAATTGTACATGCCCCAGTAAATAACTATGGCTCATACAGCAATGCTCATTTCAAACTCAGTGGAAAAAAAGACTTACTATACTAGAACTAGAAAAGAAGAAAGCAAGTTCACTTTCCTTCTTCCCCAACATACATACATATGGTGTTTCTATTTCCCACCCAATATAAAGCCCAATCAAGGCATCAAATCAGTAATCCCATAAAAGACTGCCACTCAGGAGTGTCAACAGTCATGGCATCACCTACTGACTGATACTTACTGTGTGAAAATTTATCATTTCTTGAAGACTGTCAGAAAACTTGGTCAAACTTGTCTGTAAGGAAAAAAAAAAAAACAAAGGAAAATCAAGTCACTTAAGAGCTACTAAAATAAGTCACAAAAATATTGCTTAGCATTTCGGACAGAAAAATCAAATTATCCTGTAAACAATAACGTTTACTTTGAAGGACAATCTCAAGGGCTCACTGGACATGCTCTGCAGAGGTCATGTCTACCACAAATCTACATGTGGTAACATGTTAAGGCCTAGAAATATCAAAGAATTAGAACTATCCCATCTACAACATATATAATCTTTAAGGTTTGACAGCATCAATAGTGAATGCCCCTGTTAGCAACTATGATCAAATCATTATCAAAACATACCTGTTTCTTCATGATTTAGTTTTCATCATGAAAGAAATATCAGTAGCACTACACTGATCAGTACTACTATACTAAGGGATATAGGTTAGCTCAGGACCACAGGCTAGCCAGAAACTATACAGCAACAAGCAGACAGGTGGGTCCTGTTCTGAGGAGGCTAACATTCTGCTCACCATACAATCGATTACTGGTGACTGTTTCTGCTCTGGACCACTGGCCCCTTTAGCTCACCTTTCTAAATACAAACTTAAATGCTGTGAAGCAAGCTTAGGGCGGTGATGCTAAATATGCATACAACAAATCAAACTTTAATATTTAACTATCTTAAAAGGCAGAATTGTGGAATATGGCTGGCTCCAAGGAATGGCAGCCCTTGTACTATGGTTAAATTCACTATGACCATTACTAGGTAGATTTATGCATCATCATTTGACTTTTTGTTACACTCATCACTTTACCTGTCACTTTAGTGATACCAACCTCAACTACAGCGTCATTACTAGAATACTGTGCCAGATCTCGAATCCCATTCATGAACTGTTTATTTGCAAAACAGAAGGCTTTGCCAGTATCAATCATTGCAATACAAAGCTTCACGAGCTGAAAACGAAGAAAGACAAGGTCAGAAGGGAAAAGACCATACAAGTGCCTTTAGTGGAACAAGTGTTAGCAGTTACTACGTGAGCTAGCCTACTCAGTGTAAGTCTTATTTCATCAAAAACTAGAACGTACTTTAAGAAATTTTCCTTTGCCTTAGGTTACTCCTGTTAAATTCACAGGAATAATTGTACCAAAAAGTCGACCTTTAGGACCCAGAAGCTGTGTGACAGCAACATACCATCCCTTTTTAATCACGCCAAATTCAAATCCATAATTTAAGCCCATAAGTATTTATTAAATCCTCCTAGAAAAGAGGCTGGGGATGGAGCTCAGTGGCAGAGCACTTGCATCACACATGAAAACACACACACACACACACACACACACACACACACACACACACAGAGAGAAGACGAGAGAGAGAGAGAGAGAGAGGAGAGAGAGAGAGAGAGAGAGAGAGAGAGAGAGAGAGAGAGAGAGAGAGAATGCCCTAGAAGAAAGAGAAGGGTAAGTGGGCAGCAGTGTGATAAAAATATAACTAAACTTACACTGGAGTAAAGGTGCATAAACTGGTATTTTAAGTTTTCCATGCTGCCCACCTATCATTCATCAAAACAGGTGCATGAAATATTAATCAGCCTCTTCTGGAAACTACCAGGAGAAGAAGTATTTCTCCAGTGCCTTGCTAGGCATTGATTACAGCCTCAGGACTGAGCCTTCATCACCTTTCCCGCTTCCTTCCCTCCCTCCCCACTTGTGTCTTCATTGTGATTCATCCAAGTGACACAAGAGTGTGAGACATGCATGCAATATAATAAAATACACAGACAAAGACAGTGCTGGGGTGTGGCTGAGCGGTAGAGGTTTCCTAGCATGCAACAGGCTCATATTCAATCCCTGACACCCAAAACAAAGACAGACAGATTAATAGCATCCAAAGCATATTGAGAAAAAAATCAGATTTTTTAAAAGTACTAATGTTTCAATAAAAATACATATATATTCTTCTGCATGCTTAGGAATTTTCTTCAAGAACTTATAAGAAAGTAGGTCAGAGTACTCCTCTAGCAAAGGGATCAGATGGTGAGCAACTTTCACTGGGTACACTTCTATCTTTGAATTTTGATCTCTGTAGGTAATGTTACTCAACAAATTAAATATCAAAAATAAAAATAATTAAATTAAAATGAAAGGCTGATAGTATAGCAAGATTAAAACAGGATTTCAGCTCAATCTATTTAACTTCAAATCCTAATACCATCTAAGTGGGTCTAGGTGACCTGAGTCTTAACAAACTTACATGCCTACCTGTATAATCACAGCAATGGTGGTACTAACCTACGGGATGCTGGTATCAAGAGACACCACACAAAAACACCTCAGCAAAGCGACCACAGGTGTGTGGGAATTACTCAGCAGAGGGTCTGTTTCCTTGTCAGCAAGCTTCTTCACTGCCACTTGCTTCTGTTTTGCTTTATGCGACAGGAAAGGAGAGACTAAATCGCCCCACTAGACATGCTCAGGATGATGCTGGGGACGAAACCAGGGATAAGATGACAGTCCTCCAGTGACACAGCAGGAAGAACTCTCCCTCGCCACGTCAGGACAGCAAGTCACCCACAACTATACTCAGGGTTCAAAAAGAAATTTCTAAAGAACTACAGCAAGTCACCCACAACTATACTCAGGGTTCAAAAAGAAATTTCTAAAGAACTAAGGAGTGAGGAGAATCCAGGGAGACCCCAGAATCCAAAGATATGGGATCCCATATGCCTCGATCGAGTCTTAACATTTAATTATGCAGTGAGTAAGAAAATGATGGCCAGACTTCCAGACTAGACAACACCTGCCAGCGACAACTTCAGGGTGAGTATGTGCTCTGTGGTCACCACTGGGAGCCAAACTGCCTGCCAGGCAGATGATAAGACACTTTCTAACAAAGGCAGACTGAGAAGTCTGCAAAATTCCACACAGTGGACCGGTCATTTGTTTGTGAAAGGTTTCACACCCAGGCCACCTAAAAGAACATCAAAAAGTCTACACAAGGACTAAGGCATGTATCTGTGAGGTGTATAGGAAGTCATTCGTCTGTGCCACCGACTTAAAGAAACCCAAAAGGGTTCATTCACATCAATGAAAGACCGATTCCATGCCACATGTGTGACAAAGCCAACAAACACGAGTCTCACCTCAAAGACCATGACAGGAGACACCGGGGTAAAGCCTTTTGTGTGTGGCTGCTGCACCTAGGCATTTGCCAAGAGCCATGAGAAAAATATGCACAGTAAAAGAAAGTGGTCACCGATAGTGCCACCCAGAGTGAGCTGAATGGGTGCAGGAAGTAGCAACAGACCCTGAAACAGAGCAGCAGCTGGAGATGATCACCTGTGGCTGTGACAGGTCAGGAACACTTGTCCAGCAGGCAGGATACTAAGGTTGTAGAGACTGCAATCACAGAATACCTACAACCACTTTTGTGACAACTTACGGAGTGCTGTGCTGGCTGGACCTACGGCAGTGCTCAAGTTAGGAGTCCTTAAAACTTCCCAGGGCAATTCTGTTACTATGTCCTCACCAGTTTCAGGACCAAGCTCCCTGCCCTTCTTTCTCGTGTTTTTTTTATTTCAAAACTCCTGTTTGAAATAAACTCTTGTCTACAGCAAGCAACCTCTGTCCCAGTCTTAATTCCTCTATGCTTGCCAGGCTCGTGAGTGCCTGGAACAAAGTGGTTTCCCAATCTTCTCAATGTATGTGACTTATAGTCAGAACAGCATTTTGATAACTGAATAAAAGTACTTCATTCCGAAGCAGAAAATGTTGGTGGGTGACAGCCAAGAACACTGCGCACGGGTGGAGGTCTTATATTTGGTCTGATTTCTTTTTCATATCACAGTTTTTCACTGTTTCTGAGAACAAAGGATGAAGGCTTGGCTGGAATGGCTCTTCATCATTATGATCAGCCCTGAACCCACCTCACAGACTGCAGGTCATGTAGTACGTACGGTAGGACTGGTGGGTTAGGGATGAGGTCTGAGAGTCTTCTCTTGTGCAGTGTTGCCACTAGCCACCAGCAGGTATTTGTGGGGTGGACCAGCACGAGGGGAGAAGACAGGGTTTTCGTGCTCAGATACATGGTCTTGAAGATGTAAAAGTCCAAAGATTTTCTGTCAAAAATCTTACTGATTCCAAAACTAGTTTGTATTTAAGATCCAAATTAGGACAAGAAACAGAAATGTGTGGGCAGATGTGCCTGTAGTTTACAGACCATATAATTCACACACAGAGAAGATGCAGTGTGTGTACTTAAATCATCGAAAACCCTGTAAGTGTATAACAGCAGTGTTGGTCTTAATGATTCCAGGGAAAAGACAGCAGCGTACTTTTTTGGATTACATCCTGTAAGCAGTAGTGAACTCTGTAGGTACTATTGAGTTATTCTAGGATTTACATACTTGTAGAAAATACCAACTTCAACATTCTAGTTTGGTTCTTAAGAGTTCTCTTTTTAAAACATATTAATTTCATTTTATTAAAAGAATCTAAGCCAGCAGGGGGGAGATTTTGGTACATGCCTTTAATCCCAGCACTTGGGAGGCAGAGGCAGGCAGATCTCTGTGAGTTTGAGGTCAGCCTGGTCTGCAGAGCGGGTTTCAGGACAGCCAAAGCTACACAGAGAAATCCTGTCTACCGAGGCTGAGAGCCAAGGAGATGGAGACATCAGACAGCGGGATATGAACACTCTAGAGCTCAGAGACTACAGTCAAGAGGTGAGACAGAGACTATGGCCACAGACACATGTGACAGAATTAGCACAAAGTCCCCATCACAGGAGAATTTTAGCTGCCCAAGAGGAAGGGTTGGTTTGGTGATGTAGAAAAAGGGCAGAGATTTTTGCCTATTAAATGGCAGGGATGGATAAAAATATAACTTCGTAATGAAAAAGAGAGTTTTTAACCTAAATGAATATCAACTTGGTCTAAAACGTCAAGCTGGTAGCCTAACTCATTCATCCAACTATAGGCATTTGCCCACTGACAGGAGCACAAACAACTCATTGCCTAGTAAGTTAGTAATATCCTCTCTCTCTCTCTCTCTCTCTCTCTCTCTCTCTCTCTCTCTCTCTCTCCCCTCCCTCCTCCTCCCTTCCTCTCTCTTTCCCTCCTCCCTCCCTCCCTCTCTCCCTCTCTCCCTCCCTATTCTCCATCTCCTCCTTTCCCCCTCCCCTATGTTTAGCTGAGGATAAACCCATCTTTGCAGCACTGTAGTGAAGCTCAGAAATAAGTAAACACAGGGCATTGTGCCCAGTAAGTGCAAGGCCAGCAGAGTTTCTTTTGTTCCTCTGCTGTTTAAGACTGTCCACATCTCCCAGGAGCTGTCTGTTGCTATTCTGGTTTATTTAGAATTTACTGTGTTGGGGCTGAAGGGATGGCTCGGCAGTTGAGAACACTGGCTTCTATTCCAGAGAGCCTGAGTTCAATTCCCAGCACCCACATGGCAGCTCACAGCCTTCTGTACCTCCAGATAAAAATAAAGAGCATTCACCAGGCATGCCCAAGAGCACTTTACCTATGGTAAAACAGCTCATGTCATTCTTATAACACCTCTGTGAGACAGACAGATACTCTTACTTTCTCTAGTTTGAAAAATAAGAAGCCAAGGCCCAGAAACACTGAGGAGTTTGCCCAATACTATGTAGCTTACAGTTACATGATAGAGCCTTGTACAAAACCAGGCAGTTCCAGGCTCGGCTACAAAATAAAAATTATAATACTGTAGTAGTTTAAGTGAAAGGGCATTCAAGAAATGATACAATGCAAGAAAAAAAAAAAAAGGCCCATTTGATGGAAATCAACGCGAGATTTAAAGGGATCTACATTACAGACAGGTACCAAGCACACCAAAGAAAAGATGCAGTGGACGCATCAGATTTAGATGGCAACCATGAGACACTGTGAAGTCGCAAACACCACAACACCTTGCAGAATGGATAACCCATTCTGGACCCATGAACACCACCACTCTGGAAACACTATTCACAAGACAGAATTCAACTACTGGTAGCATATAATACATGCGAATAAACATGCAATAAATAATAAACATAATACATGCAAAATAAACATGAACTAAGTCATCAAGCAAGCTTAGTTTGTCACTGGTATGATTTACAACGATACCATAAGCAGAACTTGGCCCGCACAATGTTATGGAACCTGTGACCTGAAGGCACCACCCCCATAAGTTCTTCATGTTGCCACCTTCTATAAACAGCATTCCTGTGTGCCTCACAATCTACTCTCTAACGTACAGCCCCAAGAAGACAATAGCTTAAGAATTTGGACAGGCACACTTATTTTATGAGGAATCACGATCTTAACCCACAGAAACATCGGGAGAAACTACAGATCTTAGAGAAGACATGCAAGGGTCAGGGAACAATATTTTAAACACTGTTGAGTTTTCATACACTGAGTCCCCTTTGGTTAAGAAAGACTCTAGAATTCCGGTATTTTGATAATTTCATATTCCAAGGTTCTTCAGTTTAAGATTGGCTGAAACAGGATCTGCACCACCCCGCCAAAAGATTCCCAGGTGATGCCTATGTGCCAAAAAGTCTGAAAAGACTAGTCTACCCAGCAATAGCATTTAACCGTAGAGCAGGAAATCACTGTCAGGAGAGGTATTTAATCTATGTATACACCTGTCTCCAGTAATCTGGAGAGATGTATTTCTCATTCGAATGCTTCTGCCTGGTACACAGCAGAAAATGCTTCATGGACACACATCCAAAAACCATCATCAGTAACAAGAGAGAAGATGGGAATCAGCGCTTGTTTACCCTTACGTAAAATATAATTGCATAACTTTTAAGTATTCTAAGCTATTTTAACTAATTCTAGAATTAGTTAAAAATGGAATGGACAGGCCGGGCATTGGTGGCGCATGCCTTTAATCCCAGCACTCAGGAGGCAGAGGCAGGCAGATCTCTGTGAGTTCGAGGCCAGCCTAGTCTCCAGAGCAAGTGCCAGGATAGGCTCCAAAGCTACACAGAGAAACCCTGACTTGAAAAAAAACATGGAATGGACTGTTTAAATTCTATTTGTATATGAACCTGAGTACACCTAAATTTATAACAATGATCACCAGGTTATATATAAAATCCATTAAGTATCAAAAATGGTAAATGAGATCTTTGTATGGGGAAGACAGAAACCAACAGCTAATGAAATAAAGGAAGCTCTGTGATTTCTGAAGTCAGTTGTGGACACAGCCCTTGTTCTGACAATTAACTGAACAGGCAAGCTACTGCATGTCTCCAGCCTTCGTTTCCTCATGTGTCAAATCAGGATGACAGCACCTACTCACGCAGCATCACAAGTGAAATAAACCAACTCCTACTGCAGGCACTAACTGTTCATTATGGATAAGAATTAATGTTTTTCAAAGTTTACCTTATCAAGTTTTAGTTCCAGCTCTGCCACATCACCCTCTACTTCTTCCAAAGCAGCCCTAGGAAAATTGAATATAAAGTAAGTTAGTTCATTTCTTTAAAGACATACTTCACTCTTGAAAAATAATTTCTCACTCTAAGTGAAGACACAGGCATGAATATTTTAAAATTATCTTTTATGTAAACGTAATGATCATGCAATGTCACAAATAATAGTTTAAGCCAATAAAAGAATACTTTAGGCTATGTATTTTAACATTTATTTTAATTACTTGTAGTTACGGGTGTCTGCATGTAGTTATATGCACAAATACACAAGGATCCACAGAGGCCAGAGGTACCATATCCCCTGAGGCTGGAGCTGAGACAGTTGAGGCTTCTGATGCCATGTGGGGAACTGAACCCGGGTCCTCCAGAAGAAGAGCAAGTGGTCTTGATGCCAAGCCACCTTGCCATCCCCAGGATAAGTTATTTTTAGTCACTAATACAACTCAAATTAATAACAGTACTCTGATCTGTTTTGTGTGGTTTTTAAAATGAATTAAGAGTATGTAAGCAAACGATACCAGAAAAACATAGAAAGGATACTAATCAAATAAAATCATTCAAAAGCCTACTTTCAAACAAAAAAGCAAACATTTTAATAGTTGAGCCTTAACTGACTCTGATTAGTAGACAGCGAAGTATATGAAACGAAAGAGCAAGACAATCAAAGGGGCTTTTACTATGAGAAATAACTCATAATTTTTCTCCTATCAATATAATTTTAATATGGAAAAATCAGCAAAGATTAGGTCATACAAAGAGAAGTATACAGTAAGCCAGACGCTCTTAACCACAAAGAGAAAGCAACTGAGGTCACCATAAGGCCATACTCCAGAAGTGGAAATGTTTAAAATAAAACAGCTGCAATGAAAAGATTTTACGCTAAAAAATGGTATGTAATAAAGCATAAGTTACGTATGCTCTCTGTGTGTGCTGGCAACAGGATCCAAAGCCTCGGGCATACCAAGACATTCCACCACAGAGCTCCAGCCATAGTCCCCATGCCATTTCCATGCACCTACTTAATGTCCTAGCCATTTTCCATTATTTTAAGAACTCAAAAAAATTTGTTTTAATTGAATAGTAATGGGAGACTACCTTCCTCTCTCAAGCAATGGACTAAACAAAACACGGCCAGGATATAAACCCTATTTCCTATTTCCATAAATACCTTGGGTGACCTTTGAATACTTTATCAGCTGCATCTAAGGACACACATTTTCAAAGCTTTTAACTCTCCAAAATTTAAAAGGACTGTAAGTTATTCAGTAAGCATGTGTCATTATAAATGAGATCTTCTTGCATATGCTTCAAGAACATAGGAGGCAGGCGGCAAAACGCAGTACAGAAGCTAGAATACTTCTTCCCAGCCGACAGCTGGCCACTGCCTTCACACTACTGTGTTCCCTCTGTCTCGAAACTATAATCCTCACCCCTTCACCTATACATCATTCAATTCACTTCACACCTGAGAGCAAACAAATATATCTCTAGAAGGATACTGTAATTGACTGAAAACTAAGATGTCCAATAATCAGAAAAATCTAGACAAATGATTGTGTTCTAAGATAGCATGGGCAACACCCTCATCTCAAACTAAATAAACAAATGAAGTTCATCTTACTGACAAGGAAATAAGTGCATGAAGTTAAATTATTACACAATAAGGATAATGTAATCCCCCCCCAAAAAAAACAAAAAAACAAAAAACATTGAGACACATGAGAAATTGTCTGTGCGCAGACTTGCCAGTCTGAACTACATACAATGCCGAAGAACCCAGACTGGAGAGCAGGCATGGTAAAGAAGGATTTGCATTCTAAGTACACCCCTGGCTTAGTTCAGCATTCAACAATGGTACATTTTATTCAGACAACTCCTCAAAAGTGGCTCCCCTTGGGACTTGTCCCATCAATCACCCGGGCTGAACCCCGAAGCATGTGGTGCTCATCTCTGCCACTATCCACTGACAGTCTGAGCTGCCCCCAGCAGTGCAGACACTCAGATCTGCGGAGTCCAGGAGCAAGCACAGTAACTCTGCTTCTCGGGAACTTGATTTCCATTTTAACCTTTACCTTAACTCAATTCTCAAATTATTATTTGTTAAAATGAGCCAAGCTAGATTTGATTAAATCACGGGTGTCTACTAAGCATTCAATCTTCTTTCACTGTGCAATCCTACACAGTTATCTATAAAATGCATGGAAGTGTTAAGGCTGGTGCTGGTACAGTGTTCTGAGTCCCAACCACTGAGCCTATCTCCAAGGAGGTGGACAGCTTTCCTGAGGGTGACACTCAACAACACTGTCCTCCAGCCTACACACACACACACACACACACACACACACACACACACACACACACACACACGAAAACACACAAGCAAACACACGTGTATGCATGTGTTCCTACATTTATGAACAAACACACACATTCCCTCACACACATGCACATGCTCCCCCACACACATGCTCCCACTTTTTAAAACAATCAAACTTGGTCTGTAGCTCAAGGGTAAAGTTGTTTGCTAGGAAGTATAAGTAGGGACCCTGGGTTCCATCTCAAACATAGACAGCTAAACAAAAAGCAAACACAGCTTTTTTTTTTTTTTTTCTTAACAAGGCTACTCACCTCTTTACACTCTCTCTCTCTTTCTTTCTCTCACCCTCTTGTTTTATTATTAGTTTTTAATGTTGCTAGGCTAGGGGGATTATGTGTGGTAGGTATTGAACAAAGGGCCAGTGCATGCCAGATTTGTCATTTCACCACTGATCTACAGTCTTGGCCTCTATAGCTGTTAAAAAGAAAAGAGAAGATAGACAACAGCTTTTACATTTTCATTATGTTCATTTACTGTGCGTGTGCACACATGTGTGCAAATGTGTGCACATAAAGTTGGCTGTGGTGAAATACTGTAATCCCAGCACTCAGAAGGCTAAAACTAAGGGTTTCAGATTCAAGGTCAGCCTGGCTACCTGCTTTTTTTTTTTTTTTTTTTTTAAGGCAAAGCAACAACACCACCCTTCATTTCAACTTTGGCAATATCCTTTCAATGGATTAGTCAAACTAGGTCACACATTATGCAATGAAAAGGGCAGGAACAAGATATTCAAGATCACTAATAAGCACACAAATGTCCTCCAGCAATTAAAGGCAGACTGGCAACTCCAAGTCTTGACTACCTGCTGGGGAGTTATCAAACATAAAGTAATGATAAATACTCAAAACACTGCACAGGGCTGTGATGCAGCTCATTAAGTACTTCACTATCACGAGCAAGGCCCTGGATGTGATCCCACCATACACACACACACACACACACACACACACACACACACACACACACACGTACAAAAACAGTTACACATGTATGTATGTATTCATGCATATTATGTGCAAAATTTGAAAATAGCTCTATTCCAACAAATTATACACATACAGAATAAGCGTTTATCTTCTAAAGAACTGCTGTGTGTCATGGTTAAATATCATCCCCAGCCAACTTCCTCTTTGAACTCAACAGCCCTTTCCAACTTGAACAACACTGGACTATTTTTTCAAAGAAAGAACAATGGCCAGGTCAAGGACAGCCCACTGATCCAAAGGCAAGAGTAACACAAAGTTCCCACAGCAAGACACAGCCCGTGACAGTGAGCATAAACCCTGGAAAGCCATTTCTTAAAAAGAAATCTCTCACTCAATCTTTCTTGTCACGAATGGCCACCTACCTAATAAAGTCCAGATCCATCCTATTGGATCTCTGTGAAGTCTTTACATTGAGAGGCCAAGGAATAGTTTTTATAAACTCAGACTTTGTATCTTACCATCTTTATGGGTAAATTATTTACGCTTCCATTCCATATGTAAAACAGACAACAAAGTGACTGATTTCTGAAAACTTCAGCCTCAGACACTCAGCAGCTGGTGATGACACTGCAGGACAGTGCTGAGTACACCAAGGTCTCCCAACCTCTTTCCAATTTCAACCTGAGGCAGAGGTGGCACGGCATTCAGACCCTCAAAGCCTAGGACTACGACATGATGGCATGGCATTCAGACCTGCAGAGCCCCTGTAAACACAGGAAAACCCATACTGAAATTACAGCAAAAGCCCAGGCTCTACACACGAAGTTGATCTCCGGAAACTACAAAACAATAGAAGTTGCTTTAAATTTTTAAGTCCCAATGAATGGAATAAAAGGGTCTGCCTTCCCTGATTAGGAATGCAACTACTCCTATTTCCTCAAACTGGAACCAGCCAAACCTGCAGTCTCCATGAGAAACTCTAAAATGAGAAGGAAAAAAAAAAAAAAAAGGAAAAATGAGCTAAAATCAAGAAGCAACTTTTTATTCTTTCTGTCAACTAATATGATGAATACCTACAAATTATGTAAAACTCCTCAGCCTACATTCCATCACCCACAAAAGGTGGAGATCGGCCTGGGTGCACCTGCTGCATTACTGCAAGATCTAACATTGATGGGCTGGGTGGCGCACACCTTTAATCCCAGCACTTGGAGGCAGAGGCAGGAGGAGCTCTGTGAGTTCTACAGGACAACCAGGACTGTTACATAGAGCAACCCTGTCTCAGAAAACAAAACAAAGACCTAGCATTCTGTTACAATGGCATTCAAAACAAACCCAAAACCTAAACTGAATCTTTTTCCCAAGCAAGATTTCCTTCAAGCTCATGCTTTTCCTGTCAACAAAACTGGTGAATGAACAAATGACTGAGTGAGTGAATGAATGAATGAATGAATGAATGAAAACTTATAAATTATGAAGCCTTTTCTTTATTAACAACTTCATTCTCCCTCAGAGTATCCTCCGGGTAAATCATGTAACATAGGAATACAAAAATGGTGGAATTTTTCAAAGTTGTTTGATCAACATTTTAGGAGGAAAAGTTATATACGTCATACAGATTACAAAAGAACCTTCCATTCTCCCAAAATAAAAATAATTTTTCAGAAGATAGGGGCTGTAACTTTAAGGAGATAGTTCTTTACCTCCCAAGTCCTCCCTGGTCAATATCATCCATAGTAAAACGACAGGGGTTGGGGAGGAATACAATAAAAACTGCAAGCAAGCCAAGGCACAGAGTGAAACACAAGCAGTTGGTCAGGTAGGTAGGATCACACCCTCAAGTCATTACACAAGCATCAATCACTCTGTAAATCCTAACTTGCAATTTAAATGAAGGAATGATTGAATAAATGAATGAAGGCTAAGCTTGTGTTTATTATCTAGACTATTCTATTCTGCACAGCCAAGCTGGGGTGGTAGGAGGGCTAAATACACAGGGACTTTTGTCCCTAGGACTCCACTTCTCTCCAGGACAGGTATGTGACTTCTACAGCCACACCTGGCATTTCCACCACGTGACACGGCAGCCAAGTCCAATGTTTATCATGCACAACGGCAAATATTCGTCATTAACAGGACACCAGCCTAAAGAAATACTAGACACATTTTAATCAGGGATGAGATTATCTTATTTTTCCTCCTCATAAAACTCAATACTAGTTCAGAAAGATATTTGCATGTATTCTTCATTCTCTAACAGCCTGTATTTCTTGTTCAGGGAGTTAGTGAATTCAAGCAGGTGAGATGCCAGGTTGATTAGCATGGGAGTTAACATCACGGCACAGGAGAAGGTGGCAAAAGAGCGAGCTCACTTGTTACACTGGGACCAGTAAGTCAGCAGTGACAACTTGTTAACCCATCCTTACACCTGACAGGGTTTGAAGCCAGAATGAAGGGAAGCCGGTCTAATGAGAGGAAAAACTCTTTTTGTTGAAAAGAAACACGCAAGTTGAAGGGAAACACACAAGAGCACAGGCTACATAAGGCAGGCTACAACTGAGCCCAGAAAACAAAAGCCAAAAGTCTTATCTTAACATCACACACAGGCAAACTTCCTTCAGAAGAAACTTTTTACATTAACGTTCTCCAAGGTCACTCTACTCTCAAGATCTACTATTACTGCTGTGGGGATGACAGGAAAATTACCCCACATTTGAGGCACTGAATAAAGAGATAAGATCAAATTTAGCCAAGTACCTAAAAATCTGAGCTTACATTATTACTGGAGGGTGTCATCAATAGCTTTAAAGATAAGAACACTATAAACATCATGGTTTATAAAAGGCAAAAAAAGAAGGTATTTCTATATAGGAAGAATACTATGGCTGGTGGACTATCAAGATGACTGAGCAACTGAAAGCAGCAATGACAACAGACTCCAAAGGAAGAAGGAAGCAAGGTGCGTGGGGTGGGGGAGGGGGCGTGTCAGGTTCTCCTGCTTTCACAGCTACTCCCAAATATCCTTTTCTGGTTAATAGTTGATGAGACACAGAACCTCCTGGAAATCTCAGCCGGTTAGACAACCACAAACTCAGCCTATGACACAGCAGAGGCTACTTCACAATCACAGCTACAACTTCCCAGGTTCCTCCACTAACAAACACATACCCATAGGAACACCTAGTGACAGTAAGTCTACCTTACGCCTTCTAGCATTTCACAATTTTCATTAGACCTTTGGAAATGATATTACACTTATTGTAAAGAGAAAAGTGCAGAACTCAAAAAAGAAACAATTAAGAGGAAACGAGCCACAACCCCAAATCAAGAACTGAAGAAATTAAAAAAAAAAAAAAAAAAAAAAGCCAGGCGTTGGTGGCACATGCCTTTAATCCCAGCACTCGGGAGGCAGAGGCAGGAGGATCTCTATGAGTTCAAGACCAGCCTGGTCTACAAGAGCTAGTTTCAGGACAGCCTCCAAAGCCACAGAGAAAACCTGTCTCAAAAAACCAAAAAAAAAAAAAAAAAAAAAAACCTGAAGAAATTGCTGAGTGACAGAACTTTTTAATGAAAGTAAAATAGCTGTGCTTAAAGAAGCGTATTACTCAGTGCTGCATCTGCATTAAAAGCCTGCAATTGCACAATTTATAAGAAGGGCACGGAAAAACACATTCAAGCATTTAATAAACAGGCAGGGTTGAAAGGCAATTGCATACTATGAACAACCTCAACAGTAAAACCGTGACAGGGTAAAGAGACAGCTCAGGGGTTAAAAGCATGAACTGCTCTTGCAGAAGACCCAAGCTCAATTCCTCACACCCGTCAGGGGGCTCACGGCCAACTATAGCTAGGCTTCAAGGGATCCGAGGTCCTCTTCTGGACTCCTGGGGAATGTGCACCTTGCATGTGCACATTTACACACACACACACACACACACACACACACACACACACACACACACACACCACAAAATTTAAAAATGAATGAAGTCACAACTGTGTTTGCTTCAGACTGAGTGTCTGACAGTGAATATAACTGTAACTCTATTATTGCTCAGTATGTCTAGACTGAGAGGTCCCAATGGCAGGGGCTGTGGTTCTCTTAGCAATCCATCCTAGTTCAGTTAGTTACCAAACAAATATTGCTCACCAAATGGAAGGACGCACGGATGGGTGGATGACATCAGGGGAATAAAACATTTTAAAACTGTGGGCTAGAGAGGGCTAGGTGTTGAAGCACATGACAAGTGTAAGACTGGCATTTGGATCCCTAGCACTCACATAAAAGCCATTAAAACAAAAAAAGGGGGGGGGACCATCATGGAGTTAAGATGAAAAACGGAAGTGGGTCACCTCTAGGAAGCCTTGTGCCTGCATCCCACCATTATGACACACGGGGTATTTTTAAGACTGAGACATGAGAAGTGTGTATAATGCTAGGACAGGGCGGTTCTGGATTTGAAAGTAGGCCTTAATGGAACTAGAGAGATGGCTCAATGGTTAAGGGCTCATACTGCTCTCTTAAAAGACTCAAGCTGGGTTCCCAGCACCCACAGGAAATGTCCCTAAGGGCCTGTAACTCCAACTCAGGGGATCTGATGTCCTCTTCTGGCCTCCACGGGCACTGCACTAATGTACAAATCCATACTCAGACACACACACATATATAATTACAAAAAGAATAAATCTTCTTCGGTTGGAGATAGCTCAGTGTTTACTTCTACTCTAGCAGAGGAATTTGGAAGTATCTCAGCAGGCAAAGTTAGCCTTAAGAGCCTAGGATCTCAGTTGGATCTCTAGTGTCCAAATAAAAAGCTGAACACACTCAGGAGGCAGAGGCAAGCTCATCCCTGTGAATCAGACGCCAGGACGACATACAGACACCCTGTCTCAAAATAAATAGACAAATAACAGATGCACTTGTAATCAGGGAGGGACAGGCAGATCCCTGGGCTTGCCGGCCAGCCTGTCCTTGGTGAGTTCTAAGGACTCTCTAGCAGTGAGAGTCCATATTTTAAAACACAAGGAAGATGGAATTTACATGCATGCACATACATGCAGCTGCACACACACACACACACACACACACACACACACACACACACACACACACACACACACACACAAATGGGATGGGGATGTTGTGTGCGAACATGTGTAAGACCCTGGCTTCAATCCCTACTGCCTCAACATATTAGTTTTTAAAAAAAGGAAAACCATTAGGTGTGATGGTGCACACTTGTAACCCAGCACCTGGGATGCCAAGGAGGAGACTGAAAGTTCAAAGCTGAAATGAGCTATATAATGAGACCATCTCTCTAAGAGAGATGAATGGCAGGCAGGTAGGCAGGCAGGCGGGTAGAGAGGCAGCTCCACCACTAGAAATAAAAGTAGGAACATGGAGTGCCCCTCCTCTTTCCCCCAACCACAAACAGGAGCAAACATACCCCCACTGTGGGTCTGTGAAACAATGATCCCTGCCACCCTAGAGCATCCTAAAGGAACCCAGGCAGTAAACAACAAATATAATCATCAACCAACCAGATGCCACAAAGTGATGGGGGAGGGGCAAACAGAGTAAAAGAAGCTGGCCTGGGCTACAATTTTAAACGGGGGTAATCTAGACACATTCCCCAAGAGAGTGGCATTTGATCAAAGGCCTGGGATAAGGTAGTGAGTCACCAAGAAGAGCTGCTATAAAACCAACCAATGCGCCAGCTCTGGTGTGTCTAGGGAAGAACAGCAGGGCTAGAACAGAAAGGAAGGGCCACGGGAAGCTAAGAGACACCATCACACTGAGAGCCTTGCAGGCCAGGGAGGGGAGCCCCATAACCACTGACCACTGACCCAGAGTAGAAGCAATAGTAAGGCATATTTTGCCAAGACTCTATCTGGCTATTGGGTACAAGAGGGCAAGGAAACAAAATAGGAAGCAAAAGGACTAGCTGGGGGCTTCAGCACCCACCCACTTAAGAGAGGAGACTGGTCAAACCCACATCCACCATGGTGAAAACTCCCCAGATTCTAGGCATCTCCTCAAAGTTCAGCCAAGAGTATTTCCTGATGAGTTGGGTGTAACATGCAAGTATATGCATGTGTACACAAGTGCACAGGTAATCTATAATCAAGGGTGAGACCGAGGCTTTAGCCGAAGCAACAAAAAGGATAGAGTTATAACCAAACAAAACTAGGAAACCAAGTAGCACAAGTTTAGGGAGAAAAGATGTAGATTTCAGTTTTAGATTTATCCCAAAATACTTATAAGGTATTTAAGTGGTGAGAGCAAACAGGTAAATAAAATATAGTCCAGAGCTTAGGTAAGAAGTTTAAGATGGAGATAAGAATTAAATGGGGCTAGAGAGATGGCTCAGTGGTTAGAGCAATGGCTGCTTCTCCAGAGGACAGGGGTTCAATTCACAGCACCCACATGGCAGCTCACACCTGTTTTTAACTCCAGTTCCAGGGCTTCTGACACCCTTATGCAGACATAGATGCAGGCAAAACACCAATGAACATAAAATAAAAATAAATTATATATAAATAAAGAATTATAGATACAAAGACAGTACCAACAGACTTGAGCCCACACATCAAAAAAAAAAGAGGGCTAAACTTTGGGGCACTTTGATGTTAAAAGTCAGAATTTTAAGAAGGGCATGGTGGACAGACAGGCCTACAATCCTAACACTGGAGTGCCAGGCATCCTGAGCTACATAGCAAACCTCCATTAAAAAAAAAATAAGATATTTCCAGGCAGTGGTGGCGCACACCTTTAATCCCAGCACTCAAGAGGCAGAGGCAGGCGGATCTCTGAGTTCGAGGCCAGCCTGGTCTACAGAGTGAATTCCAGGACAGGCTCCAAAGCTACAGCGAAAGCTGGGGAAAAGTTAAGGGGGAAAAGTGAAGGTAATTAACAAAGATGAAAGAGAAGCCCACAAGTGAAAACAGCATAGCAAAGTGAAGGGAGCCAGGCAGCTGTCAAGCAGATATGTACAAAACCCCACATGGTCACAGGCAACAAAGTTAACCAACCTGAGGGTTTTGTTGTTGTTGTTTGCTTATTTGATGAGATGGGGTTTCTCTGTGTAGCCCTACTTGTCCCAGAACTATGCAGACCAGGCTGGCCTAGAACTCACAGAGATCCGCCTGCCTCTCCTCTAGGGTGTGCCACTCCCAACCAAGGTGGGCTTTACAATGGTTACAAAACAGCTTTCAATGTTGAAAATACTTTGGGCATGATATTCTGATGAATCAAAAATGTACTTCTAAGGTGAGATTAAGTTCCAAGAAAATATAGTGATTATATTATAGGCAGTCCATGAAACTTAAATGAGAACAAGCCAGGTGTGGTGGTGCATTGACTATAATCCAAGCCCTCGGGGGGCTGAGGCTGGAGGATTGGGAGTTTGAAGCCAGCCTGGACTACACATAAATATATATTCTCAAATATATATATGCATATATATGTGTATACACTCTCAACCTCATGTAATCACATTAGCTATATTGCTGAAGCATCAAGAATCTCTGTGACCCATAAGATTGAATATTGGTGTTTAATATAATCCACAGAGGAAAATGAAAACTACTACTTAAGCTTTACAGACTCCTGGCTGGCTTAAATCTTACTGGTCAGACCAAGTACAGAAGAAGATGGGGAGAGATGGATGGGTAGGTGGGTGGTAAGTGGGTAAGTGACTTTCCTGGAGTCAGGGTCTGCAGCACAGGCCAGTTTCACAGCAGCTTCCATTGCTTCTGCGTAGTAAATACATTTACAGGCATGTATGAGCTAACATGTCCAGCCACAGTCTTGATTTTGTTATCAAAAATATCCATCAATTCACTAGAAGCCATGGCCACAAACAGCACACCTATCATTCATTTAAAAGTAAATATTTCTCAAGAGAACAGGAAGACAAACCATAGTCAGAGGAAAAATATTGACAAAGAACTTATTTGGTAAAGGACTGTTTGATCTAGGGATATAGTTCAGTGGTAAAGCAACTGCCTAGCATGCTCAAGGCCATGTGCAATCAATCCCCAGTACAGAAAAAAAAAGAAAAGAAAAGAAAAAAGAAAGAATTAATAAAGGAATGTTAACCAAAACATAAAAAGTTAAAAGTCAGTAAGGAGAAATAAGTCCAATGTTTAAATGAGCGAGAGATCTGAGGAGGCACCTCACTGAAGATGATACTAAGATGGTACGTGTATGGGACAAACAGTGGCATCACAGCAGTAAACCCCAAGGAGATGCTCCAACACGTGTATGAGAATGAACAAAAGGAGACTACTGCAGCATCAGATAGATGCTGGCGAGGAGGCAGAACAACACAAAGCTCATTCATAGCAACGGGAAGGCAAAGGAGACAGACTTGGATATCCAGTTAGCAGTTCCTAATGAAATCAAGCACAGTCACACAATCCCGCAATCACACTCCATTCAGTCAAAAGCTCATGTCCACACAAGCAAAGGCTATACATGGATACTCTAGCAACGCTGTTCAAAGAACCAAACAGTGAAGCAGTCATCACATCCTTCACTAGGTGGATGGGAAAAGTGTGGGATACCCAGGAAGTGGGCTATGATTCTATGATTAACAGTAAAAAGAGATGAGCTACCAAGCCATGAAAACTCATGGGGGGAGAGCCAGGCAGGTAGGCACTCAATGGGCTAAAACATGAAGAGCATACATGCAAATCCTGCTGGGGCTACAGAGCAAGTTCAAGACCAGAATGAGTAACTCAGTGAGACCCTCTATCAAAATACAAAGTAAAAAGAAGGCTAAGAACATGGCTCAGCTCACAGCCCGACACCATCACCCAAAAGACACGGACACACTTGTGGTACACCTCAGTAAGTGAAAGAAGACAGGATACATATTTTCAGATCTTAAATAGCGCTGCCTTTAAAAAGTAAAATCATTGACACAATGAAGGGACCACTGGTAGCAGAGGTTGGGGGAGAAGATCGAGCAGAGGTATAAATAGGAGGAACAAACAGCCTTGAGGACATTCTTACGGTGGAAGTGCTGTTTGTGAGTGTAAATGCTGCAAGGTTTATGTCACATAGTGACAAGCCGCCCTCCCTCCCAGCCTCTCCACACAGATGAGTCAATTCACGATTGTGTCACCTACATACAACAGACTCCCCTCCTTATGCTAACGTCTTCAACTTCTGACACTCAGGATGGGCTTTGGTTGGTTGGTTGGTTGGTTGGTTGGTTGGTTGGTTGGTTGGCTGGCTGGCTGGCTGGCTGGCTGGCTGGCTGGCTGGCTGGTTTTTGAGGCAGGGTTTCTCTGTGTAACAACCCTACCTGTCCCGGAACTCACTCTATAGACCAGGCTGGCCTCAAACTCACAGAGACTCACATGCCTCTGCCTTAGGAGAGCTGGGATTAACGGTGTTTGCCACCACTGCCTGGCCAGCGTTAGTCTTTTTTTATTCAGTGCTGGGGAGAGAACCCAGAGCCATGCATGCTAGTGCTCTACCTACCAATGACCTACATCTCAGTCCTCCTCTTTAGAAACACTCTCCCCTACACTGTTCAGGCTAGCCGAAAACTTCCCACCTCCACTTCCTGGTTCGCTGGGAACAAGAGCTGGGATCACAAACCATCACACACCCAGAAGTTTCTCAACATCTGTCAAATGCAAGAGTTTAAATAATGCCGTCTCAGTGTTGACTTAATTTGTATGTATATTTACTTAATACAAAAAGTGAAGTCATGTACATTTGTCTTTTTCAACTGTCTATGACATTAGTTCATTGTCTGAGATGTTTTCTAATTAAAAAAAACTGAATGCTTTATTGACATATAATTCAAATCCACACCCATTAAAGTGTAAAGTAACTTTAGTATATGCAGTTGGTCAGTCACCACCATCTAATTTTAGAACATTCTCATAACCCTATAAAGACTCACAGCTCCATCAGGACTTTCTTCTCCTTCCTCTCCTGCTTCCCCAAGACCTGGGCACCCTTAGACTTTCTGTCTTGGTAAATCAGCCTTTTCTAGATATTTAACTGGAATTACAAAACTTTTTGTTATTGTTGTATTTGTTTTTGTTTTTCAAGACAGGGTATCATTATGTAACTCTTGGGTGTCCTGGACCTCACTGTGTAGACCAGGCTGGCCTTGAACTAAGAGATCTGCCTCCCTCCGCTGAGATTAAAGGTGTGCGCCACTTTGTCTGGTTTTCAAAATACTTTTAAAATATAGAATTTTAAGCCTTCCACATTTTCCAAATCCCCATAGTTCATTCACTAAGGAAAATGGGTAATACTGTTTCTAGGCTCCGCCTTTGGACCATGCTTTACAAAACCATCCTGATCCTAAGGACGAAAGTGTTCTCGCCTATATTTCCAGCAGTACATTCACAGTTTCTATTTCAACACAGAGCTCTTACTCCACCTAACTCGCTGCTCCCTCCACTCTGGAATAATGCATGGACCCCACTCAGCTGTCTCTCACTTATTTACCAAGTCACAACCCTTTTCCTTTTGATTTACTTTCACCATTCTCTAAATTCATAGACATTTTTGGTCTGTTCTGGATTTTTAAAAATTCTTTCATCTGTTCTATAATCAAGCTCTGTACTTCAACACCACATTTAAAATCTGGTTATAGACACTGCTGACTACTATTATGTTAACAACACATTTTACATCTGCTTAGGGACATTGTGCTCATTGACATTAATTTTTAGGACTTTACGCTCCCATATTTTAGTCTTTCATCTAAACTGTAGAACACTGGCATTACGCTTGCTGCAAATTAATCTATGAAGAATTTATACATCTACAGGGTGAGTCTACACACACACACACACACACACACACACACACACACACACACACACACATACACACACACACCACACACACACACACACACACAATTAACCTGTTAGCCTGGGGTTCCTAAAGTTTACTGACAATATGGTATATGGTCGTTTCTGACTAATGTATTACTGAGAGCTCCCTACTGCATAATATAAAGGAAAGAATATAGATACCTAACATATGACTTTCTATAGCCCTCATTCCTGTATTACCTGCCAGTATAATCTCAGCAATAAATCAGTGGTATTCCTGCATAGAAAAGCAAATCTTAAACGCTCAGTGCCAAACAACAGAGTGGGATTGGCACAGCCTGTGTTCTGTTCTGTCCTGAGTCTGTCCCACTGTCCACCCACTTTACATCTGACTTACTTATCTTCTGCATCCACAAATGTTATCTCTCTTACTTCTCCCAAAGTAGTTTTTGAGAATCTAAAATCTCTGAACTTTGAGGCATCCTAAAAATAAGCATTTTAACTCTTCCATTTAAAAAGAGAGAAAGTAGTCCCTCTCAAGTACTTAAAGGAATTGAGAGAGAGAGAGAGAGAGAGAGAGAGAGAGAGAGAGAGAGAGGAGGAGGAGGAAGCAAGCTAGCTCTGATGATAAAGAACAGCTGTTACTAAGAATTAATTCTATGGAAGTTTAGAAAAGACAGAACCATAAGGTGAACTGGACGGCAATGACTTAAAAAGAGGGGGCAGGGACAAACAGTAATAAAAGCCAAAGTGACAGAACCAGGAAGCCACCTCGTAGGAAACTAGGAACTTGTAGCCATACAATCCTGCACTGCAGGAAGGAATCCATATCCAATACTACAGTAAATAAAAGATCAAAGTGGGGCTCTCGCAAACTGTGATGACCCTACATACAGCACAAATCTTTACATCAGTCAGGACAGGAAGGTCCTGCCAACACCATTAACGTCGTTGTACCTGACTGAATATCACATCCTTAGCTGAGGCTCCAAGATGAAATCTCTACCAGCTTTGGCCATAATCCCAAATGAGATGCTCAACTACCAATACAAGGTTCTCAGGGGATACGATTAGAGGGGCAAAGCAAAACTTCATGGTTGTCTTAGGGTTTCTCCACTGCTGTGATAAAACACCATGACAAAAAGCAACTTAGAAGGGAAGGGCTCCTTTCAACTTGCAGCCTACAGACGATCAACCTGGGAAGTTGGAGCAAAAACCTGAAGGCAGGAGCTGAAGCCGAAGCCATGGAAGAGGGCTGTTACTGGCTTGCTCTGCCTGCTTTCTCATAGCACCCAGGACCACCAGCCCAGGGGTGACACTGCCTACAATGAGCTGGGCCCTCTCCCATCAATCATCAATCAAGAAAATGCACCACAGGCCTGCCCACAGCTCAGTCTGGCAGGGGCATTTTCTCAACTGAGGTTCCCTCTTCTAAAAGGACTCCAGCTTGTGTCCAGTTGGCATAAAACTGCCAGCACAGCAGGATACTACAGCAGGTCTCTCTCACCTCAAGCATCTTTTAGCAAAGAAGAGAACAGGAGAGGTTTAGAAAGTTCAAAGATGAGGTGGAAGCTGGGGTGAGGCCGTCTCTTTACATGGAACTTTCAGTTCATTCCCGAATTGAAACACAGGGACAGGTTCCTTCCCTTCACCTCGGGCTAATGAAGCAGCTTTCATGATCTGATCTCTGAGATCACTCTGTGGGTAGATTGCTTCTACACGAGAAAGCTAGACTACCATCTGACTGGAGTGGTCCACGCAGCAGCAAAGAGGGCTCCCAACACAAGTGGCTGTGCTGTGACAACCGTGCGTCCAGGTGAGCGCTTCCTACAGAAGATGTGAACCAGCTGTCCGGGGCTGGTTTGTTCCATGGCAGGCAGATACTTCTACAGATACACTGGAAACATCCCACCCCAGGATGCTGAAATGGGCAGAAATACTGAAAACAACCAAGGCAAGAGAAAAGCAGGTTAGAGACTTGCCACTCAAGGGCCACAGCAGCCAGAGTCTAACATTTTCCAAGGTTTTTTTTTTTTTTTTTTTTTTTTTACATATTTTTAATAAATAGCTTTATTGAGGTATAGCTGACATGTTTAAAGTATACAACAGGGTATGCTTTTAAATATATACACATACACAAATCCACAAAATTCAGTAATGAACTTACTAGAACACTCCGAAAGTTTCCTCATTCCCTTTCTCCAGTCTTTGCCGCCCATCTCTGCCCAGGATACATAAATTTAAGTTTCCAACAATGCTCAAGAAGTGAAGTCATATGTACTCTTTGTGGCTGGGATTCCTTTGTTCTGCACACTTATTCTGTGATTCATCCACTGTGTAGACAGTACAATGTCCTTTTATTGTTGAGGGATATATATATCCCATTTTGGAGACACCAGTTCGTTTATACATTCACCACACAATAGAGATATGGGTTTTTTTTTTCAGTTTTTAGCTATTATAAAAATAAAATCTGCTAAGAATATTCCCACAAAAATCTTTGCAAAGATATATGATTTGGGGGGGTGCACTTGGTCATGGGTGTGCATATATGTCAGATATCTCCCTCTATCACTCACACCTTATTTTGAGACCGGGTCTCTCACTGAACCTGGAGCTCACCAATTCCAATAGTCGGCTGGCTGGTGAGCTCCAGAGATCTGCCAGTTTCTGCCCCACCCCCTACTCCACCCCAGCACTGGGACTGCAGGGACTCACTACTGCTCCCAGCTTTCTATGTGGATACTGGGAATCCTAACTCGGGTGGGTCCTCATGCTTCCATGGCAGGTACTTTTCCAACTGAGCCATTTCCCCATCATGGAAATATGACTTCTTTTCTCAGAGGTAAATAGCTAGGAACAGAATGGATGTGTCATTTAAGTGAAGATCTCTAAGAGTGGGGACAGTGCCAGGGACTAATGCAAGGCCGGCCTCTCACTGGCTGGGCAAAAATTCCACCAAACCTAAATCCTCAGACCTGGCTCTAACTTTGCAACTGTCAACTTTGTGTTTCCAAGGTTTTTTTTGCCACTCTCCACACTCACTAACACCATCTGTGAGTTCTAGGTATCCCTCATGCCTGGCACAGGAGGCTGAGTTCAATTTTGGTCATTCCTCTTGGGGTGGTTTCCGTCTTACAACCCTAATGACTAATAAAGTTGACTGACAGTTTTCACAGGCATATTTGCTATTCTTACAACTTGAGTGACACGTACTATTACAAACTTTTGCTCAGTTTCTAGTTGTACTGTTTTCTTATTCTTAAAATTTGAGAAGTCTTTATACATTCTGTAAGTTCTCTATTACATATATAATTTGCAAATATCTCACATCCCAGTGTTCTCATTATCTTAACTATACTTTTCCTTTTTGTTTGTTTTTTGTTTGTTTGTTTTCAAGACAGGGTTTCTCTGTGTAATAGTCCTGGCTGTCCTGGAACTCACTCTAAACCAGGCTGGCCTAGAACTCACAGAGATAGAACCGGTCTCTGCCTCCGAGTGCTGGAATTAAAGGCATGCACCACCACCGCCCAGTTTAACTGTACTTTTCTTTTTTTTTAAGATTTATTTATTATGTATACAGTGTTCTGCCTACACACCAGAAGAAAGCACCAGATCTCATCACAGACAGCTGTGAGCCACCATGTGGTTGCTGGAAATTGAACTCAGGACCTCTGAAAGAGCAGCCAGTGCTCTTAACCTCTGAGTCATCTCTCCAGCCCTTAACTGTACTTTTCAAAGTTAAGATTTTTGCTCAAAACTAGCTGTCATTTTTCTATAGATTGGGTTTGAATTGTTTTTGAAGTCTTTGCCAAATGTCAGTTCTCTAGCCAGCTCCACTGACCCCTGTCCTGTCAAAATGTTACAGTGTCTTACAATCAGGAAGCACTCTTTTGTTCCCCTTTTCCAAAGTTGCTTCGGCTATTATAGGTGAATTTCAAAATCTACTCATTAATTATTGTTTTAAAAAATTAAAACAAGTACATGGAATACACACCACAATCTGGTAAAGTTGTGATCCTGTGGACTATGATTCTGTGGACCAAGTCTTATGCATGGAGCTACACCCCAGCCTCAGAAAATAGATATACTGGGGGCTGGATGATGGGGAATGTACTGTGTATGTTTATCTTATTGATTGTTAAATAAAATACTGTTTGGCCAATAAGACAGTAAGTAGACAGGACTAGGAGTCAAAGAGGATTCTGGGAAATGTAGTAGAGAAGTGCTGATCCAGGCAGGAAGTGACATAGCAAGGAGACTCATATTTAAGCGAAGGAGAAACAGGAAGGGCCCCCTTTTTCGCCTCCGCTCCTGTTCCAGCGGCAAGATGTGATCCCAGCAAGGAGGGATGCCAATAAGGTGTCTGATAAGATAGATAAGTCTTATAAAATACATAGATTTATGATAATTAAGACTGAGCTAACAGATGAGAATCCTAGTCATTGGCCAAGCAGCTTTGAACCTAAAACAAGTTTCTGTGTATTCATTTGGGTCTAACTCGGGCGGGCAGGCGGCTGGCATAAAGCTCACATGTGGTGGTGGGGCTCAGGCGGCTTTAGGCAGAAAGATGTATCGTAACAGCTGGAGATTACTTTCTGCACTTCCAGAAGACCCAAGTTTGGTTCCCAGCACCCACACTGGGCTGCTCATAACTGCCTGTAACTCCAGCTCCAGAGGATTTAATGCCCTCTTCTGGCCTCCACAGTCTGCGTATACACAGAATATACACTAGCATGGACATATATACATATACGTATACACAGACACAGGCACAGGCACAGGCACAGGCACAGACAGGATTTCTCTGTTTAGCTCTGGCTGACCTGGAATTCACTCTGTAGACCAAGTTGGCTTTTAACCTGGAGTTCCACTTGCCTCCCACATTTGGGGATTAAAGGCGTGCACCACCACAGCCTGGTTAAATGAACTCAATGGTATTTTTGTAGACTTTTTGTCTCATTTTACTTCCTTTGGGAATATTTTTTCATCTTATTGCTCCTTTGCTTATATACTTTGATTTGCTTCTGTTTTTGGGGGGGGGTGATAATGTGTTTCTTGAGTTTTTTGTTTCTGTTTTGTTAATTTTATGTGCATTCTGTGTTTTGCCTACCAGTATGTCTGTATGAGGGTGTAGGGTCCCCTGGAACTGGAATTACAGACAGTTGTGAACTGCCATATGGGTGCTGAGAATTGAATCCAGGTCTTCTGAAGAACAGTGCTCTTAATCACTGAACCATCTCTCCAGTCAATAAATTTTAAAAACAGATACATTAACAAAATTTCATCTCTACTCACAATCATGGTGCATCTCTCCAGAGTTTTCTCCACAATGCTTATAAGTGGGGTTTGCAAGTCTTAACCCATTCGTACCTCATGCTTGCAATATCATCATATAGGTGCTAGTTTGGCTAGGAAATTTCCACTCAAAAGGTGTTAAAGGAGTTAAAAGCTGGACCCCAGCTAGTGTGCTTTGGGCATGTGACGTCATCAAGAATGAAGTAACCCACTGGCGGATTCATGACCTGATGACACTGCTGAAGTGTGGACTAGGAGGGGAGTAGACAGGTCAGCGGGCGTATGTCCCTGAAGGATACACATCCCAGTCACCATGAGGTGAGCAGCTCTGCTCTTCCACGTGCCCGACACAATGCTCTGCCTCATCGTGACTGAGGAACCAAACAACCCACAGACTGGAACCTCTAAAACCATAATCCAACTTTAATGTCTCCCTTTTTCCTCAGGTATCTTGTTACACAATGAAATGCTAAGTAGCATAAAAGGAGATTTTTACATTTCAATTTCTAACTATTTAATACCCGTATACATAAATTACAAACACTTGGGAGTTTGTTGTCAGTTTTTGGTAGATTCTATCAACTCTATTACATTTGTCATCCGCTAACAAAAACTCTTACTTCCTCCCAGCCCCCACTGGAACCAGCTAAAAACACTAGCATGTTGAATTCAGTAGTGGAAGCACACATACTTACCTTGTTCCTGGTTAAGGAATAAAGCATTTAGTTTCTGCCCAGATGTATGTTAGCTGTAGGGTTGCTCTGGACACCCTTTACCATGCTAGAAATTTCCTTTATTCCTAATTTACTAGAGACTTCTGCCTGAGCTTCTCTCGGGAATAGTGGCTTTTGTCAAAGGCATTTTCCTGAGCATATGAGATAGTCACCTGATTCTGTTAATGTAGCCAATTACATCAACTGGCTTTGAACTTTACACCCAATTCGAATCCCTATAATAACCCCACTTGACATACCGTCTTTTTACATCTTATTAGTTGTAATTTCCAAAGCTGTGAGGGATCAGTGTGTCTGTCTTGTAAATGTCTGATCTCAGCATAGGGGATGTTGCAGCCCTTACAGAAAGAGTGGAGAGTGGCTCCCTGCTTATCTGCTTTCTAAATTTGTGTAGAACTGACATCACTGTGTCATTAAATGTTTGGTTAGAATTTGCCCACAAAGTGACATCTGGACCAGATGTCACTTTCTTGTACTTTCTTGCTTGCTAATTTTTAAACTATAAATGTCATTTTAAAATGGATATAGAACTATCAACAAAATTTTTCTTCATGACTAAACTTTCTCAAGTTACAACATGGGTGCCAACTTTGAAAGCATAATTTTTGGTATTATGAATATAAACATTATATCATATCATACATATTTATATCAAATATAAATATATATAAAATAATATCACCTTATTGTATTGTTAAAACCTACAGAATCTGTAATGACAACCAACATTAATAATTCATGACCCCCTTTAATCCCAGCACTCAGGAGGCAGAGGCAGGTAGATTTCTGTGAATTTAAGGCCAGCCCGGTCTACAGAGCAAGGTCCAGGACAGCCAGGGCTACACAGTGAAACCCTGTTTTGAAAAAAAAAAAATCATAAATAATTCATAACCTTAAAAGGTCAAAGTATTCCCATGTAAATGACATGAGTCACAGGACAAAATTCAAAGACACATAACACCATCTATCTAGGAGGAAAAAATAATCACAGTCACTGCTACAACAGAGCTGCCTATCACCCCAATACTTGGGGATGGGATGTGAGGGTGTGAGGGAGTGGGGAGGTGATAACTGAATGATTACAAGTATAAGGCGAGCCTAGGCTACACAGTGTGAACTTGTGCTTGTGTGTGTGTAGGTAGGAGGAGAGACATTTGCCAAACACAAATGGCATCATATCACTTGTCTGTTAAAAACATTTTGATGTTTGACTTGAAAACATTTGTTTAGTGGGGCAGTGGTGGTGCACGCCTTTAATCCCAGCACTTAGGAGGCAGAAGCAGGAAGATCTCTGAGTTTGAGGCCAGCCTAGTCTTCAGAGTGAGTTCCTGGACAACCAGGGTTACACATACTGAGAAACCCTGTTTTAAAAAAAAAAAGAAAACATTTGTTCTACAATGGCAAAATAAGAGTTACAGACAGCAGGTAGAAAATTATGTCATGCCTGTAAATACTAGACTAAATGGATAGAGAAAAGTGCTCTGGGGTTGACATTCAAATGACCCACAAAACTTTTTCAAGGTATCTGTGCCCAAAATTCTGATTCAGTAGATCTGAATCGGCCCACAAGTGTTCTGGGAAAGGCATCCCATGTGATTCTGACAAACACTTCTGATTCAGAACTGCCTATCTGACTGCATGGATGACTTCTCAAGTGACCCAGTAAACAATAAAATAAGAGACCAGTATGGTTGGCAAATGCCATTTAATCCCAGCACACAGGAAACAGAGACAGAAGGGTCTCATACTCTGGGCCTTCATGGGCCACAGAGGCCTTTCCCAAAAACAATAGATAAACAAACAAACAAAGAAATGAATATCAGAGCATTCTTAATACTGGGTTGGGGTGTTCCTGGATAGATACCAAGTCATGTATCTTAGGATCAAATAAACTCTCCGATACTGTCACATTTTACTTCAGTAACCATTTCTAGCGCCTATGATGAGAGTGCAGCTGCTGGATTCCAATCAAAAGAGAAGCCATTGTTTACATCTGCTAGAATCATAGCAAGGCGGCGGCAGCAACACATCTGTGCTCTAATCACAGAAAGGATTACACACTGCAAACACAATAGCTGATTGACAAGCAAGAGATCTCTACCATGGCACTCTGCAATTCTGAGTGCCATTTTGATTTAAATAGGTTTGTAACTCATATAGAACTTTTCTATTGTAATATATAGGTTTCTGCCGTACTTAAAAAGGTGTGGGGTTTTTCGGGGTTTTTTTAATAAATACTATAAGAGAAGAACTATTTCAAAACTTCAGATGTTGGGCTTCTTTTCAAAAGACTCAAAAACATAAACAGTTTTTGCTGAGAATTCTTTGTGTAACAAATATTTAGGAATAAGCACTTTTAGCACATACATCTTGACAACTTTACACACACACACACACACACACACACACACACACACACACACACACACACACAACTCCTCTGGAAAAAGTAATAAACATTTGGGGAAATCTTCATACACAATTCAACATTCTAGTTGAATATTTTTTTGTGTGTCAAATAGGGTGTCAGAGTTGTCTTTTGTAACCTTACAAAAAGTCAAGGACACAAAAACAGAGAAGTAACAATGTATTCCCTTGTACCTCCCGAATTGCCACAATTATCAGAACTTTGTTGTGCTTGTTTCACATGGTCCCACACTTTTTACTTTTCAGCTTTCACAAATAAATTATAGCAGAATCTCCTCACTACTACCAAATACCCTAGTTTGCTTCTCTGTTGTGATTCTAAACAGCTTGACCAAAAGCATCTTAGGGAAGAAAGGTTTTACTTGGATCACAGATTACAGTCCATCACCCAAGGAAGCCAAGAACCTGAAGCAAGAACCTGCTGCAAGCTCAGTGGTTTGCCTCCCGTGGCTTGCTCAGCCTGCTTTCTTATACATCGCAGGACCACCTACCTGCCCAGGAGTGGCACCACCAACAGTGGACTGTTGGCCCCTCCCACATCAATCATCAATCAAGAAAATGTCCTAACATGCCCACAGGCCACCTGACGGAGGCAATTTGTCAACTGAGGTTTCTTCTTCCAGATGAAGCTATAGTTTATGTCAAGTTGATAAAAACTAGCCCGCAAAACAAATACAGTATTAGACATAATTTAATGTCTCATACCCATTTCATGACTAACTTTCCCATATTGTTTCAGAATGTACTTGAACAATTCATTTTGTTCAAAGTTGTATCTTTTGGCTCCATACAACAACACACTAATATTTTAGCTGGCAAAAACAAGAAATATTTGCCTGAACTCCTCAGCATGTGGCTGGGGGTTGGTTTAGTGGATTAAGTAAGTGCTTACAGCACAACCTTGAGAACCCAAATCCAGAACCCCAGCACCCACAGAACAGAAAGGACACCTTTTCCCCAATAAGATTTCTATAAAAATTACACTGTAAAATGGGAATGGGGCTGAGTGACTGCCTAGCATGTGTAAGCCCTGGGTTCAATCCCCACCAAGAAATGAAAGAATAAGGACGGGACAGGAAACACAACACATCCAGATGATGCTCCCATTTCTCAGAAATAAAGTTTGTTAACAGACTTTCCTTGGGGGGATGGGGTAAGCCGGGGATCAGAGGCAGGTCCTGTGTGCTGGCAGTAGTCATCCACAAAGCTACACACCAGCCTTCCAGCAGGGTTTCGATCAACACATAGAAACAAACATTGCAGTCTCTTGGCTGCTGGAGGATCATAGCCATCACCAACTATACAGTGTATCACCATACCTGGAAGGCCATGACCAAGCAGAGACGTCAGAGGGAACAAACTGTCCAGTGTCCTCCACCAGCAATACTACTAAGACATTTAATTTAGCCAAACTGCACAAGATACACTAGGTGTTATCTGTGGATTGGGATTCAGAAATAGTTGGTGGTAGCAAGACAACCTGCAGTACTTATGATTCCTAGGATCACACAAAGAAAAACGAGCCCAGACACATCTGCAAGACATGGTCCGAGGGAGGGAAAAAGACCTCAAGAAAACAGTGGAAGAAATGAGCAGATGGAGGGGTGAGGGCAAAGGCCAATGCTGGAGCTGGCAAAATCAACAAGAACGACGATTCTGCTGTGACTTGATCTGACACGACGATGCGAATTTCAAAAGAGAAGGCTAATAAACTATAAAAACTATGAACACCACTGTACAAAAGAGGGTGCCAAGTTCTCTTTCGACTCATGTATACAGTTTAGTGTTTAAATCAGGTTAAACAAATTCAACTCAAACATTTGCCATTTCTCTATCCTGAAAACATTCAAAACGCTTTCTAACTTTTTGAAACATAAAGTACATACATAAGTACATTACTGTACACAGTCACTCTGCTGTCCAACAGCATAACAACATCACACCTCACCATGACACCGGGGGCCCTGGCCAACCTTTCTCCACTTCTCCCTCCCTCAGATTTTTGGGGTGTGTGTGTGTGTGTGTGTGTGTCTGAATGTCATATCATGCATTCTGTAACTTAATCTACTTTTTTCATGTAGACTATGTGTATCATCATATAAACTGAAATCCACATCCTCACACCTTCATGAAAGGTGCTGTAACAATACATGGTTTAGAGCAGAGGCATGGTGATTCCTTCTAGTGAGGGCCACATGCTGCACTCAAACATGAGGGAGACGTCGAGTGGCAAAACTAACTGCTTCAGCTTTATAAAATCTCATGCATTTTAATTGTCCTTGCCATGGCTTAGGGTGGAAAGCAGCTAGTGACATTCCAGCCTTGGTCCCTCTCTGCCTCCTGACTGTGGGTGCAATGTGACCAGACACCTAGTACCCCTGTCACGCCTTCCCTACTTGATGGACTGTGTCCTCTCAAACCATGAATCAAAATGAACCCCTCTTTCTTTCCTTAAGTTGCCTTTTCAGGTATTCTTCTACAGCAACAAGAAAACAGTATTGGCCACCTGCAACATGACTTTGCCACCACCAGTTAAGACCAAGAGTGCAGCAGGGCCTGGTGGCACATGTCTGTAAATCACAGCTTCTCAGAAGGCAAGATCTGTTGAGCTACAAACTGAATTCAAGACCAGTCTGGGCAAGTGAGACCCTACTGCAAGACAAAAAGTAGAAAGAGAAGCCTGGAGATAGGAACTGATGGTGAAGCACTTGCCTAGCATGCATGAGACAGGAGATCCAATCCCCAGCTTCACACATATACATACACACAACACACAAAGTGACTGTATTTCTCTGCCCCCTTGGGCTGGGTGGCACCCTCAGAGAATATAACATTAACATTGCTAGTCCAGGCATAACTAACTCTCAACTGCTTAACTGTCCTGTCCCTTAGAAGTAAACTACTTGGAACATACAATTACACTGGTAATAACATGCAAAAGAAACCCAAGATACATGATAAGAGACGAACGAGATGCCAGGTGGAAAGGACAGAGGGATCCAAGAATGTGAAACGAAGGAGCCATGCTGGAGTGGGTCTTCCAGCCTCAGCCACCTCAGGGGGTGTTAGGGGTGGATGAGTCAGAGATGAACCATCCAGCCAGGCTCTTTTCCAAACTGCTGACTCCTGAATCATAAGCAAAATAAAAGGGTTGTTTTGACTCACTTTCAGGTGATTTGTTATACACAGCACCAGATAACCAGATGGTAGCATAAAGTGGGTACTAATCTCCAAGATTTTGTCTCTCCAAATCAACAATGGTACAAATCACAAGGATACCTTGCAACAACAGCTCTACCACACAGCCTTAGGGACTGCATAAAGCGGCACCTCAAGGACAGCAAGCTAGAGCATGAGGCTAGCCAGGAACTTGCTATGTAGCTAAGGATAGACTTTAACCCTGATCTTCTTGCCTCCACCTCCCAGTGCTATGATTCCAAACATGTGTTACTGAGACCTGGCAGTCTTTAAAAATCACTTACAACGCTAAATGTCATTAGGTGTTTGTTTGTGAGGTTGTTGGGAGTGTTTGGGGGAGGAGTGAGTTCTTTTTGAGACAGGGCCCTACTAGATAGCCCAGGCTAACTTGGAACTCACTATATAGCCCAGACTGGCCCAGTACTCACTATATAGCCAAAGCTGCCCTCAAATTTAAGACAATGCCACTGCCTCAGCCTCTCAAGTTGCATGAGTCCATGGATTTTTTTTTTCTCCAAATATCTATCTGATTCAGGTGGCTTGGGGACAATAGCTGAAAAGCTATCTCATTTCCTGAACAGTTAAGTAAAACACAAGAATGTATCAAGATGGAGAAAGGATGGTTAACAGACATGAGTGCAGTTGAGTAGGTGTAGTAAGGGAATGTCCTATAACACTCTAGGATAACTATAGTTAACAACACTGAACAGTGTCTCTAAATAGCTACTAAGGAAGGTTTTAACTGGTCCCAACACAAGGAAGTGATAATTATCTGAGGTATTGGGTATGCCAACTACTCTGATCTGATCATTCAAATTTTAGTGTGTTTGTGCAAGTGTGTGTACACTATGCCCTCAAAACACATACAAGTATTATTTATTAATTTTTAGATAATACTATATATACAACGAATAATATAAGGGAAATTTTATAAATTAGTCAAATAAAACATTTTAACATTGGAAAAATAAAAGTATGGTGATAACCACCATATTACCTAAGCTCAGACATTGTGAACACAATTACAATTTAGAAATATCAGTAGATACAACAGTGAGAAAGTAGAGGAGAGTTAATAGATATTCAGTATCATTTTCTACTATTTCTTTCCTTTTGCTGTTGTGGTTTTGTTTTGTTTCTTGTTTGAGACAGGGTCTCACTATGTAGCCCCGGCTGTCCTGGAACACCCTATGTAAACCAGACTGGCCTCAAACTCACAGACATCCACTTGCCTCTGCCTCCTGAGTGCTGGGATCTAAGGTATGCATCACCATGTCTAGACTATTTGACTCATTTCTTAAAAGAAAAAGAAAATGGCACCAAGAATGGTGGTACATAATAAGAATCCCAGTGTTAGGGGATGGGGAAAGGCAGGAGGATCCAGAGTTCAAGGTTATCCTGGGCCTCATGGTGAGACCCCATCTCCAAAAAATGGAAGGAGAAGGACTAAGGATGCGCAGCATTTATAGAGCACTGCCAAAAGAAAGTTCTTTCATTTTGCCAGACACGGTGGTACATGACCTCATCACAGCCACAGCAAGACCCTGATGCAAAAAACGTAGTACAAGAAGGGATGGTGTTTTTCCCACACACACAACACCTTGAAAGCACAGCCTCCTTGCATTATTAAACACTTTAAAGGAAAAGTCAAAGGGATGAATTTTCAGCTCACTATGAAAGCTTCTCAGGGAACAGAAAGCTAAACTAGTAAACTCAAAACACCTGTAAGTAAAAAACCATCTTAAGAAGAAGAAATGTCAACAGGAAAAGTTTTGTTTACTTACACCTATTTCTGGCTAATGCCACAAAAAAAGCAAAATGGTTAGTCCTGTCAAGTTCAGTTTCCTATGAGTAAATAAACCAGTATATACTCTGATCATAATTTACAAAACGCACAATTAAATTCCGTTATTATTCCTCCTCGTGTCTCACCACCACCTGCCTTCAGTCAAACACATCAAATAAACATGTATACCTGTCAGTGACACCTCCTTCCTTGTGACATCATTTCTGACAGCTACTCCTGCCCAGCCTTCCCGGCAGCTGGACCTATAGGTACATGGAACTGTGCCCAGCTTACATAATCCTCTGGAAAAAGACATTTACTGCTCCCTGCAACTTGAAGTGAAATTTTATCAATCTACTTTGTTCCAATATCCAAATGGATATAGCACCTGGGTACTGGAGCTGAGGGTATGGCTCAATGGCAGAGCACTTGGTAGCCTGTGTGAGGTCTAGATCCCACCGCTAGCACTGGAAGAAAGAAAATGAAAAACAAAATCCAACAGAGCTCTAAAATTGCAGGCTAGTACCAAACCCTAAATACTCTTATTTTTTTCCTATGATGCATGCTGACTTGCATGTTTAATTTATAAATTAGGCACAGAAGCCTAACAATAATAAAATAGAATGAGGGCTGGAGAGATGGATCAGAGGTTAAGAGCACTGGCTGCTCTTCCAGAGGTCCTGAGTTCAATTCCCAGCCGTTATGAGATCTGTTGCCCTTTTCTGACCTTCAGGCATACATGCAGGCAGAACACTGTATACATAATAAATAAATAAATAAATCATTTTTAAAGATAAATAAAATAGAGTAATCATAACAATACACTATACTAAAAGTCACATGGAGACTAGAGAAAAGACTCAGCAGTTCAAACCACTTGCTGGGCTTGCAAAGGACCCATCCGGCAGCTCACAACCACCTGTCACTCCAGTTCCAGATGATCTGGTGTCCCCTCCAGTCTCCTGGGCACCAGGCAAGCACAGGGTACACACACACACACACACACATACATACACACACACACACACACACACACACACACACACACACACACTCAGGCAAACACTCAAAAACATAAAATTAAAATAAACAAATCTTTAAGCTTATATGAATTGCTGTCTCAAAGTGCCCCGCTGTAGTCACTCTGCTTCCTGTGATGTGAGGCTTCAATGTCTGCACATCGAGGTGGACAAGATGAATGCACATGGTTCTGGTAGTGAATATGAGGAACCAATGTCGAGAATGTAGGGTCCTCAACACCTGTTTCCATTGAGTTTCTTCCAGAACAGCCTGATTGCACCACTGATGACTTGCTTTTGATGGGACCTTAATCCAATGTCTTCAACACGACTGAACATGTGTTTGCAGTTTCTTCATCAATAGATACAGCCTCTGTGGTGATTTTTACAGTTTTCAGCCCTAACACATACCTAACCTGTGTGCCTATCTCTTATTTGCAGCCAAATGGCTTGGTGTTATTCATTTCCGGGGACTACCGTTGAAGTCTTCATATTAAACACTGCCCTGGCACCCTGCAACCCATCAGAAAACATTCTCTGCTCAAGTTCCACCCACCAGCCTTCTCCTCTCATTGTAACTAGGTGTTTACTGCATGTGAGTCTGTAACTTTAATTGTATTACATTTATTTATTTATGAGTATGTACTCATACAAAGGGCAAAGGACATCTCAGGAGAGCCAGTTCTCAGGAATCAAATTCAGGTTGTTAGGTTTGGTGGCAAGTGCCCTTACCTGCTGAGCCATCTCACCGGCCAATGTCTGTAACTTCTGTTGGTTGAGATATGAAAGCAAAACTCACACACACAAAAATTATTTTTCTAACCAGGTGTAGTAGCTCACATCTGTAATCCCAGTATGAAAGGCTGAGGCAGGAGGTTCTAGGTTACTATGGTTCTAGGCCAGCATGAACTACGGAGCGAGACAATAACAGAAACCAAAGTAAGTGCCAGCAAGATTTGTCATCAGGTAAATTAGCAGCTTGCCACTAAACCTGAAAACCTGAGGGCAATCCCTGGAACCCACAGATAGGAGAGAACTGATTCACACTAGTTGTGTTCTGACCACCACACACACACTGTGGCATGTGTGACCCTACACACACATACACACAGTTTCTACCTTCACAATTTCAGAGTGAAGATATTTTAAACGCTTTAAAAAGCAATCTGTAAGCAGGGCACAGTTGTGTTCCTGTAGTCCAGACAGTTTCAGGCAATTCTCACTGCCTTGTCACTTAAATGAAACACTCCACAGTGAGCAAAGTAACTTAGAGCTGGAGGACTCATTCATGGGGTTCTTGTTGCTATAACCAGAGAGAGGACAGATTTATCTAAGCTCCGCCCATCACAGCAGGAAGAGCACAACAAAGCAGCTCATCGTGCAGCAGGAAGCAAAGCAGAGAAAAAAGACCTGGGGACTAGCTACAACCTTCCAAACTACACCCATCACTCCTACTTGTCCACGTAGGTTCCACCTTCACAAAGTTGCTACAACCTCCCAAAATATTGCCACTAGCTAGGGACCAAGCACGCAACACACAAGCTTATGGAGGGCATTTCATGCACAGACCATAACATTTTGCCCTTGGCTTCCAAGAGTTCATGACCATCTCATGGTGCAAAACTCTGTGACCCCCAAGCGTCATAATAGTTCCAACATTGCTCAAAAGGACAGATGCAAAATGCTGCTGTCTCCAACATCCTGGAGTCTACATAGCAGCTTGGGCTTCACCCTCAGAACTCCACACAATCTGCCTGCATGGACCCCCGCCCTGCCACACTTTGTCTACACGGCCTCCCAGCCTTCCCTTTGAAATCTGGTAACAAGTCTCCATGATCACATGCATAATGACCGGTTCTGTGCCTGCTAGAGCGGTGCCATCTTGGACCATGGCGGCGCTGGCCTCTGAGTTCCTGGGCAGCAGAGTACAGTGAAATGAATCATGGGAAAACTTTCCTTGGCTGCACTTTGCAAGCCATGTGCCTGGCAATGCTCTCATCCCAAGTGGAAGTTTCTTAACGAGTTTACATGTTTATGCCCTTGAGCCTGCTACAGAGTCCTAGTCAATGCCCGGGAAGCCCTTAGGGATCTTCGGTTGGTGGTTCCTCAGTTGTCCTAACCTCTTCAGGAACCATCCTTCCTCAGCACCAGCCTTCCAAGCATACTGCACGTTTCTTATGTCATTCTGTTCTGCTCTTGGTTCTCAACCCTCACTGCCTTTTTACTTAAATGAAGCCCTTTACAATGAGTAAAGTAAGTTTAGCCTGGCTAAAAGCAGTCAGCAATAACCATGCCACAGCTGATGCTAAACTTCCTTAAAAATTCCCTCTGCCACATCAACCAGTCCATCATCTTTAACTCTGCCTCCCACAGTCTCCTGAACAAAATGCAGAATGGATGTCAATGGCCTTTACTTCAATTCCCCAAAGGACCCTCCTCCACCCCAGAGCCGGGGGAGCCTGGCATTCTTCTCAGCTTTCTGGTCCTCTGAAACTCTCAGCACAACCATCCACGAACCTGTTTATAGCACGAGGGCCCGCTAGCCCTCTTCACCAAACTTTTCCACATCGCTCCCACAAACCAGCTCGCCAAGACTTCTGAACCACATCAGGAGGTAGCCACGGCAATGACCCCACTTCTCTGACACCAATATTCTGTATCAGTCAGTTTTACATCACTATGACTAAAATCACTGATATAAACACCTTAAGAGAGGAGGGGGTTATTTGTGCCCGTGGTTTCAAAGGCTTCTTAGCCCCATGTCCATGGGCAGAATATAACAGTGATAGAAAGACACAGCAGAAGCTATTCACCTTGTGGTGGGTAGATGGGAACCAGGACCAGGTCGTTCATTAAGGACAACCTGAAGAACCTACTTCTTCCAACCAGCCCCAATTCCCAGTTTCATAACCTCCAAAATAGCGCTGCTGGCTGGGGACCAAATAATCAACTCACAAATGAGCTCCAGGAGGGCAGTTCATACTCACACAGTAATTCTGCAGACCGTAGCAATCTCAGCATAAGGCCCGTTTTTATTTTCTTCATGGAGAATTTTTGCCTTTTCACATAAACAAATCACTTTACAATTGCATTTTGGAATGTCTAGATTTACCAGCACCACTGCTCTTACACCTCCAGCCCACTCACTATTAAATGAAATAAAGACTTCTTGAACACAAGCACTCCAACCCTACCGGGTCCATCTGATAATTAGGACAGTTAAGTGACTGATGGGTGGGTAGGACACACAGGAAACATACACTGGGAAAAGAAGTGTTTATGTCCCAGCTGGATGGAGCGGGACAACGAGCGATTTTTTCACCACACTACTTGGAAGGGCAAATTTTAAAACGTGAATTTTTAGGCATAGGGACATGGCTCGGTTGCATAAGCATGAGGACCTGAGTTTGGATCCCCAGCACTAAAATAAAAGGTGGGCATGCCAACAAGCATCTATAACCAGTGCTGGAAGTATAGAGACAGGCAAATGCCTGGGGCTCACTAGTCAGCCAGCCAATTTAACCAAATCCAAGAGCTCCAGGTTCAGTGAGAGAGTCACCCACCCACCCCCCCAAAAAAAAATATGGTAGAACACACCGAGTCACAAAACAGAAATCAAGATCTAACTGGACTGGAGAGTGCTGGCCAGCAAAGCAAGGAGAAAACTGAGGAAGAATTTCATCAACAGTCCTACTCAGCTGTGAACCAGGCTACAAATCTACAAACCAGCCATGCAAGCTGTGCCCACTGATGCAAGAACAGCAAGTCTGACATGGGCAACCAACCATTTCCTGATTGGACTTGAAGCCCAGGAAACAGGAGGAACTTCACATCTGGTCAGCCTATGGCTGGAGATGCCAGGGCCCCTAAGAGGGGAGCTACTGATGTTGTCTGCTAAATGGACAGGATGTGGGCATCAAATTGTCAATCAAAATAACTATGCTGATGCCTGCAGATAGTGTGGTTGTCATTTGCATCCCTCAGTGATAACTGTAGAGGTTCATAATTGGTCAAAGTGATGAAAAAAGTAACTGTTGCAGAAACGAGGCATCTGTATCATTCCCACTGAGGCTCATGGAAGAAGCAGAAAATGTAAGAGTCAGAGGAAGTTGAGAGAAATGTGGAATGCTGACTTCCGGGTCTGGGGTGACTGTTGAACTCTTGAACGCAGGGCAGCTGTGATTACCTACACAAGATGTGCACAAGAGTGGAACGGTCATAGAGAACAGAGGGGCTCAAGAGGCCCCACCCTCCCTGAGGATTTATACACAGTTAAGGGTTGAAGGGGAGGAGAGACATTCTCTTCAGCAGTGGAGCCACTGTGTGCCTGTGGGCAACCCTAAAGGTCACCAAAAAAAGCCATGAAGGTAGAGGGGAGCCACCTATGAAAAGGAAGAGAACGGCGGGAATGGAAGGGAGACAGAGGGTAACAATGGATGAAGGGCCAAGATAACTATATACACGTATGATGGTAATGAAACCGTTAACCATTTATTATATGTAATTAATATACACTAATAAAAAATAATAAGGTAGGGAGCATTCCAGGAAGATTCCAACCCTATGGCCTCAAGTACATACACATAAACCCCATACCTCTGTAAACACATATACAACACACAGACACAAAAAGATTTAATAAAAAAGAAAAGAAAATACAGCCTAAATGTTCTAATCTGTATTTCTAGGTTTTCCATTTAGTACTTTCTACTTCATTATTTTTGTTATTGTGTTTACACAATGGGTCTGTTGTGTGCACACATGTGGAGGTCAGAGAACAATTTTGTGCAGTTCCCTTCTCTCCTTCCATCTTTACACAGGCTCCAAGGACCCAACTCAGGTCATAAGACTTGTACACACTTGCTGCTAGGCTATCAAGCTGGCCACATTCAGTACTTTCCAGACCAAGATTCATCAGATAATTGAACCCTTGGATCAATTTTTAAGATTATTTTTATTAGAATACAGAGCCATCATTTTAAAAATCTACACCATTAACAAAGTCAAAATATTCAGCTAGTTTTTAATATTTAATGTATACTAACATTAGACATTATACTTAATGTCTAATGTTAATGTTTTTTTTCATTTTTGTAAGAAAAAATGATTCCTAATTTTAGCCGGGTATGGCAGTGCACCTATAATCACAACCCATGGGAGGCAGAGGCAGGAAAATTTCAGCCTGGGCTACATAGTGAGATTCTGCCTGAAAAAAAAAATAGTAAAATTCTACTTCATAAAATATTTTAGCTATGAAAAGATATAGAACGAGACCTGGCATAACCAAAAAGTCTGCATATGTTTATGTTAACTTAAGCTGATTAAATTAAGTGAAAAATTAGAAACTGCAATTAGGAACATCAGGCTTCATGGCTTTGGTATATACATTGTTAATGTCATTCTGCCACTTCTGAGGCTAAAAAGCACCTTTCCCATTATCCTGACCACTCTAATCTTACTGTATGAGATAACAGTTGTCAAGGAGTTTGTTACAAAGATGGGATATAAAATGGCAAATCAGCCAAGATTGAGACTAGCTTAATGGCAAAACCCAATTAAGGTGTATGTAGCCTTGTTATGTTGCAATGTGTTTCACCCATTAAAGCTTCTCATCCAAAACATCCTGTTAAAAGGCCCTGTCTCGAAACATAAAAAAAAAAGAAAGAAAGAAAGAAAGAAAAAGAAAAAGGTTTTGTTCTACCCAGGCAGAGGCAGGTGGATCTTTGTCACCTAAACTACAGAGTGAGTTCCAGGACAGCCAGGGTTTCAGAGAAACCCTGTCTCAAAAAAACACAAAAATAAAATAAAAACAAAAAAAGATTTTATTCTAGTTTACTGCATAAGAATCAAATCAGAACTATAATCTCTAAACAAAAATCTTCAGGATAGTGAACAATAGATAGTTAAAGGTTAAAAGCTAAAAAGATCACACAAAAACTATTTAAAAGCTTACTAAAGTAATTATGTTTGTATATGAACACGACACATAGTAAAAAACACTTCACAGAAGCTTAAGAAATGGTTCAGAGGTTAAAAGCACTGACTTTTGATTCCCAGCACCAATGTGGTGGTTAGAAACTGTCTACAACTCCAGTTGCAGGTGACACTTTCTTTGGCCTCCATGGGCACCATGCATGCACATGGTACACAGACATGCATGCAGGAAACACATGAATAAAATGAATAATAAATATGCCATAATTTGAACATTGTTAATTCAACTTCCTGACGTTGTCTCTTTTGTTTTGTTTAAATAGTGTCTTACTGTATGGCCCAGCCTGACCTGCAATCTGAGATCCTCCTGCCACAGCCTCCTGATACCACACTCTATCATGCTTGGCCTCTTAACTTTTACCCCAAAGGCATTTTCACTTCCTAAATGAGCCAAAGTATGTTCAAAATATATCTGGGAGGGCTGGAGAGATGGCTCAGCAGTTATGAGCACTGGCTGCTCTTCCAGAGGACCCAGGTTCAATTTCCAGCACCCACACAGCAGCTCACAGCCACCAGTAACTCAGTTCCAGGGGACCCAATGCTCTCTTCTGGCTGCCATGGGTACTGGGTGATGCACAGACATACATACAGGCAAAACGCTCATACACATAAAATAAAAATCTTTTTTTTCCAAGTCTCACTAAATTGCCCAGCTAGCCTCAAACCCACAATCTTTCTGCCTCTGGCACCCTGAATACTAGGAATTGTAATGATGTCACCAACATGATGAGCCTATAAACAATTTGGATTATAAGTTCTGAAAATTCAAACAAGAAACTACTTACAATTTAGGGCCCAAATTCAAACTTCAGTAAATATTAATTAAAATGTCTCTGCCTTCCAAATATTCCCTCTTAGAAAAAAAGTTACACAGAGATACATTTACATTCTTGCAGATTTTTATAACAAGATTTTGACCTTTAAGCATTTAGACTGGTATTTTAAAAGCTAAAATTAGAACCCAAAATTATACAATGAAATGTGCCCTCCAATCTACTAGCAAAAATCAAAATACCCAGCACTGGAATGCAAGAGAAAGCACTGAGTTTATTCAAATTATCAAAAGTCACAACAGCAGCCTTTTTCCCCACTTCTGCCATAACCCTCCTATTTTCTCAGCAACTTAAAAGGAAAATGAAGGTTTTAACCTTAAGTAGTGGTGAACCTTTTCTTCAGCAAGATCTGACTTTTACATTAAGTTTATAGCATCCAAGGCAGTTACACACAAATGCCATATTTAGATACCATAAGATCCATTTTGTGAGCCTAGTGGTGGTGGTGTGCGCTTTTGATCTCAGCACTTGGGAGACAGAGGCAGGCAGATCTCTGTGAGTTTGAGGCCAGCCTGGTCTACAGAGTGAGTTCCAGGACAGCCAGGACTGTTACACAGAGAAATGCTATCTCAAAATAATAATAATAATAATAATAATAATAATGATTAATTTTGTGAAAGCATTTTTATTTTATAAACTTCATCATTTAAAAACTTACAAATAAATAAAAGCATCACACACTTTAACAGGACCCAAAGTCTACAATGAACTTTTATATAATTAGAATTCACATTTTGTTGTTGCTGGCAGATAAGTACGTAAACTATCTTCAATACTGAAAGTATAAAATTTAATGTGAGGTTCCACAACTTCTGTTCTGATTTTTGTTTGTTTTTCGAGTCAGGGTTTCTCTGTGTAGCCCTGGCAGTCCTGGAACTCACTTTGAAGTCCAGGCTGTTCTCAAATTCACAGAGATCCTCCTGCCTCCACCACTGCCTGGACTTAATTTTTTTTATTATTATTTTATGTGTATGGGTGTTTTACCTGCATGAGTCTGTGCACCACATGTATGCCTCATGCCCAGAAGAGGGCACTGGATCTCTGGAACTGGATTACAGTCGGTTCTGGGCCAACAGGTAGGTGACAGGAATAGAACCCAGGTCCATTGGAGAGCAGCCAGTGCTCTTACCAGCTGAGCTGTCTCTCCAGCACCAATGTGAGGAAGAGGGGAAATATTTTTAAGGAATTAAAGTCAGAAACCATCCCTCACAATTTCTCCTGTTTGCCTTGGTAATAGCGAATAACAGAGTTTTGTTTTGTGTGCATGTCTATATGAGAGTGGTGTGCATGTGTGTACGCACATTTATATAGGTTGGTGTATGTGTCCAAGCACACATGCACGTATGTGTGTACACATAAAGGCCAGAGGTTGATATTTCTCCATCATTCTCCTCCTTATATATTCAGGTAAGGTCTCTCACTTGATCCCAGTGCTCTCTGATTCTGCTGTCCAGCTAGCCAGCTTGTTAGTCTAGCTAGCTACCTTGTTCCAGAGGATCCATCTCTGCTTCCTAAATGCTTAGACTGTCAGTCCAGCATTTACAATGTGCTGGGGATCCACATTACAGTCCTCAATGATGGATCACATGGTCAATGCTCTACCCACTGAGCCATCTCCTCAGCTCAGGATCACACAGTCAGTGCTTTCTTTACCTACTGAGCCATCTCCTCAGCCCAGGATCAAACAGTCAGTTCTTTACCCACTGAGCCATCTCCTCAGCTCAGGATCACACAGTCAGTGCTCTACCCACTCAACCATCTCCTCAGCCCAGGATCACACAGTGCTTTACCCACTGGGCTGTTCTCTCAGCCCAGGATCACACATTCAGTGCTTTACCCATTGAGCCATCTCCTCAGCCCAGGATCACACAGTCAGAGCTTTATCCACTGAAGTTATCTCCTCAGCCCAGGATCACACAGTCAGAGCTCTACCCACTGAGCTGTTTCTTCAGCCCAGGTGACAGGGCTTTTGCTAAGATGTCCAGACTAGCCTCCAATTCACAATCCTCCTGCCTCACCTTCTGAAGTAGATAGGCATATAGGCATCAGTCACACAGCTCACATTCTCTACTTTGGTAAATTCCAATATAGCATTCCAAATTCACATATACTCTTCAATCAACTTTATCCAATACAAACATGATGTGAACTAATACTAATGAAATATCCTGCTCAAATACAACACAAATCTACACAGTGCTGGAGTCAAGGAAAAACTACAATTTAATCTTCTTGGAATTGTTCTCTATTGTAAATCTAATCTAGGCAACAAAATGAATACAAGATGCTGGAGCTCTTGGAACCTTGGTATCTGTTCCCAGTTTGCAGCTGACAAAAATTGAAATGCCAGAGGCTAGAAATCCTAGAAATCTCTATCTACATAAAATAGGGCAAATATTACAATCAAGTTGAACAAAAAAGCTCACCATATCACATCATAACAACCTGGTATCTCTAATTCTTCTTTTATATTCAATGGTTACTTTAAAAAAGAAAGTGTTGCATGACATGTAACCAACATCAAAGGCCAGAAGCCTACCCAAAGCACTTCCCTCAACTTGCCTTTTTTTTTTCCAAATCAAATTTATCTGAGACCAGGGAAGCACAAAGCTACATTCTCTAAAAAGAAAATTGCTGTGGTTACTTCCGGTGAAGATAAACAGCTGATGGCTGAAAAGGCAACTCAGTAGGTTTAAGTGCTAGCCACACAAGACTAAGGCACATATGTTTAAAAAAAAAAAAAAAAAAAAAAACGGGTGCATCACCATACCTATAATCCCAGCACTGGGGAGACAGAGATGGGAGGATCCCTAAGAACTAATCTGATGGCCAGTCAGTTCAGCCAAGTCAGCAAGCCTGGGGTTCAGTGAGAGACCCTCTCAAAAGACAAGGTGGGAAGCAACTGAGGAAGACACCCAATGACTATCTCTGGCCTTCACACACACCTGCACACATGCGCACACACACACACACACACACACACACACACACACACACACAAACCACCAAATCACCTAAGCAAAAATTTCAAAGTAAGCAAAACTTTCCAAGGTATTATTTTAAAATTTGCCCAGTCAGGAAAGCTAACCTCTAAACAATCAATTTGGGTCACCAGGATCCTTCAATTCACAGAACATAAAACTGTCAAAATCTAATGGCAACAACATTAACGAAATCAAGTGCAGGGCTGTGCTTGTTTGCAAGCACTAACTTTAAATAAAACTTACACCTAGAAAAGAGCAAAGACAACGTGTCCCTAAATTTCCTCTTAAGTTCCCTCATTCTACACTGTCTCCTTCCTCTTCTTGGAGAGGAGAATGGGATGCCAAATTAACAGTCAGAAGGCTGAGAACAGTTCGTTCCCGGAGGGTGCAAGAATTTACAATGCACACTTGGCAGGGAGTTCGGTGGGCACACACACATACACACATACACACACATACACACACATACACACACACACCATATACACACACACACACACACACACACACACACACACACACACACACACACACCAATGACCAGAGGAAGCTTTCAAAGAAATGTCACTCTGTAACAGAAGTTTTTAAGGTCTTATTTAGGCCTAAGGCCAGTCCTAGCCCAGTACACTGCAAAACACAGCCTAGAAAAGCTCCATTCTCCAAACCCAGAGTTTCCTATCATGCTCGAAAGGGGAAAAGCACCGATTCTGGACCCCCTCAGTAACTGCCGCCTCTCACGTGGAAGGCAGGCCAGCCCATGTGAATCCAAATGCCACCACATCAGTTTTGTGACAGATCCACTGGGAGCATCCGACTGTGATCCCGGGCCCCTCCAGCCCGCGGGAAGAGGAACACAAATGCAATCTTCGGGGCCCTCCTACTTCCGTTCTCAAAACAGAAATGCTGCCTTGGCTAGCCCTCAGTCCTGCACCTCTTCCAAAAGCTTCGAAGGAAAGCAGAGCAGACCGAGGAGGTCAGGGGTGGCTAGACCAGGTGGCTCAAAGCCCCCCACCCCGCCCCGACTCGGTCGAATCCGCCGCCGCCGCCGCTTCCCTGGGGCCTCTGCCCCCTCCTCGCTGGCCGAGGGCCGCGGAGAAGCGGCAAGAGGAACTAAGTGACCCGCAAGGATGCCCAGAAAGCTGGCGCGCAGAGGGGGGTGGGGGAGGTTGGCGCCGACGCGCAGCGGAAGGAAGGGGAGAGGAAGAGCGCCAGAGAGGGACGCGACTTTGGCGATGCGGCGGTGCCCGGGCTCTGGGAGAGGCGGCGGCGAGCCAGGGCTGAAGAGGCAACGTCCCCTCTCGGCCACGCCTCGGATTGCGGGCGAAAGGCTGCGGCCCGCCCCGTCGGAAGGCGCGGACTGAGTGCCCGCGGTGCTCCCGGAGCTGGCTGGGGTTCCCGGGGTCGGCGGTGCACCCAGGATCTGCGGGTGGACCCGGGAGCCGACGATGCACTTGGGATCGGTGGGTGCTGCCGGGGTCTGGCGGGTGTCCCCGGGTCAGTCGGTGCTTCCGCGGCCAGCGGGTACTACCGGGGCCAGCGAATGCTCCCGGGGTTGACAAGCGCTCCCAGGGTCAGCGGCCGCTCCCCAAGACCGGCTCTCACGCCCCGCCGCCAGGAGAGGCGGCTCCGGGAGGCACCGGGCGACACGGCGGGTTACCTGAAACGGGGAGAGTCCTTCAGACACTCCTCGAAATCCACCGTCATCTTCATCTTGCCTCCGCCTGGCCTCGCAGGCGATGCCGGAGGAGCGGCGGGAGCTGCGGGACCGGGCAAGCGGGCAAGCGGGCAAGCGGCGGTGGCACCGGGGATCCGAGCGGCGTCGGCGAGCGCTCGGCCGCCTCTAGCGCTGCACGGAGCTGCTGAGGGCGCCGCGCACCCTGGGCATAGCAGCCGCGAAGACTGCAACGGCTCGGCAGGCCCAGGCCACCTCTTCCTCCGCCCCAGCTGAGCGCCGGCCGGGGAAAACGCCCCGGAGTGACAACCGCCGCCAGCCAGCCACCGAGCCGCGGCCACGGGAGGGGCTTCCGGCAGCACCGCCCGCGGGAGGTGCACGGCCGCTGCGACAGCCAACCGCGGTGCGCGGGTGTCGTTAGGCGGGATGCACGGGTTGCTAGGAGGCCGGCTACGCAGGCGCTCTGGGAAGGAAGGAAGTCACGTGGCCTGCCTCCCTCCACCCCCCCCCCTCCTCACCCCTCCCTCGGGTCTAAAAGGAAGATGTACTCTTTAAAGCAGCGTTGGCATCAATCTGTAAAGGTCTGGGAGCAGAAATTATACCAAGGAAGAGACTAGACTAAGCCTTTCAGTTTAGAGAGACTGAGGCCAGGAGAGGCTTGAGGGCACCTTTGATGACCTTTCGCTTATTGGCTCCTCCGAGTAATAATTTGGAAATTGTTCCTACATACATTTTTTTTTCATATAATGAGGGACCGTTTTCTGAAAGAAAGTACAATGCTAAATTATATTAAATATCACCCTTAAAAGTCTGGGTGTATCTGTAAAAACGCATAGGCGGGATGTTTTAACCCAGTGGCTGTGAACACCTGGAGGCAACTTCTAGAGTTATCTCCTAGCTTTCCCATTTTACACAGTGCTGATCTGGGAGAGCTGTCCAGTTGACACAGTGTCACACAGTAACCATCCAGTAAGTGTCGGTTGTTATGATTGCACTACTGTCTTCTTTACAGGTTAGTCAAAGGTCAAGCCTCAGCCTTCTCACTTTTGCTATCTGAAATCTATATAACCTTTGACCATTTGCCTGTGCTAGAGAGTGATGGAGTGCTATTTTTCATAACCTCCGGTTACACGTTGATCTCTTACGTTTAGAACGTCATGCCATCGGAATGTTGAAACTTTTCAAAGAACACACAAACATTGTATATGTTTCTTCTTTTGTTAGAAACTTCCTTTTTTATTGAATTCTACATCTCTAAATTCTGCAAAGGTCCTCTTGATAAAGCTCAGTGTTAAATAAAGCTCAGTGTTCTCAAATATATCAACTGGTCAGGTTAATCTTTTCCAGAATTGTAACTTCTAGATTGTAACTTTACCAAGAGAATTGGCCATTTTTACTACATGTAATTGCATTGATTTGTGGCAACTAGTCAGCATATACAATAATTTGTGTCAATGTTTCATCATTCTGTTGCAAGACCCTTAAAGTGGTATTGGGGTCAAATTAAAATTCAGCTGCACAAGATATTAAGTATGAGTCCATCCTGGGCTACATAACGACATACTGTCTCAAAAGAGCATAGACATAGTAACAAACAAAAACCCTGTATACTGGCACAAACCCAGACAGGTAGATCAGTGGAATAGCACTAAGAACCCAGAATGAAAATCACACACCTACACTACCAAATCTTTGACAGAGATGTCAAAAACATACTGGCATAAAATGACAGCCTCTTCAATAAATGGTGCTGAAGATCCTGGACATCTACATATAAAATAATGACAGTAGGGTCTGGAGCAATGTCCATAAGCTGCTTACCACACAATTACAAAGAACTAAATTTGGATGCCTGGCCCCCATGTAAAAAGCTAAATATGGTGGCATGTGGTGTAATCCTAAGGCTGGGGGTGGAGAGGCTGAGCTAGGGAGCTCCAGGCTCAGAGAGGACTAATCTCCAAATATAAGATGAAGAGCAGCTGGGAAGATATCCAACTTGTACCTCTAGCACACAGGCATGTTCACACACATTCGCACAGACACATGCATGTACCACACACATACCCCAGAAAGCTTCTACATAGCATTTTTTTTTCTTTTTAAAAATTAAAAAGAAAAACAGCAAAGGAAAGAGACAGCCTATAAAATGGGAAGTATTTTTGTCAATTATACACATGGCAGACATTAATACCCAGAATCTATAACAAGAATGAAAAAAAAAATCCTCTAGGGTCAGCATAATGGCTCAACGGGAAAAGGATCTTATCACCAAACCTGACTTCAATCCTGATCCTATAGTGGAAAGAAAGCACCAACTACCAAGGTTGTGTGTGCTCCGCCATGCACACATGCTGTCACAAGTTCATGTCCATACTCACACACTTGTGTACATTACACACACACACACACACACACACATTTTTATTTACTTTTTATCTATGTAAGTTTATCTATGTAAGTGTATACTGCCTGTGTTCTGGTATCCCAAATGCTCAGATAAGAGTGTCAAATCCACTAACACGGACTGAGTTATAGGCAGTTGTGGGCTGCTTGTGGGTCCTGGGAACTGAACTTGGGTTCTCTGAAAAACCAAGTGCTCTTAAGCATTGAGCCATCTTTCCTGCCCCAATACATACCACAACCCACACACACACTTTTAAAAAGAGAAATGCAAATTTTAAATACAGGGGGGAAAAAACTCCAAAAGTTAAACGCCAGAGAGAAAAAAAAAAACTATTAATAATAGGATAATGGATTGAATAGACATTTCTCAAAGGAAGAAATAAAATTACAAAAGTGCTCAGTGTCCTTAGTCATCAAAGAAATGCAAATTAAAACTGTACTGAGTATATTTCACCAGAGTCAAAATGATGATCAAGCAAACCAACCACACCAAGAGTGGTAGCACATGCCTTTAATCCCAGCACTTGGCAGGCAGGTCTTTGTGAGTTCAAGGCCAGCTTTGTCTACAAAGTGAGTGCCTGGAAAGGTAGGGCAGTTACAGAAAGAAACCCTGCCTCCAAAAAAGCCAAAAGAAAAGCAAACAAACACAACAAATGCTAGCGAGGGTATGGAAAGAAAGGAACCCTCGTGCGCCACTGGTGGGAATGCAAACTTGGTGTAGTCACCATAGAAATCAGTATAGAGGTACCTCACGTACTAAAGTTAGAACTATCATATGACCATGATAGGATAATTGATATATCTATACCTCTCCTAGGTATAGCCATGAAAGATTCTAAGTCACCATACCACAGAGGTACCTGCACACCCATGTTTATTGAGGCACTCCTTAATAAAACCAAGATAATGAAACTATCCTCAAGGTCTATCAACAGATGAATAGAGGATAATGAAGAAATTATGGTGTTTGACTGTAAATATTAAAAATAAAGTTAGACTGTGTCTGTTACCTTACACAATAACTAACGTCACATGAATCAAAGACCTCAGTGTGAGACCTGAAACTGTTAGAGGAAAACATAGATAGACAATATCCTACATGATATAGGTGTAGACAAGTGGAACTTCAGAAAAATTAAAAAAATAAAAATGAAGCATTTGCATAGCTAAGGAAACAATCAATCAAGTAAAGAGGAAACCCACTAAATAGTAGCAAACCTTTGCCATCTTCCAGGTAGGCATCTGACAGAGGTTTAATACCCAGAATATATGAAGAACTCAGAAAACAAAGAATTAAGAAAATAGACAACCCAATTAAAAAGTAGACTATGGATCTGAACAGAGTTCTCAAAGGAAAAAATAAAAATGGCTAAGAAATATCTCCAAAAATATCCATCCATCCTTAGCAATCAGAGAAATGCAAATCAAAGTAACTTTGAAATTTGGTCAGAATGGCTAAGATCAACAAAACAACAACAAATTTAGGGAAGACTGTGGAGAAATGAGAACTCTGACTCACTGTTGGTGAGATTGAAAACCTGTGCAAGCCACTCTGGAAATCAGTGTGGCGAATTCTCAAAAAGCTAAAAATAAATCTACCATATGCCCAGCTGTAACATCCTTGGCTTATGCCCAAAGGACTCGACATCCTACTTTACAGATACTTACTCAGGGATATAGAAGAGAAATAATCCAGATTCATAAAGACAAATACAGTATTTTCTTTCACAAGCAGAAGCTGCATTTAAATTTAAATGTTCATGTAGTTGTTCCTAGATATTGTATGGGGGGTGCAGTAAAGAAACCACCAAAATGGCCGTTCCATGTCTAGGCAAAAACATTGGATAAGAGAGGGAAATATCCAGAGGCATCTGGAAGAGTCCAGAGCAGAGAGAAAACAGCAGACTAGACACAAGAGAAGGGAGAATAGCACAGAGGGGCAGCAGAGGAAGGGGGAACCTTGACGGTGGGAGGAGAGAAGCCTGTGAGCTGAAGCTGGCCTGGGAGTTGAGGGTAGAGGCAGAGGTGAGATGCTAACATGGACTGTGAAATGCATAATGGGTACTTGTGAATAGGAGCCATAGAAGCTGTTGGCTAGAATGGACTTTGTTATGCTGATAGCCACCACAGGTATGTCAATGGGGAACTATATGCCCCTTTTTTTCCAGAGGCAAGGAATATCACTCCTTTTAGAGGACAGATGGGGACCTGTTTCACAAGTTCCTGAGAAATGCTGACTTCCATCTAACCACCTGAAATCCTTCTATAATCCAGCTGAGGGTGAGTCAAAACTGTCATTTCTGGGCATATTGTACTTCCCAAAACCTACCCAATATATGAAGAAAGTAGAAATGGGGAGGAAGACTATAGAGAGGGCCAGGGGACATAAGAGAAGGTAATAGAATATATGTATGCTGGTTAATTTCTTGTTTGTTTTTGTCAACTTGACACAAGCTAAAGTCATCTGGAAAGAGGGACTGAGAAGTTGCCTCCTTCAGACTGTCCTAATGAATGAGTCTGTGGGGCATTTTCTTGACTAATGATTGATGTGTGGGGACCCAGCCTACTGTGGGTGATGCCACCCCTAGGCAGGTGGTCCTGGGTTGTATAAGAAAGCAGGCTGAGCAAGCCATGAAGAACAAGCAGGTAAGCCAAGTTTCTCTATTCTCTCTGCTTCAGTTCCTGCCTTCAGGTTCTTGCCTTGGCTTCTCTTAATGGTGGGATGTAACCTATAAGCCACATAACTCCTTTCCTACCTAAGTTGCTCTTGGTCACAGCCACAAAATGCAAAGTAGACAGAAATTGGTTCCAGAGAGCCATGGCCATATTGTTTTGCTGAGGATTGTGGAAGTGCATGGAACTTTGGACTGGAAAGTCATTAGTGCTCAAAGCTTAATGAGCCATTCTATGGGACCTTGAAAGATAGATAGTGTTGAGAGAAATGCAGACGAGAGAGTGCTTGGCCTGTGAGTTTCAGAGGAAAACAAGGACTCTGTTAGGACTGTTTATGTGATACATTGTAATTAAGAATCTGTGGTTTCTAGTCAACTGAGGCTGGAGAATCCGCTGTGATTAACCAGAGAATAACAATACTCAAGTTAAACTTTGCTTTATCGGGACAACTGATGCTGGTTAGGTAGAGCTAAAAATCAACTGTGATTAGTAAGGAACCGGCATCCTGAGGCAAAAATCTTCGGGAAAGTATTTCCTCAGGGTCAGCATACAGCTGCTGTGATGCAGAGTAGACAAGGCAGATACAAGGCAGTATCTCAAGCGTGTGGCCAAACTTGATAATATGTAAGGATCTCCTATATGATGATTTTGGCGACATGAGAGCTGCAGTACTGAAGGGATCACAGCTGAAGCTTGGCACTGAGGCCAGGAGGTCATTGGCCAAGGTGCAACCTTAGCAGCAGTAGACATGGTCAGCATTTTGGAGATGTCAGAATGGTGGGATGACCAGAGTAAGACTAACCTTATGAGACAAATTGCATGTGCAGTGGATGGCAAAGTTAGAGAAGCGGAGCTGCCCAACTCCATTGAATCCCAGAAGATCTTGGATGAGTTCCAGACATCAGACTCTGAGCTGTTTACCTTGTTGGACTTAGGTTTTGTTTATATCTAATTGTAATTGTGCATTGGTTCTTCTGCTTGGACTAAGAAAGTAAGTTATTTTTTTATTTTGCAAAAGATCAAAGTTAAGAGATTTTAAAATTTTGAAGTGTTTGAATTTTTGAAAGATGGTGGGACTTTTAAAGTTATACTGTGTTTATATTATGCCAATATTAATATGAGCCCTTGGGAATAAACAAGAAAGGAAAGGTTACAGCTTAATAGTGATGTGTTTGTGTGTAAGTTGACAAGAGGCCAATTATGATGATTAATTTTTTTTGTCAAGTTAAGACAAGCTAGAGTCATCTGAAAAGATGGAACTGATTGAAGAATCACCTACATCAAATTGGCCTATAGGCAAATCTGTTAGACATTTTCTTGATTAATGATTGAAGTGGTAATGCCCAGGCCATTGTGGGCAATGCCAACCTTAGGCAGATGGTCCTGTACCTGTAAGCCAACCCTTTTCTCTCTAAGTTGCTTTTTGGTCATAGAGTTTATCACAGCAACATAGACACAAAATAGGATAATGTGTAGCATGAAAGCAGGAAGAACTAGGGCAGGATGGGTCAAGAAACAGGGGAGATAAAGGATGGCAATAGACCTGTTATGAGGTGAATAAGAACAAATGATATTATGTATGCAAATGTCACAATGAAACCCATTACTTTTGTATGTTGGATACAGATAGATATGTAAACGGATGTTTCTAGTCCCAACTGCCTGTTCCCAAATAATGGACTCAGAGGCTGAATATGAATTATAAAAGCTCAGCCGATAGCTCAGGCTTATTACTAACTAGCTTTTACATTTAAATTAACCTATATTTCTATTTATGCTTTGCTGTGTGGCTTATGGTTTGTTACCTCATTTGTTACACATCCTGCTTGTTCAGTCATTTCCCCCTTCCTAATTAAAAAGAAAGGTTTTAATCTTAATATAGTAAAACTATATACAACAAAAACAATTACTAAGTAAGAATTACAGTATCAATATCTAATCCATTTCCATTTGAGAAAATAGTTATCTATCTTATCTTGGTTAGTCTATAAGGTTTTGTACTTAATTTATCTTTTATCATAACTAAGGAAAACTATAACTATCTAGTGTTCAACTCCATCAAAGACCCAGAAGGGTAAAATGCTACCTAATAACAGGGACATCTTGCTACCTAAACAGTCACCCAAAGTTCTCTGTAATGTTGGGGCATCCATCTTTGACCTACAGGCCTAGCATATCTGACTAACAGACTTTCCTGTGAAGCAGGGAATTTTGAGGGACTGCCCTACCTTGTCTTGGCAAAGTTGGACAGTTGCCTTTCTTATGTCCTTCTGGTCCAGTTTGGATAATATTTGTCAGCAATCAAGGCAACAAAGCAGTTTCTTTACCCACATGGCTAGCTTTTGCCATAAAGAAAACAAACTCCATATGGAGTTTCTTCAATGCCCAACATCTTCTCTGAAGTAGATTGGTGCTGCCAGGAGTGGATGTGTCTCACTGTTATAAGAAGTCTAAATTATTAAAACATTTTAAATGCATATTCTGTAGTGTTTGAAGTGTTTGAAGATTACCTATCTGAAATATATTTCCATGTGACCTGAAAACATATCTGTTTAACTATTATAGATGAGTATTAATCTATATTTCTTAATTATACATTATATTTTTAATTGAGCTACATAAACACAATACCTTAAACAAGAATAGCAATATACATACAGTATAACAAAAGTACCTTTTTTTTTTGGTTTTTCAAGACAGGGTTTCTCTGTGGCTTTGGAGGCTGTCCTGGAACTAGCTCTTGTAGACCAGGCTGGTCTTGAATTCACAGAGATTTGCCTGCCTCTGCCTCTAGAGTGCTGGGATTAAAGGCATGCGCCACTACTGCCTGGCCAAAATTAAGTTTAAATTTGTATCAATAAACTAAAATCTTTACCAATGTAAAATATCCTGAAATCAATAGCTGGCTTTTGTATTAAAGTAGATTCAATAATTTATCCCTTTAACCTATTTCTATATAAATAGATGGATAGATATTTCGACTGTACAATACACAAATGCAAATAATTGAACTAATTATCAAATGAACATCATTTTTCCTGTACATGGTTAAATTTACAATGTCCAGTTATTGAGAACACTGTTAGAATTTTCTTCTCTGCACTGTGGTCATGCCACCATTTTGAGGTATCAACAGTAAGAAATTTTCTAAATTAAGAAACATTAGCCAGGCGGTGGTGGCGCACGCCTTTAATCCCAGCACTTGGGAGGCAGAGGCAGGTGGATCTCTGTGAGTTCGAGACCAGCCTGGTCTATAAGAGCTAGTTCCAGGACAGCCTCCAAAGCCACAGAGAAACCCTGTCTCGAAAAACAAAAAACAAAAACAAACAAACAAAAAAAACAAAAACAAAAAAAGAAAAGAAAGAAAGAAAGAAAGAAAGAAAGAAAGAAAGAAAGAAAAATTAAAACTGGGTAAGGTAGGAGCAGTAAATCTTAGACTAAAAGAAATTCAATATTATTGTCTTCATAATAATGGAAACTGAGGTCCCAAAGATATAAAAATAACATTCTAGGTGACTCGGGCCAAGCGCAACCTCCATGATGCCAAACTGTTAACTACAAACTGCTCACCCATCCCTTGAGAATTTGTTTGGCACCGTGACTGTCTGCTTGTGCAGTATCCAAGGTGAGACAATAGTTAGCAGTACTAAACTTGCCTAGCATGCACCAAGCCCGTGGTAGGATGCCCATCACCAATAAAATCACACAACTCAAATGTCACTTCCTGGAGAATCTTTTTCCTTTTCTTTCCAACACACAGTTAATGTTAGTCACCAACCCCAATCCACATTATACCAAACATAAGCTGGTGAATATATGGTATATGATTATAACCCAATCGAGTGGCATCCTGAGGCAGGAGGATCGTGAGTTTGAGGCCAATCTGGACTGCATAGAGAGGTCCGGGATAGCCTGGGTTATGCTATGAGATCCTGTCCCACCCAACCCCCAAAATCAATATGATAATAACAACAACAATAATAATAGAAGGACATAAGTGGTCAAACATTAAACCTTTTCCAAATTTATTTTTCTAGACTTCTCAGTCTTTTCCTCTCCCAACTCTCTAGAACCCTGGACACTATAGCTTTCCATTCTCGGAATGCCCTTGGTTTTCTTTGCGGGTCCTTTTGACTATGCACTTGCTTGAGCAGAGGTTGTGTAGTGTCCCTTCCCTCGTGTGTCCCTGGTTCCAGATGTGCGGTCAACAAGAGTCTGATACTTCTCCCCCCACCCCAACCCCTGCCCTGAGACAGGATTTCATTTTGTAACAGCTCTAGCTGTCCTGGAACTGGCTCTGTAGACTAGATTAGCCTCAAACTCACAGAGATCCATCTGCCTCTGTCTCCCAATTGCTGGGATTAAAGGCATGTGCCACCACCACCTGGCATCTGCTCAGTGTTTAATATACCAGACCTTCAGATCTTCTATGAGATACCAAATAGCTAGGTTTTAATGCAAAAACTCCCTAGTTTCAAATGTTGACAGCCCCTCTAAACTATTATAAGACATTGCACAGGCCATAATAATAAGTCTTGGGGTCACTTAGCAACTTCTATGTGTTTTGGTTCCTGATAACAGCCTTTCAATCCTTGCCCCTGGTGGTGTTCAGCACTTCAGTCTGCTGCTCAATGTCCAGATCTCCAGAGAAAAATCAGAGCAGTGTGGCTCACCTTGCAGCATCAGACTACAAGGGTTGGTTGCTTGTCCAGGGCAGGCCAAGAGAGAATGGGATCATGTAACTGTAATCCTTTGTACAGGGGTAAGGCTTAGGGCTAAAGGACAACTGGGGAGTTAACAGGTCAGTTCTCTAGGAGAATGTTAACAGTGTGGCTTATAAAACAGCTAGTAAACACTGGTGTTCAGGACTTCGGCCCCTGACTCACAGTGCTCCACCTCGGCTCCTGCCATCAGCCAAGTCACTTCACCATCCACCCCTTTCTTTCATTCAGTAACATCCCTGGGCATGCAATCTGGTTCAGCTATATCTTAAGCTCTCGAGATTCTTTTGGTTTTTCTAGACAGGGTTTCCCTATGAAGCCCTAGCTGTCCTGCAACTCTCTCAGTAGACCAGGATGGCCTTGAACTCACAGATACCCATCTGCCTCTGCCTCCCAAGTGTTGGGATCAAAGGTGTACATCACCACCCGGCACTCTGGACATTGTTAAAGAATTATTTTTTTATTATTTTAAATTCTGTGTAGGTATGTGTGCCTGCACATGGCTATGTGCACATGAGTACATGTGGGAGCCAAAGGCATTGGCTCCCCTGGACCTGGAGTGACAGATGGTTGACAGCCACCTGATGCGGGTGCTGGGAACTGAACTCTGATCCTCTGGAAGAGCTACGGATGCTTTTAACTGCTGAGCCATCTCTCTAGTCCCAAGTTCTGGGTTCTCTGCATGAAGTAAACAGTCTTATTCCCCCAGAGCTTAGAGGCCTTGGTGAAGTCTCCACCAAGAGCACACACAGGGTTACCTATACAGGAACACTGACGTCTCCTGGGGAAAGGAATAAGGGTTCTCACATATCTGCAGATACAAGGAATCCTGCAAAACTAAGAATGAAGAAAGGATAAGGCAGGTCCCTCAAGGACTTTTAGTCACAGGAATGCACAATGTCTCCAGGAGCTATTAATAGAACACTTGCCTTTGGGAAGAAGAAAGGAAGCTGGGGAGGGAAGCGGGAGCCACATTAGGAAAGGCCTTGCCTTCCGGGTAAAATCCACTGAAGAGACAAGCCAAAGCGACGACTTAGTCTGATCCCAGCTTGAAGGAGAGTGGGCTGAGGGGACAGGGTTCCTAGGGCAGAGATGAAATGCTGTAAGCAATTTTGAGGTTTTCAAACAATACATTTACAATCAAGAGCCATTTGGGAAAGTCAATCCAATGGACAGCCGAGTCCAAGAGAGGAGGACAAAAAGGACCACAACACCAGGTTCTGGTTTGGATGAGTAGGTGGGAGATAGTGCCATTTATAAGAAGAGAAGGTCTTCCTGTCCCAAAATATGTACTTCAGACAAGTCTTAAATGTCCCTACCTCAGAAGCTCAACCTCCTGTCTCAAGTTCTTCATCCATTCTGTGCCTTTCCCACCCTGCCTCCATTCCTAACCCACCAGGCAGCTGGTGTCCCCTCTAAGTTGGGTTTGTTTTCCTCCACTCTGCCTCGTTTCCTGGGTCATTTCCCACACCCAACTCTGCATCAGTCCGTTTCCTTCAGCTTTGCCCATTTCTAGTCAGTGAAAACAAAACAAAACTGGAAGTGGGGTGGGTGGGTGTGTGAGAGAGAGAGACAGAGACAGAGACAGAGACAGAGACAGAGACAGAGAGCCAAGCGAGCTCTTTACCATTGAGCTGCACACCCCAGCTATTTAGATAGTTGCTTTGACTATATAAGCAGGGAAGCATGGCTGTGGGAACTGCGGCTGCCACTGCTTTCACCACTAGAAACAGGATGCTCTGGCTATCACAGATTTGTGGCCAGATCCATGGAGCACTGGAGAAGTTGCTTTTCTCAAAACTGGTCATTCTCCTCGAGCCTCCTGAGCCCTGGTTCCTCCTCTCATGGCCTGTAGATATCCATGACTCATCGTTAGGAGCTTTCTGTGGCTCCTGGACCCACGTGCCTATTTACATTCCCATCTTCCGTGCTTGTTGCCCAGCTGCTGGAGGAAAGCACAGATCTTCCTGCCACTCCTAACTCAGAACACCACACCCTCCATTCTCCTCTGAGGATAGCTGTCAGCTGTCCCCTCCTGCCCTTCGTCTTCCAATCTGCACTTCAACTGGCCATTTTTATTTGAAGACAAGAGAAATTAAATCATGCATCCATATCAGAAAGGCTTTGTTTCCTTGTGAGTTACCCCTAATAAAGGGGTTTCATCTCTATTGAAAAAGTTTGTTCCATTATGAGTTATCACCAGGTGGTGGTGGTGCACACCTTTAATACCAGTACTTGGGAGGCAGAGGCAGGTGGATCTCTGTGTGTTCGAGAGCAGCCTGGGCTACAGAGTGAGTTCCAGGACAGCCAGGGATACACACAGAGAAACCCTGTCTTGAAAAACAACAACAACAAAAATGAGTTACCCCAAAACAAAGGGTTCGTGATAGGTGGTGTGTTATCCAGAGCAGGGAGGGCAGGTTTTCCGTGGACCCCAAGCAGGATTGGGAAACAAGACTTATAAAGCCAGGCTAGGCGATCCCTTCGGCCTGCCTTTTCCACATCGATGCTTATTTATCTGAACAGTTCATCTGACTTTACAGGAGCCAGATGCCAAGATTACCCAGCCAACCAGAGGAAACAGGTTTTATCTCTTGGCCTAAATTCTGAACTTCTCTAGGGTCTGTATTAGCCATCAACTTAGTCAAGGCTGGGTGTGGTGGCACATGCCAGTAATTCCAGTACTGAGAGGTCTGGGCAAGAAGATTGGGAATGCAAGGCTAACTGGGTTAGATAGGGAATCCAAGCCAGCCTAAGCCCTATAATGAGACCCTGTCTCAAAAAAATGGGGACTAGAGATGTGCCTTATCAGTAGACAACTTACCTAGTATCCTGGTTGGATTTTGTTGTTGCTGTTTGTTTGATTGTTTATTTGTTTTGTCTACTAGACACAACCTAGAATCATCTGGGAAGAAGAACCTCAATTAAGAAAATACCTCCCTGTGACTGGAAAGGTGGCTCAGGGTTTAAGAGCACTGGTTGCTCTTCCAGAGGACCTGGATTGAATTCCCAGCACCCACATGGCAGCTCACACCTGTCTGTAACTCCAGTTCCAGGGGATCTGACACCCTCACATATACATACATGCAGACAAAATACCAATGCACATAAAATAAAAATAAGTTAAAAAGGAAAAGAAAATATCTCCATCAGATTGCCTGTGGACAAGTCTGTGGGTCATTTTCTTGATTGATGTACAGACCCAGCCCACTGTGGGTAGGGCCATACTTGGGCTTGGCCATGGGTTACCTAAGAAACCAAACCAAGCAAGCGAGGGGGAGCAAGCCAGTAAGCAGTATTCCTCCGTGGCCTCTGACTTAGTTTCTGCCTCCAAGTTCCTGTCTTGACTTCTGCTTTGGCATCCCTCAATGGATTGTGGCCTGGGATTACATAAGCCAAATAAGCCCTTTGCTCCCCTGTACCAGTAAGTAATAAGATTTGGATTTGTATGCTCCATGTGCTCTAGACTTGTAGGCCCTGTCATTACATTCTTTTCACTTTGAGCTCTTGAATATTGCCAGACCTTGTGTTTCACTTACTAGGGACATAGTCAACATTGAAGGAGCTGAGTAATCAGATTTGGTCCTCCCCAGTGATGTCCTCCTCATTCAAATCCCTGTCATTACTCATGCAATTGTATGTGTTTACCCACCAGATTATGAGCTCAGCTAATGATGCCAGTCTCCCAGAAAGAGGGAGAAAACTAAATAAGATGCAAGAAACAATACGTTGTTCATCTGCCACGCATAACTGTATAACAGAACTGTCTGTATTGTTTACTGGACCTTTGTCTTAACACAGACGTGAGAGCCTCACCTACTGAATCAGAGTTTCCAGGACCAGAGTCTAGGCATGAGTCTCCGTGTAGACCGTGATGAACAGCCTTCAAGCTGAAACCCAAGTACTGACTAATGGTCCTTCTAGGACCTGGTTGTTTTAATTTTAAAAAGCAGAGCACAAAAGAAAGACAGAGCTTGTGTGGAGGGTTTTTTATTGGGGGAAAGTGAATGGGAAAATGGGAGGGGAGGGCACAGAAGACGGGCCTCTGGGGACAGGAACAGCAAAGGAGAAGAGAGAGGGAGAGAGGCAGAGAGGGAGGGAGGGAGAGAGAGAGGGAGGAGGGAGACAGAGAGAGAGAGAGAGAGAGAGAGAGAGAGAGAGAGAAGGTGGGCAATGCTCTTTTAAAAGTGAATGTGCACTCTTAGTGGCTGCACCTGAGGGCATATCCTGTCAGAACCCCACAGATGCCTGAATAATAACACTAGTAGAAGCCCCAAACGTAGTAGGTGCTTGATAACTAGAGGTCAGAACTGAAAGAGAAACATCCAGTGTTTAAGACATGGAAGCCAAGAGACTGAGGTAGGAAAACAGGCTTAAGGTAGCAGGGCCCAGACTGAGCACTGACTGACTCTGGGTCTCTTACTGTAGGATCTGTACTGAGCAAACATGACTGTTCCTATTTCCTCTCTAAACACCTTCTGGGCAGTGCATCGGAAGGAAATTTCCTTTTGGCTCAACTGCAACTCCACAGCTCCATGGCACCCAGTTTCCAAAGACTCGCTCCCTAATTTCCTTGTTCTTGTGACACTGGAAACAACTATGTCAGTCCACTTCCTCCCCCTGGATCTGCCTGCAGTCTGATCTCCAGCTGCTCTTCTAGAAGTCTCCCTCACCCATGACTGCCCCCACTTATCTGGTCTTCAGATCCTAGTGACCTTTTCCCAGGTACCAGCTCTGAGTTCACACCTGCCTTCCAACTTCAGGAGCATGGCCGTGGGTCACAGCTTCACTGTTTGTTTGGATTGTTCCAAATAGCACCTTTATTGGTCCGACTGCCAGTCTCACGCTCTCCCACTTAGTCTCTGCTCTGCTACTAAAAACTGTCTGAAGAGCTAATCTCTCCATCTCTCCAAAGTTCACCATGGTGTCATCCCACTGTTTTCCTGGCAGAGCCGACAGCAATTGTGTCTGACCTGTGCTCTTCTGCATTTCCAACCACTACCACTTCCAACCAACAGACCTCACGCCTTTGTGGCCATGGCCTACAGACTCAACAAACAACCAAAACAAAAGCAGGATGATTTATGTAAGAAAGAAACTACCTAGAATGCTGGTGGGAATCCATGAGCATTGTCCACAGTAGACAAAAACTAGCAACAACTCGAGTCCCCATCCACAGACAAAGAGATGAACAAATTGTGGTACATCTGTACAGTGGAATATTATCAGCCATTAAGTGAGATAAATAAGATGGATGAATTACAAAAATGTTGTGCTGAATGAAAGAGGCCAGAAGCAAGAGTATGTACTTCAGGGTTTTATTTCTCTGAAATTCTAGAAAACGCAAATCTACAGCAACTGAAAACATATCAGAGGTTGTCTAGACAGAGAGTGGGCAGAGACCGACTATAAGAGGGCACAAGGGGAAATTTTGGATGACGGAGATGTTCTATATGTTGGCTATGATGGTAAATATACAGGTGTGGACACCTGCCAAAAAATCATCGGACTGCTCACATCAAATAGGTAAATTTTAACTTATGTAAAACTTGAAATTCATGTAAATGTTTAAATTTACCAAGGATCATTAGAAGGGTAGAGATCTGGGTTTGAGGTCCTCAGAGGCAGTGACAAGCCTGTAACTACAGACCAGACCTGTTCCTGAATATACTGTGCCTCTGCCACCTATCCCAGATGCCACAACCTGCCCAGCACTGACACAGCCTCAGGAACCAATATGCTGCCACTCCTATCCCCAGTGGGGTCCTGTACAGCTGCTGCTGCTCTTGTCTACAGCTCAAGTCCATGTCTAGGGAAAATGTTTCTCCCTGTGTCTGAGGAGGGTGGTGTCAAGGAAACTAGGTTGTGACCTGAAGGACTCCTTGGATATTCAGAGCATTCAAAGGGCATTTGTTGCCTGGCAGTAACACAGACGGGGTGGCTTCAACAACAGAAATCATTGCCTAATACTGCAGGGCAGAGGTTCAAAATCAAGATTTTGGCAACCCTAGTTTTTCCTGAGCCTCTCCCTTTGGCTTGCAATGACCTCTGCTGGATCATCAAGTGATCTTTCCCGTCTGCTGCCTCTGTGGCACAGCCCTTCCTCCTCTTATAAGGACACCAGTCATTTAGGATTAGGACACCACCCTGTGACCTCATTCAACCTAAATCCTCTCTTTAAAAGCTGACCTCTGGGCTGCAGGGTGTAACTCAGCAAGGAGTGGTTGGCCGGCATGTTGGAGGCCCTAGGTTTGCTTCCCAGCAATACCAACATAGGTCTGCAGCAGGATGCTGGCTGCACATCTGCAGTCCCCTTCAGTGTCTTCTCCAGACCTTCCTTCCGGGTTTAGGCATCTGGTCTGCCCTCCTAATGTCCCTGGGTAAGCTTCTGTGATGCTGACCACACTGTCTGTCTTGACTGTGAATTCAAGGGCAGATGCTGACACTTGTCTTTGTGCCCTGTGTGTATGTAGACAGGGCCTGGTGGCAAGTAGAGGTGCCATAGATGGAACATGTATTAGGGTTTCTTGCCATTCCTTTTATCAGGAAACAATAACTGTCTAGAGCAGCAGCTCTCAACCTGTGAGACATGGTCCCTTGGGGGATTGAACAACCCTTTACAGGGTCTCATAGCAGATATCCTGCATATCAGATATTTACATTACAATTAATTTTGTTTTGTTGTTTGAGGTTTTTTAGTTATTTATTTTTGTTTTTCTTTTTTTAAAAGGTTTTATTTATTTATTATGTATACAAAATTCTGCTTCCATGTATATGTAAGAGGACACCAGATCTTATAACAGATGGTTGGGAGCCACCATGTGGATGCTGGGAATTGAACTCAGGACCCCTGGAAGAGCAGTTGGTGCTCTTAACCTCTGAGCCATCTCTCCAGCCCCTGTTTTTCTTTTTTTTTAATAATTTATTTTTATTTTATGAACATTGGTGTTTCGCCTGCAAGTATGTCTCTATGAGGGCATTGGAGCGCCTGGAACAGGAGTTACATACAGATACCATGTGGGTGCTGTGAATTGAACCTGGGTCCTCTGGAAGAGCAGCCAGTTAACCACTGAGCTGTCTCTCCAGCCCCATTTTTTGGTTTTTCAAGACCGGGTTTCTTTGTGTAGACTTGGCTGTCCTGGAACTTGCTCTGTAGACCAAGCTGCCCTCGAACTCAGAGATCCACCTGCCTCTGCCTCCTGAGTGTTAGGATTAAGGTCATGTGGTACTACATACTAACAGAGGCCCATAGGTTTGAATATTTGGTCCCCAGTTGGTGGAACTGTTTGGGAAGGTGTGGCCTGGTGTGTCATTGGGGGCTAGCTTTGAGATTTCAAAAACCCATGCCAAACCAAGTGTCTTTCTATCTGCCTCATGCTTGTAGATCAAGAGGCAAGCTCTCAGCGTCTACCCCAGCACCATGCCTGCCTGCCACCGTGTTCCCCGGCAGGATGGTCATGTACTCACCCTCTGACATTGTAAGCCCCAAATAAACACTTGGTTTTATAAGTTTCCTAGGTCATAATGTCTCATTACCACAATAGAAAAGTAACTAAGATGCCTTCCTTTTCTCTCTCTTCTTCCTCCTCTTTCTTCTCTCTCCCCTCACTTATCCCCACGTTCCACTGAGCTATATCTCCAGCCCCTATTTTTACTTTTATGTGTGCATAAAAGATACCTGTTTATTCTTTGTTTCTGCCCATTTCTCCACTTTGTATGAGGGACACGGGGCTTCATTTATTCTCCTATAACTTTTTGCTTTGTAGTCAAAGTGGCATTCATGAGATCCACTACTCAATGAGTTCACCTCACTCCAGATGCTAGATAATGCTCAGTGATGTTGGATGTTTTAATTCTTTCCCATCTCATGTATAAAAAGCATAGTGTTGAGTTTACATTTTATAGCATATACCACAGATACTGATTTTATACTATATCTTCCTTAAATACCAATGAGATTGAAAACTTGTCCCAATGCTTCTTGGTCATTTGTGTGGCTTCTTCCATGAAAATAGCTATTTCTATTCTCTCTCTCTCTCTCTCTCTCTCTCTCTCTCTCTCTCTCTCTCTCTGGGTGTGTGTGTGTATGTGTGTGTGACACATATGCACATAGAGGTCAGAGGTCAAGCTCAGGAGCCATCTGCACTGACTTTTTTTAAAAGATTTATTTATTTATTATGTGTATAACATTCTTCCTCCATATATTCCTGCATGCCAGAAGAGGGCACCAGATCTCATTACAGATGGTTGTGAGCCACCATGTGGTTGCTGGGAATTGAACTCAGGACCTCTGGAAGAACAGCTAGTGCTCTTAACCTCCGAGCTATCTCTCCAGCCCCTACACTGACTTTTTAAAGACAGGGCTACTTACTGTGACCTGGGGCTCCCAGATGAGGCTAGGCAGACCCTCACCAGTGTCAATGTTTTCTCCTACCTGTGATGTTTCCTTCTAGAATCTAATCCATCTTCCCGAGTCCTAGAGCTTTCAGGGCTGTGCAGGAGCCAGATGCACCGCTTCCCAAGCCAGCCCTTCTTTACCTGTTTGCCTTTGTGTTAGGAGGAAATTCGGGGGTTTGCATTGCCTGCCCTGCTTTGCAATAAAGAAAGCATGTTTGTGGCAGAGGTGCCTGTTGGTGGCTAAATGTGATGTAGTAACACTGGAAATGTCTGCCAGGCCCTGTGCCATGTGGTAGGGACAGTGATGAGTAAAATAGTCCCTGACCTCAGGAAGCTTATATTCCCATGAATTCCGATGTGTTGTTTTTTTAAAGTGCTTTACCTATATCATTTACAAGAATCAATTCTAAGTGGGATACAAGTTTTAAGAGAACTTCATTTTTAGGAGAGGAACAGAATGTTTAGGGGAATGTCTTTGAAGCTGGGTGTGAGGATGCACTCCTATAACCTCAGCACTTTTGAATGTATCCTAAGAAACAGCTATATGAACATGTGAGTATATGTTACCATGTTTTGAAAAAGGAGAAAGGGGTATATAATAAATCTTTCCACCAAGCCACCTGAGCCCCGCTGCCATGTGGGCACCCAAAATAACACACAGAGATTTATATTAGGTACAATGCTGCTGGCCAATGACTAGGATTTCTTATCTGCTTGCTCTGTCTTAAGTATCAACCATAGCCACTAATCTATGTATTTATAAAAAGACTTATCTTATGGAGGACGCCAGCAACATATATCCTCTTCCCAGGATCACATGGCGGCTCCACAAAGAAGAGAGGAGGAGGAAGAGAGCAATTTCCTGCTTGTCCCTGCTTATATTCTGAGTCTGCCTGCTATGTCACTTCCTGCCTGGATCACAAGACTTCTCTTTACTACATTTCCCAAAATCCTCCTTGATTCCTAGTCCCACCTAACTTGCTTCTCTATTGTCCAACAGTACTTTATTTATCAACCAATAAGACAAACATATACACAGAAGGACCTCCCCCATTAAGGGTATATGCTAAATTTCTAATACAGTGGCTAATCCAGTTCAAAGCCTCAGATTTGGCCCCAAAGACAGTCACAGCATAGCCACAGAATAGAGTAGCCTGTGGTCTATTATTATTTCTAGGAAAGAAATGAGAAGGAAATAAATTCAGTGTTAGGAGTGATCTGTCATTTTGTTTTTGTTACTATATTACTTTATGTTATCTGTCTATCTAGGGGCAGTGTTAAGACTTATTAAGGATCTTGTTATGTAGCCCAGGCTAGCCTTAAACCCATGATCACCCACCTTTTCCTACAGAATACCAAGATTACAGGCATGAACTCCTATGACTAGTGTGTCTCTTTGGTTTTTGTTTGTTTGTTTTTGCACATACATTATTTTTTATGTAAGGAAAAATATTTTCAACTGATAAAAGTTTTTAGAACTATTATTCCAATAACTGTGGATCACAGAGTTTTAAGTTTATATATTTTTATCATTTATATTCTGCATATGCCCTGAATTTTAAAATATCAAATAAGGGAGGTCTGACAGTTAAGGACACTAACTGCTCTTCAGGAGGTCCTAGGTTCATTTCCCAGCACCTGCAAGGCAGCTCACAACAATCTGCAACTCTAGTCCAAGGGCATTTGTCTTGGTCAGTATTCTATTGCTGGGAAGAGACATCATGACCAAGACAACTCTTATAAAAAGAAAACATTTAATTGGAGTCTGGCTTATTTTTCAGAAGTTTAGCCCATTATCATCATGGCAGAGAGCATGGTAGCAGGCAGGCAGGTACTGGAGCAGTAGCTGAAAGCTACACCCTGATCTGTAGGCATGGACCCACAAAGCCCACCCCCAGTGATACACTTCCCCCAAAAAGGCCACACCTCCCAACCCTTTTAAATAGATCCACTCCCTGGTAACTAAGCATTCAACTGCATGCACCTATGGGGGCCATTCTTATTCAAACCACCACAGCCTCCAGTGCTTTCTTCTGGCCTCTGAGGGTACCAGACACGCACATGTTGTACATACATGCATGCATATAAAACACTCATACGCATAAAATAAAACAAATAAGTCTTTAAAAGATTTAAAAGGGCTGGGTGTGGTGGTGCACTCCCTTAATCCCAACACTCAGGAGGCAAAGGCAGATGGATCTCTGTGAATTCAAGGCCAGCCTGGTCTGCATAGTGAGTTTTAGGATAGCCAGGGCTACATAGAAAGACCCTCTCTCAAACGCAAAACAACAACAAAAAATAGATAAAACAAATTAAAAATCTTTAAAAATCAAATAATAGTAAGAGTTTAAAACGATGATACGGAGAAATCATTCAAAGTAATAATAAGACCTTAGGCTTGTTTTCTGTTTTTGTTTTGGACCAAAGGAAGATGAAGTGTGCTGGGATTCAGTTCAACTTAACTGAGGGAAAACCTCATAGCAGCCTATCAGGAAGGAAGAAAACACTTTACCGAGTTCTAATTCTTCTTCAGCTAGCCTGCGATTTCTGCAGAAACCCAGTGTTCATACCAAATCTGTGGCCTTGGGCAATTTTGTGCAAGACATTGTAGGATCATCCCTACATTTGGGATGTTTCTTTTGAACGATCACCAAATGCATTGCTTTATTTAATTACTTACTTTCTTTTGTGGGGCTGGGGGTGGAGTGCAAGGCCTTTTATGTCTTCTGAGCAAATGCTGCTACGGCACTGAGCTCCATCTGCTGTCCCACACTATTTCCTTTATGGTTCCTGCTTTGTTTTTGGTGGGGGTGGGGGGTGGCGTGGGGTATGCCTTGGCGCTGAAACAGGACTCCATGTTAGGCACACACTCTGCTCCTGAGCTAGCTAAATCCTCGGGCTTCTCGCTCTTACAGTTTTGCAATGAAATTTGGTATTTCCAAACGTGGAGAGAGGTTTTGTCCAAATAATAGCGAGGGAGAGAGATAGGTTTGCTGTTGTTGCTTATGGTTTCAACACTTTATGGTACATGGTACCCAGCAGGATGAGTTAGAGGGTAAGTCTTGTGTGGTGCCTTCCCCTCCCCTGCCACTCATCCCCCACTCCCCTGCTACAGATCCCAGCAGGGCTGGAGCCCTAGACTTTAAGCTTCTTTCCCCAGCTGCCAAAGGTCACCCATCACAGTAAGTGTGACCATTCACTGCATTTCTTTCAAATGTCACTGTCCTTCTGCCACCTCTGAATCCTCGGGGTGCCTGGGGTATATGAGCGAACAGAAGTGACCCTATCTTCCTCCATGTGAAGAAGTTGCTTCTGATAGATAAAGTCAAGCTGTTAGCTTTCTGGGCCAAAAATGTTTATTTCCTTAATCAATGATAAAAATAAGCCCAAATGTGCCCCTTACTACAGAAGATTCCACTCAGCCTACCTAAGCCACCAATGATTTGGAAATAAATGCCTCCTTCCTTAATGGCTCACAACAAGGCACCTTTCTTTCTATCACTGTCTTCACTTTAAGTGTGTTCAGAATCCCCTAAGAAAGGGCCTAAAAAAAAAAAATAGTTTCTTTTCGACAGAGAAAAGCACTCAGTTAAAAACATTCTAATGTTGACATTTCAAATGTTGACATTACCAAAATGCATACTTGCCAAAATACTTTGAACCCAAAACTGCGCATCTGGAAGAGCAGATGTGTGTTCTCTGGGATGCAATGGGGAGGGAGAGATGTTTCCAGTTAGCAAAAACAGCGAGCACACAGAATAAACTGTTAGAGAAAACAGGACCAGAAGTGCAGGAGTCACCCTGGCCTCCTCTGAGTGGCCTGTGGTCACATCAGAGGTTTTATGGCTTCAACCTGGAATGTCCCCCACAAGCTCATGTTTTGGAAACTTGGTCTCTATCTGGTGGCTGTTTTGGAGGCAGTGGAACCTGTAAGAGGTGAAGCCTGGCTCTTAGAAGTAGGCACTAAGGATAAGCTTTGAAGATGATGACCCAGCCCTGGTTACACTGTGTTTTGGATTCCCCCTCTGCAACTTGTTACCACCTCCGTGAACTCTGCCATGTCTTTCCCACCACGATGCATAGCATCACTTTACGCTATGAGCCAAAATAAACCCCTGCTCTCTTAAATCATTTCTGGCAGGTATGTGACCAGAAACAACAAGGACGGTACTAGATTCAAATAAGAGAAAATCATGGGCTCCTCTGGTCCCAGCCACCTACTGCTCTGGTCCTTCATAATCCTGATGCCTAGCTCTCTCACCTTTCTCAGGAAACTAGAAGATGTATCAGTGTGAAATAAATAGGCGAGGTTGTGCCGATGGCAAGTTGTCCCAATTAAACAGGAATGTGGCAGCACTGGGACTAAACTGCAAATGACTAGCCAGAGTCACCCCTCCCTCCATGATGGGTGCCGGAAGAGAAGTTCAGCAGAGGTGACTACAGTATGTGGGGACCTCCCCTTTCTGATGGGCCTTGCTACTCCTTCCCAGGCTTTTCATCCCAGGTGACTGCATGATTGGCAGCTAAGGGGGGCAAGGTAGACAGGGACATTGCCAGTGAGTGGTGGGCAGCCTGTCAACTGCCTGACTCTCAAAGGCAGTGCAGTGGGTGGCACTATGGAGATAAGTAATTCACACCTCCCTATCCTCCTCCTACTCCCTGCTCTGGAAACACAGAGTACTTTGGAATCTGGAGTTGTCTTCCCTCAGCTGCTATGCTGTGTGGCTTGTGCCCTGCCAATACTTCCTCATGGCTCACTCACCCTGAAGGAGTGGTTGGTCTTTGTCTCTTAACTCACTGTGGCCCCGGAAAGACTTGTGGCCCAATGCCGGAGTGGGGAAGATTTCCTACAGCTCCATCTGACAAGAATGTCAGAGATCCTGGAAAAGACTCGCCTTGTGACACTACCAGCTTGCAGGACAAGGAGCAGAACAGGTTCCCTCAAGCAGCGTTTCTCACACTTGTGAAACCTCGGCTTCTGGCCAGAAATGCACACCCTGGTGAGCCATGAGAATAGATGCAGTATACACACATACAAGGATAAAGACAGGCATGCAAATGGACAGAAATGTCAGACATGTGACTTTTCCCCAAACTCTGTTTTCTATTATTGCTTTTGCCAAGCTGTGCTTGACCTAGCAAGTTGGTCTGTGGCCCATCAGTGAGTCACAAACTGTGGTTTTTAAGGCACCATTCACATCAGCAAAGGCTTGTTGTAGTCTTTCACACGGAACCATCAACCTCTAGCTAGCCCTGTAGTGAAACTTTCTGAAAATAGGACTAATCATTTTTTATTCAAAGATGAACTCATAGTCCTTGCAAAGCTCTTCTCAGATGCCAATTATTTCCCCTACTTGTCATTCTCCATTCTGAAGCTCTATTAAGCCTTTGAAACTGAAATCTCAGCACTTTGGGTCTAGAAACAGGATTGTGAGTTTGAAGCCAGCATGGGCTATGTAGCAGGACTCTGTCTCAAAAAAAAAAAAAAAAAAAAACCCAAAAAGAAACCAAATCACAAGGAAGAGGTGGAGCATGCCTTTAATCCCAGCACTTGGGAGGCAGAGGCAGGCAGATCTCTGTGAGTTTGAGGCCAGTCTGGTCTTCAGAGCGAGTTCCAGGACAGCCAGGGCTACACAAAGAAACCCTGTCTCAAAAACAAAACAAACAAACAAGAAACAAAATCAGTCTCCTAGGCCCTATCCTGTCATCCGCACCCTTAACCTCATCAGCGTCTCTGCTGCCAATAACCCTGATGGTAAATTTACAATGCAACATCTCCTGGCATGTATCTAAGCCTTACAAGCATCACTCACTCAGGGGCACAAGCATCCCCACCTGACAGAGATGGCAGGTAAACACTGAAGCCCCCACTGAATGGAAGGGTCGGGGACAGGGTTGAGCCCAAGCAGCAGTCTAGATCCAGAGCCTGCCCTGGTGGCATGATATCACTGTTGCATCCATACTCCAGCTTTTAAAATAGTGTCATGGCCTCATCATACTGCTCCTGTGTGCTCCAGCCTTCTGGACATTTAAACGGCCTCAGACAAGCAGATCCCTTTGTGTGTCTTCTTACTGTCTTCATTTTACTCAGCTAAGTCCCACTTGGGCTTTTTTGGTCTTCCACCCCTCCCTCAAGCTGTCCTGTGTTCCCACAATGCTCTTTCCTTTCTTCCTGTCTCTCTTCCTCATCCACCCATTCAATCCACTTAATACATTATTTACTGAGCACTTATGATGCAAGGCGATAGAGTAGCATAGGAAACAAGATCTCTTTCCTCCAAAAGCTTGTAGATTGTAAAGGGGGAGATGGAGGTGACTAAATGACAACAGGCCGTCACAAAGGGCTAGGTGGGAGGAACACGTCACAGACATAACAAGGCACAAGTGACTATTTTGTACTGTCAGGTAGGGAACAGGCTCATAAAGGTGACATCCCAGCAAGGATCAAGGGACACACTGGGACGGAACAGCCCCGTGGATTCCCAGGGCTGAATCAGTCCAGGAAGAGGAAGCCAGTGCAAGAACCTGAATGAAAACTGCTAAGAGTTCCAAGCGCAGCCAGGGCCCAGTGTGGCTGGCTGGAGCAGATGGAACAGGATACGCCAGGTGAAAATGAAGCCAGGGACTTGTGGCACTGCAGGTCACCATTTTAAAACCTGATACGATCTGGCAAACCACTGGAGGGTTCTGGGAGGAGACTGGTACATTAGTTTTTTGTTCCTGCTGGTAGCACAGATTTAATGAATTAAAACAACACAGACTTATTCTCCAATTCTGGAGGTCAGAAGTTAACTGACTGAGATAAAATCAGCATGTTGACAGGGCCGTGTTTCTTCTGGACTGGCAAGGGGGAGATCTGCCTCCTGGCTTTTTCAGCTTCCATCTTTAGAGGCAGTCAAGGTCCAGCTCTGTCACAGTTCCTCCTAACCACAGTCAGGAAGGCTCATCCACTTGGAAGGACCCCTGAATGAACTAGACTAGTCTTCTGCCCCAAGACTCCCATTCATATCTGTAAAGTGCTTCGGTTATATGAGGTAATATACTCTGAGGGGTGGGGATAACTCTCAGGGGTCAAGCGATGCCTAGCATGCACTGATAATAATACATTTGTGGCTTCTAGAGATTAGGGCGTGGCACCTTTGGGAGAGGGGTTTGATTACTTTGCCTGTAACTAGGAGGAATAATCTTTGTTTTTTTGCTAAAAGCCATGTAGCCCAGGCTAGCCTCAAACTTGAGATCCTCCCACCTCAGCATTCTGGCTTAAGGGTACCTGAGACCACAGCTCCCTGACTTAAGTTTTAAGGGGTCTACTTTTGCTCCTTTGTGGGGACAAGGGTGGCAATGGGGAGACTGGTTTAGGGATAAGGGTAGCCTCCCCCCCTCCCCCCCACCCCCGTGGGCTTGACCAGGTGACAGCAGAAGCAGAGAGAAACACAGCTCAGAGCTACTGTATTGGATCTTACACATCAGGTGCTTCACACAATCTCATTTACCCATCAAAAAAGTCTTCAGAAGTGTGACAATTATTATCCTCACAAAATCAGGAAGCTGAGGCCCTGAAAGATGAAATAGTTCATAACAGAATACCAGAACTTCATCCCATATTGAAAAATGAATTCATTCAGATGAAGCAAACATTTGGGTTTAGCTGAATATTTTAACCACATAGGGAATGAGAAAAGAACAGGTTTGTAAGTATTTCAAGGTTTTAGCCATTGACAAAAACATGTTGGGCTCTGAAACAACAAAAGTTAGAGCCACTACTAATTTTAAAAAATCCAAACTATAAGGTCCATCGTTGCTGTGGTTTGATTCCTATAATGACTGAAGCAGACAGCAATTTCAGAAAGATTTTGTAACCGCCCCAAAAGGCAAAGAAGAAATAAACAGATGACATCAGGCAAACCAGGCCAGGCCTGGGGCTGAGGGGGAGGGCTTTTCATTTCCCTTTTAGTCCCAACCATCTATTAGCTAATACGTTTGAGGTATTGATTTCATCTTTCAGAGACTAGCTCAACTATAAAAAGTATACAACACTGTTTTGTCTAACTCTAGATTCCTTAAAAAAAAAAAAAAATCTATTCACTTGATTGACACCTGTGAGCTGCCTAGCTCTACCCTAGTTACATGAGGAACCCCCCTCCCCCACCTGCCTGGTTTGCCTTCTAGTAGAAGGTGAAGGTGACAGAAAGAAAAAATGAATCATTTCAAGAACAGGACACAGCTCAGATGGAAGAGTGCTTGCTTTTGACTCTCAGCACTGCAGAAACCGGGGATGGTTAGCTGTGCTTTCCCTGAATTCTGGCACTTGAAGGTGGAGGAAGAGATCCGTAAGTTCAAGCTCAGCATTGGCTGCATGATGAGTTCAAGGCCAACCTAGGTTACATGAAACCCTGCCTCAGATAACAACAACAATAATAGTGTGCTACATAGAAAAACAAAGCAGGAGGCAGGAGATTACAAGTGACAAAGGAGGTAACAGTGAACAAAACGAGAGAGCAAATGAGATGGTAATTGGAGAAAAGGGCAGCCCAGATGGGTGTTCCCACTGCTGAGGAGGGAATGAGCGAGGGATATCTGAGGAGCAGGAGGAGGAGGAAGTGAGCAAAACGAAGCTTGGTGGGTGACAGTACCGATGACAGACGCTGCTGGTGGGCACATCAAGCAGAGGGTTCGAGTATGCTCTCTGTAAGAACACAGTGGGGACAAGCATACAGCCACATAGAATGGATGGCTGTAAAGATGACTTGGCAGTAATATGGTACACCTCTCTTGCCAAGATCACAGGCCCTGTACACTATCTGGGCTGGAGTACTGGATATGCTACTTACGGTGCATGGTACTGACAGGTTATTTACACATTTTCAGCTTCCATGATTGTAAAATAGTGGTAGTAATAGATCCTACCCTGTTCTGGTTGTTTTGGAGTGTGTGTGTGTGTGTGTGTGTGTGTGTGTGTGTGTGTATGATCTCCTTTAGGGCAAATTCTGGAACAAAAGGGCTCAGTGTTTTGGGGTTGTTTTTGTTTGTTTGTTTGTTTTGAGACAGGGTTTCTCTGTATTGCTTTGGAGGTTGTCCTGGCACTCGCTCTGTAGACCATGCTGGCCTCAGCCTTAGAGATCTGCCTGCCTCTGCCTCCTGAGTGCTGGGATTAAAGGCACATCCCACTGTGCCCAGCCTTTCCTCTTTGAACTGAATAACAGCCAAAACCAAAATCTCTTCAGAACCAGCTCAAGATCCATGTGAAAAACAAAATACTGCTAAAGAGACCTTCTAATATTAGTCAATACCTTGAGAAAGGGAGGTGAAAAATGCCCAGGAATTATGAAAACGGAGGACTCACTGATGGTATGGGTTAGAAAGAAACTGTCATGAACAATGTGAAAGTCCTCGTGCCAAGCAGAGTTTCTCTTCTTCTCTGTCTCTGTCTCTCTAGTAGGGTCTCACTCTGTATCCCTGGCTGGTCTAGAACTTGTAGGTGATCCTTTGCCTCTGCCTCCCCAATCCTGAGATTACAGGCATGAGCTATTGTGGAGAGCCCCTAAGTGTAGTCTTTTTTAACCGCTGTTTGAAAAAGATGTAAAAATGTTTTGTTTTTTTATTTTTAGCCTTTCTAAATCCAGGCACCCAGTGCCTCCAGAAAGCTATTTTGGGTGAAGATACAGTGTTCTGACATCTTTCTTTCTGAAAACCCCACACATCTAACCGAAATGAACATTTTTATATCCATGGGCCCACATGTTACTGAGCAACAGAAAATACCAGTGTGGTTTCTGCTGACCGGCATTTGGAAGCTGCCAGCTCTTCAAGTCAACCCTACTCCAGTCCTCCTGGAGCAAAGAACCATGTATCACTAATCTTTGTTCTCCTCTGAATACTGTAAGGACTTGCCCAGGGAGCAAAAACTAAGCTGAAATAAAACTGAATAGATGAGCCAGGCATTGGTGGCTCACGCCTTTAATCCCAGCAGGGAGGCAGAGGCAGGCAGATCTCTGTGAGTTCGAGGCCAGCCTGGTCTACAGAGTAAGTGCCAGGATAAGCTCCAAAGCCAATGAGAAACCCTGTCTTGAAAAACCAAAAAAATCAAACCAAACCAAAACAAAACAACAACAACAACAAAAAAAAACAATTGAATGGATGTTTCAGTTGGATCCAAGGAGGCTTTGAATAGTTTGGCAATCCAGCAATTTTGCCTGGTACCCAGATCTAGGGACAGGAGAAAGAAGAACAATGTCTTCTTCTCTTTTTCCCTCTCAAATATGTTTATGTGTGTGGGTATTTTGCCTGAACGCATGTATGTGCACCATGTGCTTGCATGTCTTGTGCCCACAGAGGCCAGAAGAGGGGTGTCAGATCTCCTGGAACTGGAATAACAGACGGTTGTGGGCTGATATATGGGTGCGTGGTACTCTGTAGCTTGGGTCCTTTGTAAGAGCAGCCAGTGCTCTTAACCACTGGGCCATCTTTCCAGCTCCTAGAATGTCCTCTTATATGTAGTTCAGAAATAGGTCTAAGGCACAAGAATCTTTGCAAAATTTTTCTGGGTCTCTCCACCCAATCCAGTTGTAAACTGACAGTAAGGCTCCATCATTACAGATCAGAACCACATGTTAATACTTTAATTATGACCCTACCTCAGTGTGAGAATATCGACATTCCCTGTATACTTTTCCATGTGTTAAGAGAGCATGAGAAAGACGTGATTAGTTCAGGAAAGAGATAGCAGGAACACAAACAATACAGGACAACATGAAATAGGAGAAATAAGCAGAATGGAGCAGGAACTCAAAGGAACCAAACATCACATATGGCAAGGCTGAATGGAGGAGGTGGAATCTGACTTACAAGACCAGAATGTTAGAGGGTTGATGTGCAGACACAGAAGGCTTGGGCTATGCTAGAGAAAAGAAGAACAGCTGAGCTCTCCCCAGCTCAGGGACACATGGAGAGTAGAGAAAAAGATGGACCGGAGCCAGGGCATAAATGACTTCTATTGTACCGTGCTGGGTAAGGGAGCCAGGAGCTTTTAACCTGGGAATGTTTGAATGTACGATCATATCTGCTCTAATAGGGTCATTACCATCCAGGAATAGATGATATAGATCAGCAGGAGAGATGGAAGGATTGAGTAATGGAAGGTGGAAAGCTTAGAGGGAGGGTAGCTCCAGAGAAGCTATACAAGGGGATTCAGGAGGCTCTAAAATAAAATAACAAAAACCTGTGTCTATGTGTGTACTCCTGCCACAGCGTGCATTTGGAGGTGAGAGGGCCACTAGGGCCCACAGTGGGCATCTTTACTTGATGGGCCATTTTGCTGGGCTCTTGGGTGAGATTTTGAAGGGGACTGGCAAGTTGTAAGGGCTTCAGGACTTGTTACACAGCATGCTGGCAGAGAGTCACCCTTCCACAGGATGGCGGCCTTGTTTGGTGGGAAAGGCTGGAGTTTTAGACACACTGGTAACCAGAAGAGACCTGCTGGAGACCTGCTTTTTCTCAGACAGCCTTTGAGTTTGCTTTGCCTGCTGGGTTCCAAGATGAGGCCTGAACTGTCTAGTTCTGTGCTGTGTTCTGTGAGGCAGCATTGGGATATCCACTTTCTATGAGCCTTGCCATCTTACGTCCAAAACTAAACAACACGAAGGGTGGTAATTTTGAATGTTTTAATAAATAGCCTCTTTTTTTGGACAAAAGTAGACATTTTAATTTGTATTGCAACTAAAATTGGAATGCAAGAACTTGTTAAGATGTGTGAACAAAAGAACATAATACACACCAAAGCCTGTGACTGAGAAAGATTTCTTAGCCGCCGTGACATCTGCCTGGAGACTGACTAAAGGCTTAAAAATAGATGATCTTTTGAAGGCAAATAACAAGAAAATAATGGAAAATATTAATATAAATCTCATAAGCCCACTCTATGGAAAACAATGATGTGTTTTGGGCACCGCATTTAGATGAACGAATAGGCTTAGCCGATGCCTCAATGAGACACTCAGTAAGTAGCTACTTCAAAGGACGGGAGGGCTGGATTATTGATTATGCATCCTCATAGATCTCCTTTCAGATGCTTATTGCGAGTGATTAATATTTAAACACTATCTTATAACCACACACAAAAAAGAGAGGAGCCATTTCCCCAGGGTATTCTAAAATATAATTAAAAATGTGAAACCACCCCCACTACATTTATTCTATTCCCATCTTTGCTTTTATAACTAAATTTCTTGGAAAGCTGCCTACCCTTGCAATCTTCATGTCCACATTCTATATGCTTCCTCTTGTCTTGCAATTTGGCTTTTTTACTCTTTCAGTGTCAATGAAGTCCTTCTCAGCAAGGTCACAGACAACCTGGGTCACCCTAAGTGTGCTGAGGACTTGCGATACCCTATTGTCACAGAGATTAAGCTGCTTCCCCGAATACTCAGGAAAGCTTCTGAATGTCTGATCTGTGTTACTGGTACACCTTCCATTGGCCTAAGTACATCTTCTGGCTAGAAACTCAACAAAGGATCTTCTTAGCATTTAAAGTAATTGCAAAGTCAACATGCTTTTACATAACAAAGGCAATCCAAAAGAATGAGGTAAAATGTCCTTAGTTAACAAAACCATGTATAGTTATGATGTACATGGTTTTGATATATGTATACACTGTGGGATAAAATCAAGCTGACTGATACAGCCATTACTTCATGTATCTTTTGTGTCCGTGTGCATTGGGAACACTGCTATAATCTCTTGGTAACTTCAAGCACACGAAATATTGTTATTACTGTTAGTCATGTTGTATAATAGATCTCCTGAATGTACTCCTCCATCTAATTAAAATCTGTATGCAAGCCAGGTGTAGTGGGATGCATCTGCAGTCCCAGCTACTCAGGAGGCCCAGTCTGTTCCAGGAACCTTGGGTAACAGCCAGAACCTGTTCTAAAGGGGGAGGGGGGGATGGGGTGGCAAGGTGGCTCAGCAGGTAAAGGTGCTGTGACCAAGCCTGATGACCAGAGTTCAATCCCCAAGGACCCATACAATGGGCAGAGAGAACAGTAAGCTGTCCTCTGCCCTTCGGACATGTGCTGTGGCATATACATACACACACATGCAGAGGGAAAGAAGGAAGGTATTCTTTGATGAACATTTTCCAAGTTTTCACAGTCCTGGTAACCACCATTCTACCTACCCTGTTTCTGTGTGACATTTTTATAGATGTGAGATCATTTGCAATTTGTCTGTGCTTGGCTTATTTCACTTAGTGTACTTGAGGTTAATTCATGGTGTTGCCCCCACCAACCCCAGCAGTGGAGACAGAACTCAGGACCTTACACTTCACTCCTAGCTCTAGGTTTATTTTTGTAAGGCTCAATGGTATTCCATTCTATACACACATTTTATCTATGCTTTTTTTGTTTGTTTGTTGGTTTGAGACAGGGTTTCTCTGTGGCTTTGGAGGCTGTCCTGGAACTAGCTCTTGTACACCAGGCTGGTCTCGAACTCACCAGAGATTCACCTGCCTCTGCCTCCCGAGTGCTGAGATTAAAGGGGTGCGCCACCACCACCGGCTTTATCCATGCTTCTTTTCACAGACATGTAAGTTGATTCCGTATCTTGAGTATTGTGAAAAATGCTATAATGAACACCAGAGGGCAGGTTTTTCTTTTCTTTAAATTTACACTTATTTACTTTGTGTATGTACAGGTATACACCTCCACTTGAACCTGTGGAGGTCAGAGGATGAGGTGGAGGCATCAGTCCTCTCCTTCCCGTCATGTGGGTCTTGGGGCCCCAAATTCAGTTGTCAGGCTTGCCAGCAAGCACCTTTACCTGCTGAGCCATTTCATTGGGCTAGAGGCACATTTTTCTTCACCACACTGATTCATTCCCTTTGGAGATAGATACACAGAGGGAGCCATTGAATTACAGGGTAGTTCTACTTTTTAACTTTTGGAAGAAACTATTGTTTTCCATAATGGCTATGCTAGTTTGCATCCCATCAACAGTTTTCACATATCCCCTTTCTTCACATCACCACAACACTTGTTACCCCCCTATCTTTAATGCTTCTGTAGGATCTTTAATACATGCGATGCTATGTTCAGGTGCTGGGCAAAAGCTAGTGTTTGAGGTAATGGTTCTCAAAGTTCATTCAAAAGGAAGAAAAGATAATCTCTGGAGAATGCATCTGGAAAAAGACCTACCTGGAAAACTTCTGTAACTCAAAATATACAAAGAATTCTTAAAACTGGACAATAAGAAATCTGATTTTAAAGACTGGCCAAAGACACGAAGACACTCATCTCACCAACACATCCTACATCTTTACGCTTAAAAACAAAACAAAATTTAACAAGATGGCCCATAGGATGTCATCAGGGAAATGCAAACTAAGAAATATCACTACACATCCACAGAATAGTCAAAATCTGGAACACTGTCAACACCAAAGCCGGCAGGGATGTGGAGCCACCATAACGTGCAGGTAAGGCTGGTGGGGAGATTCAGTCACTGTGCCCCTTGGCACTAACCCACAGCAGTTTGAAACATATACTGCACACGACCCTGCACATAGATACGCTTCATTCCTAAGCACCTAAACCTGAAAGTAGCCAAGATGCCATTATTGATAAATTAATAATAAATTAGATAAATCCATCCAATGAAATATTCAGTTCCAAAAAGAAATGAGCTACCACACCATGAACAACAGAGGCGCCTCAGTGCACACTAATAAACAAGTATCCTTCGCTCTGAGCGTTCCCTGGCCCCTAGCATTTTTTGGAAAAGAGCTGGTTCTTGCTCTGTTATCCAGAGTACCAGTGGGTGGGGCACTTATGATTTAAAAACTTTAGCTCCACAGCAAACTTGAATAGAAAAAGACAGAGAATTCACACATTCTTTGTACCCCCAACAAATAACTACCTCTGCCCACTACCAAAATCCTGCACCAAAATCCCTAGTTTACATTTGGCTCTCTTGGTATTTGGAGGAACACAAAACAACATGTATCTAGCACTGTGGAATCACACAGCATGGTCTCACAGTCCTAGAAGTCCTCTGTACACCACTAACTCATCTCCCCTGAATCCTTGCCACCACTAACCTGTAACTGCTTGCAACTAAGACCACAGCAGTTCATTAACTGTGAGAGTCAGAACGCCTGGATTCTAGTCTTCTGTCAACAACCAGCAGGGTGATCTTGATTTTTACCTGAGTTGCCTTCTGTAAAGGGTCAGGGAATCAGATCAGTCATTTCCAAAATCCTTCCAAGTGCTAATATTCAAACAAGGGCAATGGGAAGGGAAAGGTAAACCCACATACAAACAAGTGTCTGTTCATGCATTTGACATTGACTTTTCAGTCTTCCACTGAGCTGGCCCATACAAAGCTTGGGAAGTAAAGAATAAAGACTTCCTACCTAGGAAGAGTCAGGCAACAACCAAGCAAACCAGTAGGAAAGATATTTTTCGATAGGAGGTGGGTTAATAGTACACGTCCCAATTAGGAAGTTATATTTAAACCCCAGGAAGAAAAGTGTTGGGGGGAACCAGAATATTTGAGGCAAGGGAACTTTAAAGGTCTGAAAACAGGGAAACCTTGGGGAACTGAAGACACTAGACAAAAGCAGAAATCATTGCTAAGCAGGACAAAAGTCTTGAAGAGACAAGAGGGGTGGTAGTCTTGTAGCACCAGTTCTGAAGGGCTTTAAGAAGATTGGCGACACCTGCTATGTGGATGAGAGGAACAGCAAGTGGGGAAATCAGAGTTATCATGGGAATGGAAACAAGTATGGCGGCAGCCTGACTGAGAACTCCATGGCAGATGGGAGGGAGGAGAAAACTTAGATATAGGAGGGTGGTGGCATTACTAGGGCTTACTCATGAATTTCACTTGCATATTTGAGGGGAAAAATGAATCAAGGTTGAGAATTAATGTAGTGCCAAGTTACTAATTTTGGGACAGTGGTGTAGAAAGACAGGCAGTTAATAATTTGAAAGAAAAAGCTCATTTTGAGACATGGTGCCCATGATGGGAGTAGATACCTTACAGAAGCAACAGATGTCCTAGCCCTCCATACTGTATTGCTAGCATGTATTTTGCCTTTACTCATAAAAATTATGTGTTTATGTATTCGTGTTTATGTTTTTCTAAGAACTTTATATTTTACCATGGTATACACACAGCCTAGCAAAATTCCTAGCACACATTCTGTACTTCAATAAACATCTTAAAATATTCTCAAAAACAAACTTCCTAGCTGGGCATGGTAGCTCACTTTATTATTTTAGGGTGCAGAGTAGGAGGGTGAATCTTGAGGTCAGCCTGGACTACATACCAAGTTCCTAGCCAGCCTGACTTACATACATTGAGACAGTTTCAAAAATAAACAAGAAGGTGGTTGGGTGCAATGACTCAGCAGGTAAAAAGTATGCTACCAACTCTGCTTACCTGAGTTCAATATCCAGGACTCATATGGTGGAGAGAACCAAATTTCTCCCTGATTTTCACACATGCACTGGATGTCTGCCCCCCAAATAAATTTAGCAAAAGGAAAAACCAAACCAAAGCCTTTTCTCCTTAGGCCTTAATACTGTACCTTTATTTCAAAACATAAAATTCTACATAACTCTAGTCTAGCTCTAAGTCTGAAGTTTAGAATAAAAATGAGGCTGGAGAGATGGCTCAGTGATTAGGAGCTTGTGTTGCTCTTGTAGAGTTCCCAGTACCTGCAGGCTGCTCATAACCGCCTGTTAACTCCAGCTCCAAGAGAGGCACAACACCCTCCTTTGTCCTCCAGCAACACCTGCACTCAGTGGCATGGTAGCATACACACTGATACAGACACATAATTGCAATTGATTATGTTTTTCGAGACAGGGTTTCTCTGTAGCTTTGGAGCCTGTCCTAGAACTCACTCTGTAGACCAGGCTGGCCTTGAACTCACAGAAATCCACCTGCCTCTGCCTCCTGAGGGCTGGGATTAAAGTCGAGCACCACCACCACCTGGCTCATAAAAATCTTTAAGTACTACTTTAGATTCAATTCAGTCTGCAATTCAGTCATCTGTCACCTCCATCACCCCTGGATTCTTTTAGATTAAAAACAGGATGACAAAGCCAGGTGTAATGGCGCATGCATTTAACCTCAGCACTTGGGAGGTAGAGGCAGATGGGTCTCTGAGTTCGAAGCCAGCCTGGTCTATAGAGTGAGTTCCAGGACAGCCAGAGCTGTTACACAGAGAAAGACTGTCTCAGAGGGGGGTAAAAAAAAAAGAAGAAAGAAGAAAGAAGAAGGAAGGAAGGAAGGAGGAAGGAGGAAGAAGAAGAAGAAACAGCAGGATGACAACTTCTGACATTTGTTTACAGACTTTACAATTTACCAGGAAAAATACAGACACTCACTGGGGAGTGGTGCTTACTGGCTTTTCCAAGTTATTTTAGAAAAAGTTCACTTTAAACTGGAGTGGGACTTCCATGTTGTGGCCTTGACCAAGACCCTCCTTTCTTAGCCTCCTGGCCCTCAATAACCCAACCTAGACATTAGAGAGACAGAAAATTTATGGGCAATAATCCAAAAATGTACTTTAATTTCTGAAATCTTATGCTTTGTATAAGGCAGTGGTACTAGCAAATGAGTTGCAATTTTTTATTTTTATGGCAATGTTCTCTTTTGCTTAATAACAATTTTGTGATAGGCGACTAAAGATATCTTAATTTAGTTTTAAGGAATTCTGCATGAAAATATGCTAAGTAGCAGTCTTGCTAATGATAAAATACCCATCTTGCTGGGGTGTGGTGGCATAGACCTTTAATCCTAGCACTCAGAAGACAAAGGCAGGGGGATCTCAATGAGTGAGACTAGCTTGGTCTACACAGCAAGCTCTTGAGCAGCCAAGATACATACTGAGACTATCTTAAAAGACAAACAAGAACAACAAAACAAAAACGACAACAACAAAGCCAGGAAAGAAGCCTCAGATGGCTAAGTGAGCAAACGCTCACACCTCCCTTGCTCTCAAGGCAGTGCTCCCTTTGCTAGAGATGCACACATAAGCTTGAAAATCTTTATAGATGAGAAAGAATCTTAAACTCCTATTTCTCCACTTAGCTTGACATGGTGCACTACACCCCAGAACAAGTGCTTAGCTTTCAACTGAGAGTGTCTCTTCTACATAGAGATGAGAAGAAAATACTTTATGTAATTGCTTATGCAAAGAATACTTCAGAGTGTAACAAAAGCAACTACACTTTCATGTTTGTTGGCTCTTTACTAGTAACACATTTTCTCATTGAACTATTTATTTTACTTAACAAAAAAGCATATTGCAAAGCTTTCCATAATCTTGTTTTTGCTTAAAGTGAGATTAAGTGATATAAAGATACCAAAAAAAAAAAATTAGCCTGCACAATCTATTTCTAGTCAACATTGTCACCAACCCAGAAAGAATAGGGCAATAATAACTTACAGAAATTCTCTTTCAGTTTCAATAACGCCCATTGCTAACAACTAAGATGCCTGGCAGACTCACACTGAAAATAACTTCAGGTTGGGCAGCTGTGATAAAATCATGACTCAACAGTTGCCAAATCCACCCTCACTAACCTAGTCTTATCATTACCTCCCCCAATAATGCCTCAAAAAAAAAAAAAAAAAAAAAAAAAAAAAAAAAAAAAAAAAAAAAAAAAAAAAAAACCAAGATGAGTCAAACACAAATTAAAAACACAGGAACTAAAAGTCCAACTAACCAGGCTGAGGAGCATCAGCCTCAGAACCACTGGCCATTTTACACTTTCCCAGCAAGTAGTACAGTCACCCAGCACTAAACTACAATGGCTATAACCAGCCAGTGACCACCCTTCCTTCCTAGAAACTCACTTTATGGTTTCCTTTCTTAAATTACAGAAAATGAGTCTTACATTTGGCGAACTACATCTAAGCTAGCTCTTTCTCTGAGGTTCAATCTCATCTTCTATAAAGCCCAGTAGGGCCCAGCCCCTTGCTTGGGTTGTTATCTGATAGTCAAGGTAGGGTGGCTTTTGTAAAAATGCTTTTGAAAAGTGCTACATTGATTTTCAAACAAATTCCTTTAATCAAGATTTACCAAAGGTGTTTGCTTGAGGCAGGATCCCAGTATAGAACCCAGGCTGGCTTTGGAATCCTGCCTCAGCTTCCCAAGTACTAGAATCACAGCTAGGTAAGTCTTATGGACCCTTCTTTGCTTTCTTTTTGGCTCTAGGGATTGAACTGGGGCTTTAAACAAGTTAAACAGAAGTCCTACCATTAAGCTCTATCCCCAGCCCCTAGAATATGGGAACATATAATTTTCCAAGGAGGTAAAGTATTTATCAAGTATAAAGCTTACTTGCTCATGGAATTCTTTTCATGGGACATCTTGTGGAATGAAAATTTGATAAGAGCACATTGGGAACTGCTGGTTTAAGTACTTTTTTTCTTTGAATTACAAACAAGATTGAATTACATGACAATCCCAGTTCCCTTCTCCCTCCCTTCCTTCCCTACCATCCCCCACACTTTTTTTTAAATCTTATACATACAGGTATTTTGTCTGTGTACCCTATGTCTGGGTAGCTTTCCAGAAGAGGGTGTCAAAGCCCCTGGAACTAGAGCTACAAATGGGTGTGAGTCATCAATCACGTGGGTGCTGGGAATTGAACCTGGGTCCTCTGCAGTGCTCTTAAACTGCTGAGCCATCTCCCCAGCCCACATATTAAGTCAACATGGTACCTGAATTTATTTATTTATTTCATTTATTTTTGTTTTTTTGAGACAGGGTTTCTCTGTGTAGCTTTGGAATCTATCCTGGCACTCGCTCTGGAGACCAGGCTGGCCTCGAACTCACAGGGATCCGCCTGCCTCTGCCTCCCGAGTGCTGGGATTAAAGGCATGCTCCACCAATGCCCAGCCTCATGGTACCTGAATTTAAAATACTGACTCTATGGTGGTGGTGGTGGGGGGAGGGAATCACGATTCTGAGTGATTTAAGAGTATGGTTAAAAAGCATGTAGAATATAACCAATGTCCAGCCATCAAGCATACATGTTTATTATTTTCCTAAATATTCCTATACATACACCTATTATATAAACTTTCTATTTTTCAGATTTGAAAAAGTCAGGGAGATAGCTCAGTGGGTGAAATACCTGACTTGTAATCACAAGCACCTGAGTTTGAGCTACATAACCCACACTGAGGGAGGGAGGGAGGGAGGGGAGAGGATGGAGGGAGGGAGGAGGGAGGTGGGAAGAGATAGAACAAGCAAGCAAGGTAGGCATTCGCTATTTAAGACCAGCACTAGCAGAGACAGGCAAATCTCCTGGGTCTCACTGCCAGGAAACCTACTCTGTGAGATCCAGGTCACTAACCTGGATGGCTCCTGAAGAATGACACTCAAAACTGACCTCTGGTCTCTACATGCACACATGCCCAAGTGAACGAGCATCTGGATTCACAAGAACACACATCCACCCACCCAAACAAAAACAAACTCAAAACTACTTGAGAAACATTCCTTCCATGGGAGACAGTATGCACCACCGACCTAAGGCTATCTGTAACGTACAAATGCTAAAAAATGCATTGTCTGTATCTAAATATGCATAGATCGAGGTTCATAAAATTTGGTCAGCTCTGGATTTGAAACCTACCATTTTGCAGGTACAAAAGTCGGAAACTAAACAGCTTTTATTATTATTTTTGTTTTATGAGACAGGGTTTTCCTGTGTAGCTTTGGAGCCTGTCCTAGAACTAGCTCTTGTAGACCAGGCTGGTCTCCAACTCACAGAGATCCGCCTGCCCCTGCCTCCCAAGTGATGGGACCAAAGGCCTGTGCCACCACCACCCATCGAAACTGAACAGCTTTAATGCGAGTATTTTCTTCACTTGCAAAGGGTAGAATGCCTGCTTTCTGTGGTCTTGAGGATTAGCAATAAGAGCCTAATACAATGCTGGAAAAGAGTAAAAAGGTTCTCAATAAATGGTAGTTCTTAATAATTTCAACCTTTTATTTTTTCTCTTCATGAGACATAGTCTGTGTTGCCCAGGTTAGCCTTTAAGTTGTGATCCTCCAATTAATAGTGCATTCCAACAAAGGAAATAATTTAAAAATGTAAGTTTAGGGGGAAATAGCATCTTGCTATACCCTTCAACTTAAACACTAATATGGCTCATGTTTTAAACTACTATCCCCACGGACTTTGTGATGGGTTAATGATTAAACTGGGATATAAAAGTGTTAAGCAGAGGAAATAAAGGTAAATTTTTTTTTTACAAAAGAACATACCCAGTAGCAAGTAAGTACATGTATGTGTATTCATGCGACACACACATCCAATAGGCAGCCTGCATGCCACGGCATATATGTAGAGATCAGAGGGCAACTTTTGGTTCTCTCCTCTGACCATAACTCTGGGGACCAAACTCTGGTTATTTGGCTTATGTGGCAAGCTTTATGACCCAGTCTCAACTACTCCTCCGTTGGAGATGTGGGATCAATCCCAGGACTTGATTATTCTGTGGTGTGTCTTCATGCTCTTGTGCACGTGCTCATGGAGGCCACAGATAGACGCTAGGTGTCCTCTTCAACCACCCTCAGCCCTATTTTCTGAGACAGGGTCTCACTGAACCTGGGAGCTCACTGATTTAGCTAGGTTGGCTGGATAGCAAGCTCCAGGGATGCAGCTATCTCTGCCCCCCTAGCTCTAGAATTAGGCATGTATGGCCATATGTAGCTTTTTGGGTGCTGGGGGATACAAACTCAGGTCCTTATGCTCACATAGTAAGCATTCTACTGAGACAGCTCTCTAATGACCTGGAAGAACATTTTTTATTTAGTTGTATTTGACTATCTAAAATCCTACAGATGTACAATTATATTAGGCCTATCAAACTCCTCTGAGTAATTATCTTCTTTGTGAAACCAGATCTTACTTGTGACTTTAGGTTTTAAGAAAGTTTATAAAAAACACGAAGAATCAGATGCTTAAGTCTTACCTTTCTTCACTGTACAATAGGCCACTTCTACAGATATAAAGTGTAGTTGGATACTTTCTAAGTATGAAATAAGAGCAGAGGGATGGCTCAGCAATTAAGAGCACTGACAGCTCTCCGAAGAGGACCTCGGTTCAATTCCCTAAGCCCACATAGATCATAACTATCCATAACTCCAGTTCCAGGTGATCCAAGACGCCTTCCTTTGGTTCCCAGAGGCACTGCATGCAAGTGGTACACAGACTTACATTGTAGGCACCCCTACACACACACACACACACACACACACACACACACACACACACACACAAATAAAAGGAACAAAAAGATAAAACTAAAAGAGAGGTCTGGGCACATGGACATATTCACATACATATATACAGACTGTATTTCCACACCCCACAAACGGGCTTAATTTACAAAGATGAGGTATACATTGCTGAGTGTGTACATCAGTGGTTCACTAGCTAAAATGTTTGGTTAAAATATGGTACTAACATTTCAGAGCTACTCTGGTTCGATCCCATAAAAAAAAAAAGACATTCCAAATAAGCACATTCTTCTAACAGCAAAGGCTCTTCCCACTTTATTTTGACATCATGATAGTTCCATAAATTTAAAGTGGAAGATAGCTGTTCAATAAAAGCCATTTCATATATATAATATACAGAAGTTATTTTAAAAGTCTGTCATATAACAGATTTATTTGGTGCTACCAAAAACTTACAATACAAATAAATGACTACAAAGGAAATCATCACTAAACTAAGACACACAGGAACTACACTTTTCCTCTCAGGGGAAAAAAAAAATCAAAATAATTTCTATCACGTTAGAGGAATCAAGTTCATTTGTTATAGTGTGCATTATCACATTCCCTTAAAGCAATGACTCCTCAGAATCTCTAAACGTAAAACTGTTCAGGCATAATTCTCTCTGTACATCCAGGAACGATCAAATTCTGATTACATACAACTCTTTCACCGTGCAAAAGAGCCTCAGTTAATTGTTTCCTAAATCTGAAGTCAAATGCAGTAATAGTAGCAAATTTCCTGACCAAGCTGTCAATCAGAGAGGCACAGGGAGATCAGGCTGCTTAGCTATCCTTCCTGTCGTGAATACTTCATCTATTTCCTTCATGTTTAGAACTAGCAGGTGTCAACATAATTAATAAGAATTCATTACTGCAGCAAATGACAGAATATGTGAGGGAAGACCAGTTCCTCATGGCCAACGGCCTTTGCCATCTGTGATACAATCTTTACAATTGTATGTGTAAAGGCAGAGGGGAATAGGGAACTAGAGCAGGTTAAGACAGGTACATAAATAAAGGAGCGCTGAAATAGCACATGGCATTACAAACCTCAACTGAAGCCTGACCAGTGTAACAAAACAAGCAGGGCAGATGTCAGTGCAACCTTAACCCGGTAATTCATTTCAGTGTGGTTGGGAGTGGGGGAAACCAGTTTGGATGAAAAAAAATTCATTCCTTTCCTTTCTAGAACAAAGAAAATCAACAGGAATTTTAAAGGTCATCAATCAGAAAAAGAACAGTTAACTCTTGGACTCCTGCTCAATTAGCCAAAACAAGCTAAAGATAAATGTTAAAAAAAATATCTTTCTGCTTAATATTTTCCACCTATATATCCCACTGTACCAATAAGCTTTTGATTAAAAGAGAAAAAACATCAAACTACCCTCCAAACATTTTATAAGAGGTATCATCATCTAGAAGTGACAAAAATAAATTAGTTTCCCCCAATGACATTATTTATTCTCTAAAGCATAAAAAGCTATATAATATCATATACAAATTAACCAGTGTTCTTACAAAAGTAAAGCAGTTTTGGACTAATGACATTACACTGTATTTCTGCTGAAGTATGAGGCACAAGAATATATGCATTAATTAGGCATTTTCTGTCTAATCAGTCTCTATGGTTATCACTTAATTCTTGGCAATATATAACTGGTGTGTATTTTGGTACGTAAGTCACAAATTGTAGAGAACAAGAAGCAATGTTGTATAGTAACAAGGTTTGTATTTGACAAACGACTGCATTGCTGAACACATTTCTTTTATGAACTTTGTGATTTGTTTTGCAGATGGCCACTTGCGGTAGATCCTGCAAAGATAAAAGGAGGGAAAAAAATCAGTATAATTTGCTATTATGGTTTGAATATGATCTGTCTACAGGCTCATGTGCTAAGGGGTCAATTCTACTTAGAGAGGTACTAGAAATGAGATAGAGCTTAAGCTAGAGGAATAGGACACTATCACAGTGGCTATATTGTGCCCTGGCCACCCCTTGCTTCCTGGTCACCATGATGCATGCACTCTGTCTCACCACAGGTCTATGGGGACAGAGCCAATAAGCACTGACTGAAAACTCAGAAACTGTGAGCCCCTCCCTGCAATCCTCTTATGTTGTTCCCTCAGGTATTTATCAAAGCAAAGAACAACTATGACAACCCTGAAATTATCTACCTGAGTTTAAACACTCTTCCCCTGGCATGGATAATAAGCAAATGTAAAACTTTAATAAATCAGTAAGGTGTGTTTCATGTAGGCTAAATTAGGAATATATGTGTAGACAGGATAAATAGGTTTCAGAATGGACACTGGTTTGAATAATCACAGGAGGAAAGTTAAGTTTTATAGTTCCAACTACCTGGTACTAAAAAATTTTCACATTACCTGGTAACTTTAAAATACTAACTTCAGAGTCCAAACACTTCATTCTTAGTGCAGAAATAAACAGAGGAATGAAGCAAAAAGAAGGAAGAAGAGGGAAAAGAAGAGATGAACTAACATAAAATTTCATATTCTAGTATACTTGCTTGGGAAAATAATCTCTATATATAGTCTATAAAGTTTAATGTCTTATAAGCAGAGATGAACAAAAGAAAGTTAATTTTCAAGAGCCATTAGACAGATTAGGGCAGTCTCACCCCTCACCAGAGAAGCTTCCTTATGTAGCAGACAGTGCTTAATACAAGACTCACAATTGGTCACAGTACAGAGAGTAAGTGATCACATGGACTGCAGCCCTAAAAGGGACATCTTTGTCACCCCCTCAAGACTCAGAGAACACAGAAGACTGGCAAAAACCAAAAGCTGGGGAGGACAGCTGGGAATAGTGTCTTCTGCACATAACAGGGCCATCTTACTCAGGAACTCTGAGCATCTATGGTTGCCCACGCAACATCAAACCAGCCAACATTCCTCTATGGATGGAGGAGGGGGTCACAAAACTCCCCACCCCTAACAGAGGAGACATTGGCAGTTGATGGGCTACTGGGGGAGTCAGTTTTCTTCAGAGATGTGGGCTCTCATATGTTGCCCATGTCCCAGTGGATGACATGGATGAATTGGATTCAGAGGGTTGAGAGAGAGTTAAGTTGGGAGGGGATGTGACTGGAAGTACTCTGGGAGGAGTTAGCAGACCTGGCGAGTGGATAAATACAATACATACACATAAAATACACATAAAATTCTCAAATAATAAATTAAAAATGCCTCTTAAAAAAAAAGCTATGGGGAAAGGGGGAGGAGGGAGAGAGTGATTTTTCTTTATTTTTACAACTTGTGTTGAGTTGGGTAAACAATTTCATTAGCAAACAAGGAGTGTTCCCAACTTGTTACCACATACCAAGAGCTCACAGCAAAAGTTAAAGTCTGAATGAAGCTGATGAGAAGTTCCTGGAGTACTTGGGGGGGGGGGGGAGCCTGGGGTGGGAAACAAAGACTTCAGGGCAATTAGGAGACATTATGTTTGTGAGTGCTCTACCTCTGAAGTATACCCAGCCCCTACTTTTTGATCAATTAAAAATAGATACTAGGAAAAGAAAGATTTAACAATTACTAGGATGAAGTTTGTTCAAGAGTTAAATACTGTAATCCTGACACTGTAATTCGACAATGATTTACCATCTCATATCACAGAATCACTTCTATTTCATACTATGCATTAAAATATAACAACAATTTACTTGAACCAGTTTAGGCACAACAGATAAATTATACTGCCACCAAAAAAACAAAATCAAAACAACAACTCCCCCCCACAAAAACCCATCAGCTTACAAGTACAAAGAAAAGGTAGTGAATACACACAATATCCTCAACAGTGGGGTAGAACAGTCACTACATTTTTTAGACAGGCCATGCTCTAAAATCCTGGCTGACCTGAACTCACAGCATTCCTGAAGACAACATTAGTACTGGATTACAGATGTGTAATACTACATACCTGGTTCACTTTTGTTAAACATAGAATAATAGATGATGAGAATTAGGGGTATATACTTCAGTGGTAGATATATACAAGGCCCTGGATTTTGTCCTGTACCTCAAAAACAAATGAAATAAAACATATTTTCTATGACTATTAATTGACAGGCTGTATAAAGTAGTCTAGACTTAAGAAAAAGAGAGAATGAAAGAAAAGTTGGATGTGATGGTGAACACCTAGAACCCAGTGCTTGAGGGCTGAGGCAGCTGGAGTGAAGTTCTTGTAGACTTCATGGCTTGGTTCTATCTCAATTAAAATTAAGAAAAAGAAAAAAAGAAACAAACAAGCAACTAGTCATTTTAGTAAACAACACGAACACTACAAAGATGACACACTTGTACCTAGGAGAATGTCAAAACAAATCTATATAAAAAACATGGTCTTTGAGAAGATATGGCAGTTGTTTGTCATTACAGTACTTGGGAGACTGAGACAAAGACTATAGTGATTTCAAGGTTAGCATGTGTTATAGGACAAGACCATGTCACCAAAATCCAAAACCCATAAAAATACCCACAAACAATACTCCTCAACAACAACAAAAAAAACAAAATAAAAACCACTTTCTTTAAATGAGTTCTAATAGTCTGTGTGAGGCTCTGGGTTCAGTTTTCAACACTACAAAACAACAAAAACAAGTAAAAAAGTTTTAAGCTTTAATTTAGATTTTCTTGTTAAATAAAGCATGACTTCATATAGTCAAGCAAATCTTTAAAGTCAAGTAAATAAAAAAACATATAACACATGTTCCAATGTCAGTGACACTTTTAAGGCGTCTGACCTTGATTTGACTCTTCAATATTCATGCTGTCTCCATCTGCAGTCTCAGACATCTCTTCATCTTCGTCATCATCATGCAGGTCTTTTGAAATTAACTGTCTAGCTAACTTAATATTCAGTCCTTCGTTGTAGTGAAGCTTCCTTTTCATTTCAAACTGTCGTTTCTTTTCTATAAAAGATTTGAAAGTACACTGTGAGCTCACAAGGTCTCAATCTGGGGACTGGTCAGGCCTGTTCTGTCAGTCTTACAGCAATGCAGTAATATTGGCTTAAATTTACTTAAATGTTTTTGTTTTCAGTTGAAGACTATTTTTGTGCTCAATGGCAGAGTCAGGTAGTTTGTAATAAGACTATACAGCCCACAAAATCTAAAATATTGACTTTATGATTCAAGTATACACCCCAATCAATGAATAGGAATGGACAAAGTCAACAGAAATTATGTGAAGAAAATTTAAAGATATAAAACTCTGTAGCAACAGTTGAATGGGAGGCAAAAGGTAAACTATAATCATATGTATGAAGAGTGCACAAACCCCACGGCTTCTCTATGCAGCCTAGGATGTCCCCCATCTCCCAATTCTTCTGCCTCTCAAATGCTAATGGTATAGGCATGCACCAGGGCTGGCAAGACAGCACATTTGGCTGCATGGTGAAAGATCATTTCCTGAAGGTTGTCCTCTGCCCTCCACTTGAGCATGCATACCACTCGAGTATAGAATAAATAAAATGTGTAAACAAACTAATAAAAACAAAACAGGCACTCACCACACCTGATTATGACTTCTACTTTCACAAGAAAAATATCCTTTTAAAAGTCCCTATCATTTAAAAAAAAACTACTATGACTTTAGAAACATAATTAGTGGCAATTCAACACAACTGCCACATTTTACCTACAGAATGTCATGAACTATTCATGAAGAAATAAGAAATAACTCTAAGATTTGAACCCATACAAAAAGTCAAACATCCCATAGCTGGCACATTTTGCAAATGTAAAAAATAAAGTAAAGGGACCTGAGAGATGGCTCATTGGTTAAGAGCACTTGCTGCCTCTTATAGAGGACAGGTTCAATCCCTAGCACCCACCATGTGAGCTCAGGACCATCAGTAACCTCACAGTTCCATTGCTCTCTTCTGGCCTTTGTGGACAGTAGGCACACATGTAGTACACATACATACAATGTAGGCAAATACTTATACACATGAAAGTAACTTTAAAATAAGTTAATAAGAAAAAGCTGTTAGTGAAAAGAATTAAAATTCCATCATTCTTGCCTTATTAATGATTTGAATTTCAAAATAGTACAGCTATCACCAAAATAAGGATATTCAAAGTTCTTTCTTAATATGATCCAGTTCCCAGGTGGTATAATTTGATTATTACCAAGATCTGTCAGTCATTATTTCTTTTCTTGTACTTAAAAAATTCTGAGCCAGATGGTAGTGGCATAACACCTTAATCCCAGGACTTGGGAAGCATAAGCAGAAAGATCTCAGGACAGCTAGAGCTACATAGAGAAACCCAGTCTCAAAAAGACAACACACAAAAACAAAAAACCACTTTTGAGATGGGGGAGGGTAGATGTCATCTCACCACATTGCCCAAACTGGTATTGATATCATGGGCCCAGCATTCCTATCTCAGCCTACTTTGTAACTAGGTAACACAGGCATGTACCAGAGTAGTTAGACATCTCTAAATATCCAGATAATGTGAAGACAAAGGTAATATCCACCCATACCTTTACTCACCAAAGTAATATCACTAAGAAACTATAAAAGAAAATTACTTCCAATTTCGTCACTCAAATTTGGGAGATAGAGGTGGCCAGATTCCTTGCCTGGTATTTATCAATCTAAGCCTCTCACTACAACAAAACAAAGCAAGACAGACACACAGAGATTACTAACATTTTTAGCTAGACCTTTCTTCTAAAAATATATTTTTTACTAGGAGCTCATTCCCTATGGAGGGCTAGGGGAGGACCTGGGTACTGCACCAAATAATGTGACAGACTTTGATGATCCCCCTGGGAGGCCTCACCCTCCCTGAGGCGTGAATGGGATGGGGGGGTTGGTGGTGGGAATAGGAGGACAGGAGGGAGTGGGAACTGGGATTGATATGTAAAATAACATTTTTAATTTAAATAAAAATTAATTTAAAAAAGAAAAAAATATTTTTACAGTAGCTTGTTTCTGCTCTTAACTATGTTGTTAACATATCCAAGTTTATCCAGGATAAACTCAGTGATCATTTCAACTTTGTAAAATATTTAGTTTTAAGGTAGTGAATTAAAATTATCTACTCTAAGCCAAAGGTTTCTGATTTCTCACTATCTTGTCAACTTTTTAATGATATATTTTATATAGTTTTTGTGTATTCTATTAATATTATTTTCTGAATACAAATCTGTCTTACAAATGCACATTACTCTTTATAAGCCACAAAATATTTAAAAAGATGAGCTACATAAATGATCCAAAACATTAAGGTAAGTAATGTTTTGTGATGATTTCACTTTTGTCATTTATATGTATATGTACTAAATAGGCACTGGTAATACTTTTAAATGCCGGAAACAGTTCTTATACTTATCCACAGAATATTAGTAGCCTACTTTCCCATATTCACACTAAAAACAAAATTGACCTCCCCCACCTTTGTAGTACTGGGGGATTGAATCCTGGGCTCAAGTATATTAAGCAATCTTATCAGTGAGTGCCCAGCAAAACAAAGTTCCATAATGCTATTTTGTTTGGTTTGGTTTTTTGACACAAGGTCTCACTATCAACCCCAGCTGACCTGGAACTCACTATTTGGACCAGCATGGCCTTGAACTCTTAGCAATCAATCTAATTTTGCCTCCAAGTTCTGAGATTATCCCTAGTGCTGAATTAACTCCCAGCTTCTATAATCTTATAGGTCTAATTCCTAGGTTCTTATTCCTAGGAGTTGATATTATAGTATTTCTATTTGTGAACTATATACAGTCAAAGAAATGTCTTATTCTAAGTTATATAATCTAAAAATCTATAGAGGGGCTAGAGACATCTTAGTTTTTAAGCATTTACTATTGCAGATGATCAGAGATTCAGGTCCCAGGACCCACATGGTGGCTCACAACTGTCTATAGCCCATTTTCAGTGGATCTAATGCCTTCTTCTAAACTCCACAGGTACCAGGCACACATGAAACACATATATAAACATAGGCAAAATATATTAAACAAAGAAACAAGCAAGCAAGCAAGCAAAACAACAACAACAACAACAACAAAACAAAAACCTCTGTAAAATAGGAACTGGGAAATCACCTGAATAGGTAAATGCTTGCCAGAGAAGCATGAGTTTGATCCCCAGCACCCAAGTAAACTAGGCATGATGTTGCACATTAGTAATCCTAGTGCTGGGCAGCTGTATTAGGCAGAACCTGGTCATTGGGCTCAGCCTAATCAGTGAGTCCCAATCCCAGTATGAAAATAAGGTGGGAGCTTCCAAGGGTGGACATCCTCCCCAGACACCCACATGTAGGTACACACACAATTTATAAAATCACATTGCACAGAGAGCTAACATAAGTGGTCTCAATCTTCTTTTTCTTTTCTCTTTGACAGGTTTCAGGCACCCCAGGCTAGCCTCTAATACACAAGGAAGCAAAGATAACCTTGAGCTTCTGATCCTCTTTCCTCTTCCTTCCTAGAGCTGGGCATTAAAGGCCTGTGCCACCATGGCCACTTTATGCAGTGCTAGGATTGAGTCCAGAGCTTCTTGCATGCTAGGCAAGGACTCTATCAACTGAATCACATTCTCAATCCCTTAATCATCTTTAAAAAAAAAAAAGATTTATTTATTATATATGCAATGTTCTGCCTGCATATATACCTTCGCACCAGAAGAGGGCACGAAATCTCATTATAGATGGTTGCTAGCTCCACATGGTTGCTGAGAATTGAACTCAGAACATTTGGAAGGGCAGGTGCTCTTAACCTCTGCGCCATCTCTCCAGTCCCCTTAATCCTCTTTTGATTATTATTAGTTTTGCAATTCTACAAAGTAAAGTAACATAGTACAAAAAATAAAAGCATATTTAGGTTTTACAAACTATATGAACTCAACAAGGCTATTATTCTTTTTATATCTACTTTTATGAATATCTTGTATATTTTAAGTTATTAAGTTATTATTTACTTACCAATTAGAATACAAAATGACCAGTGCTAAGTGAATTAAATACTCCATTTCATTTAATAACCACCAACAGCTTAAAGTCTGTTTGAGATGGGGATTTCACTTAACTTTCCAGGTTGGGCCTGAACTTGAGGGCTCAATAGATCATCATGCCCCAGCCTAAGTCTCTATACTACAGGTATATACTGCCAAACACAGAACTAAATTTTTTTTTTTAATATTTCCCAATTTAGTAAATAAGGACTAGAGGCTCTGGAAAATTAGGCAACTATTTCTCAGGGTCCACAGCTAGCAATTTTAATTACTGTGCTATACGTTAGATTTATCTTAAGAAGACTGGGCTAGCCAAGTATAGTGGCGCATACTTTTAATCCAGTACCTGGGAGGTAGTACTCATGAGGCAGGGGCAGGCAGATCTCTGAGTCTGAGGCCAGCCTGGTTTACCTAGTGAGTTCCAGGACAGCCAGTGCTACTTAGTGAGGCCATCTGGGCTGGCTAAATGGCTCAGCAGGTGAAAGTGCTTGCTGCCAAGTCTAATGACCTGAGTTCAATCCCCAGATCTCACATAGTAGAAAACTATTAGCTGTCTTCTGACCTTCTCATGTGCTGGCTCAAATGCTCATATAAACACATAAAATAAAGTGTTTAAAAAGTAACATTCATTGTTAGCTATAAGCCCAGTCCTGGAGAGGGCCCAGGCAGAGGATTACTGTAAGTTTAAGGCCAGACTAGGCTACTGTGTAAGACCTTGTCTCAAAAAAACGAAACAAAACAACAACAACAACAAAGGACATCTGTAAATTCAAAATGTTTTCCAGCCATGTAATTAAAGTGAAAAATATCTATATTTTAGTAATTCTACTTGTAGGAAATCACTTAAAATTATATTAATAGGTCAAATAGTACCCCCTGCAGTTAAACTCATGGAACTACAAACTGATGGATAATTACCCTTAATGAGAACTGATAGTGTAGGTCAATAAAACCCCCATGCTTAATAGATAAAAAGTTTTAGGAGAATATGGAAAAACCTAGAAACAATTTTTATTTGAAACCCTCCTCAAGGGCCCCTTGTGCTATTTATTGTCATATTCTCTCTAATGCTGATAATGGGCTTGGGCTGAGATTCTGCCAAACAGTCCTCACTAGTGCTACCCAATTGTTCTACCACTAAACTACATCTGAGCTTTTGATTATTTTTTACAAGAGGATGGGACACTCAGGGTGATAGTGGCACACCAGACAAACCTGGTTTACAGAGTGAGTTCCAGAATAGGCAGAGCTACGCAGAGAAACTCTTGTCTCAAACTCCCCAACCCCCCCAAAAGAGAGAATGGGACAACTATATATAAGTTGTCCTTCAGTACCTGAGGGATTGGATCCTGTATACCTAAGGGCACCAGAGTCTATGTATGTTCAAACCTTTCATGTATAATAGTATAGTATTTGCATATAACCTTCACACATACTTTATATGTTCAGTCATTTCTAGGCTAAATGCTATGAAAATAGTTGCTGTGTTGTATTGTTAGGGAATAATGACATGACAAACATGTCTATCCTTGTTCAGTTTGGGCTCATTTTTCTTCCCTCCATTGCTTATGAATAATCATTGGTTAAAACCTGCAGATACCAATGGCCAACTAGATATTTTATATTCTTTTAAATATTTATATTTTAGCTGGGCACTGGTGGTACAAAGCTTTAATCCTAGTGAAGAGGCAGGAGCCATCTCTGAGTTCAAGGCCAGCCTGGTCTACAGAGTGAGTTCCAGGATAGTTAGAGTAAAACAGAGAAACCCTGACTTGAAAAACTAACAAGATTATTTTTTAAATTGTGTTTGTGTGTGCCCAAGGCTGGAGTTAACAGCAGTTGTGACTCATCTGACAGGGGTGATGGGATCTGAACTTGGGTTCCCCTGGAAAAGAAGTACACACTCTTAACCACTGAGCAATCTCTCCAGTCCAATTTTATCTTGAAAAGATGACACAGTCACATGGCTCAAAAAAAAAAAAAAAAAAAAAGAAAAAAGAAAAAAGAAAAAACAGCAAGATAAAACATTCCTATCTGACCAGGGTTCTATGCAAACAAAACACATAAAAGCAGTAAGTAATGCCTCACACTTAACTACCCATGCTCTGTCTGGAGCACAAGAGCCTTCCACCCTGCAATGAGGGCTTCTCTAGCTTCTCTTCTAGGACATCACTACCCTCTGCTCCATGAGACATATATAAATTTTCATTATTTTACCATCTTGGTTCTCTGGATAAATTTCACTGTCTTTTTTTTTTTTTTTTCCTCAAGTGGTTCAGAATGACCATGCAATTACTACACAGACAAGAATGAGGTTATGACCTTCTGATCTTCCTGCCTCTACCACTCAAGTATTGTTTGATGCCAGAGCTCAAACTCAGGGCTCTGTGCATGCTCGGTAAGCACTCTCCCAACTACATCCCCAATCCTGCATTGCTATCTTGAAACAGAAAAGGCACAATGAGGCAATCTATCCACTTGGAGATCATTAGAATACTCAATGACACTAAAAGCATTCATTTCAAAAGTAGCTACAGATATCTTCTTTTTATCGGTCACAAAACAAAATACAAAGAAAGGAATGTTGACAAATACTTGGAAGATGGCAGTATTTCTTCTACATTCTAATTGGTGGGAAATACTACTATCTGAAAAACTCACATGTAGAATCTGAATAGCAGATTCTATTTTCTATTGCTTTCTATTTTCTGCCCACTACTTGGCAAATATGAAATTGTCCAATCTCCCAAATAGATTTATTTTAACAAAAATTATTAGCATCATACTGAAGGCAGCTGAAGGAATAACCTACCTCTCTCTTCAGGGGAGAGGTCATTATCTTCCTCTCCACTGCTCTCATGTTCCCGAGACCGATACTTCGGCTCTGCACCTTCAGCAGCAGCTAATCTATACAATATTTATGAAGAAATTAGTAACTGTGATATACTTGTACTCTTTAAATGTCCCATTCAACTTGAGTCATGAAAATACCCCAAAATAATCAATAAATATTCTAGCCATAACTGATGAAGAAAACAAAAGAGAAGGAATGGATATAGAGACCAGTAAGCAACAAGGACAGCAGAGTGGGTGCTAGAAATCAAAGAACAACAGTAACGTATGTTTGCCTTTCTCATATCTTTAACCATGTATGTGTCAAGATATTTAAAAATACCACCACCACAAAAGAAAAACAGACTGACATACTCCCAGGTTCAGGCACTCCAACCCTTGATTAATATTACATTAATATTAATCAAGAATCAAGATTTTAGTAATTGCTTTAAAAATCTAGTTAAGGGGCTAGGGATCTTACTCAGTGGTAAAGCAAGCCCTGGGTTCAATTGTCAGTAAACACCCAAACCTAATAAGCTTAGCCTTTTATTTACAAATGTATAGTAGAACACGGCACATGTCTTTGACTTTGTACAATTAAAACTCTCTACAGGAAATTCTTTAGTACTTACTTCTTAGCTAAGACATCTGGAGTCATGACTTCATTAGCTTCTGAGTCGCTAAAGGCATCTTCATCATCACCTATCATACTAGGACAACAAGCATGTTTCTATTAACAAGCACATTATTAAAACTGATATATGAAATAAAATCGTATAGCTGGAAAACCAAGATAGAAAACGCAATGTTATTAGAAAACAATTTACTTAGAAGTTTGTTGTCATCTTTGAAATTTAACTTTGAAAACAGTTTCTACTCAATACACGTAGTTAGAGGCATAGCACTGGGCTGGAAATGTAACTCAGTCGTAGTCTTTGACAGACATGCATAAGGTTCTAGTTCAAGAATAAAAAAACAATAAAGCTTAAAAAGAAAAAAAAAGCAACCATAAAATACTGATAACTCTAAATTATCTGAGGAAAAAAACCTAAAAATGTCAAATTTTCTAGCTAATGAGGCAGATGGACAAATAATGCAAAATAACCCACTTGTTAGTTTTAGTGTTTTGAGAGGGAACAGTCTTGCTGTGCAGCCCAGCTGGCCTCAAATTTGTGATTACTGGAATTACAATTAGGCACTGAGAATGCTGAGCTGGTTCTAGAATTTGTGTTTATATATCACCATTAAAGAAGAAATGGTCTACACAGACTTAAGACTAGGAAAAATAAACAGATCCTGTGGTAGTTAATTCTGACTGCCAATGTCACTGGATTAAGAAATGCATAGAAACAGAGCCAAGTGGCCTCTCCTTTGTGGAAACTCATGAAGAGTTTCCAGAGCAGGATGCCGGGTTAATCCTGAACACAGTTGGCCCTCTTTCACAATGTGACAGAATCAGGAATGCCCACTAAACACAAGCTTCTCTTCTACTCTGAGATTTTTGGTGGGTTCATCTGTAGCTTTTTCATACTCCTCCAACTATCTCACTGAACAGCTGATAAATCAATGAATCCATGAGAGAAAAAGAAAAATGGGAAAAAAAAAAAAGTGCCCAGGGAATTCGTGAAGCATAGTTCTAGGTATGTTTGTGACTACATCCCCAAAGAATATCAGATCACAAAGACTATGATCAAATGGCAGATTAATCCCTTGAAGGATTCAGGAATTTGTGCAAGCAGGAGGTAGGAACTAGTTGGAGGAAAAGTCACTGGACTTCGTGTTTTTTTTTTTTTTTCTTTCCTTTCTTTTTTAAGAAAGAACATGAAGTTGGTGAGTAGGGAGGTGGGAAATCTGGAAGAAATTAAGGAGGGGCAAGAATATGATAGGAATATATGGAATTCTCAAAGATAAAAAATATTTTTAAAATTCTCAACCACACTTTCCCTCTGTGATGATGTTCTACCCCAAGTGCAGGAGTCAAGCAACCACCAACAGACACCATGACCCTTTGAAACCAAGAGTCAAGAGAAATGGAAATTCCCTCGGTTTTTTTCCTACCAGGTCACAGCAATGAGAAGGCAAACTAATACAGACCCTAAAGAACTAATTAATAAAAGCCTGCTGGTTTACACATTCATCCAAGGAAATGTGGTGAAAGAAACCCATTAACATTTAGGATTTAAGTAGAGTAGGACATAAGAAATATAATTTGTTGACTTGTAGCAAATGTTCAACAGAAAATTCTAGGTTACAAATGAATTGTGTGTATATATAAAAATATAAACTATTATGTACACTAACAATATGAGGTTCTTAGTTTAACATGATCTTTCTATAAAAAGTATTACTGTGATTGTTGTTAAATAAAAATGTTTTAAAAGAGACAAACAAGTGGGGTGGTGGTAGTGCACATCTTTGATCCCAGCCCTTGGGAGGTATAGACATGTGAGTTTGAGGCCAGTGAGTTCGAGGCCAGTCTGGTCTACAAAGCAAGTTCCAGGCCAGCCAGGCATGTTAAATAGAGAAACTCTGTCTCATAAAAAGACAAAAGAAAACCAAACTCACGGAAGTAATGGTAACACTGAGTGCCTGTTAGGGACCAAGCTACCTTTCTTCAGCTCTATAATAAGGATATATAGGTAAGAAAAAAACACAACGACATGTAATGTCAAATGTCTACCATTCAGATTTGCTATATTTTAAATGTTCTCAGGACAAAACAAAGACAAACAAACAAACCCAACCAATTTCCTCCCAAGTCATGTCTGATCTGATTTACTTTAGGACAGCTTTCCTCTAACAGGAGTGAGGGAGGGTGGCTACCAGATTTATTGAGGAGGAGGAAAACTCTGACTTTGGATTCTGGTTTGATAAGGAGTTTAAAGTGTACCCTGTAATTAACAAGAAAAAGGGCATAAACTTCCTCACATATGCTTTCCTCAAGTTTCATTACTATTTAGTTTATCTGTATCTTCTGTTTCACTATTTCTGTCATGGACTTTAACATTTTTATGTGTATTTGTACTGTTTCTGTTAGCATCACATTATCTCCCTAAGTCCTGTTAATTCCAGTACTATGAATGTAGGCAGGAGGATCAGAAAATCAAAATCTTCCTTGGCTATATATCAAGTTCAAGCTAACCTGGGTTACAGGAAACCCTATGAATAAAATTACAAAAGAATAAAAGCACATGACCTACAGATTTACATGATTTTTTATCTTTACTGATAAACATTTTATCTTACTGATAAAAAAATGTTTTATTCCTGGAAATCTTTTTCAATACAGATTAAGCCATAATCTTTTTTTCCATAATCTTAATTAAGTGTTGCTTATGTAGAATCGGTATTGTCTCATAATGTTTATCATTGCATTACTTTTGTCTCTTTTGGATACCGCTATACAATATCACTTCACGATTATTTTTTAAAATACTAACTGGACCTGGTGGCTCACACCCTGTGATCTCAACACTCAGGAGGCTGATGGAGGATTACTCTGACTTTAAGGCCAGCTTATTTATATGATAAATTCCAAGCCAGTCTGAAATACAATGTATGATCATATCTCAAATAAAAAATAAAAATTGAGTTAAAATGCCAAAATCATACTACCAGAACTACAACTATCTGTCGTCCATGAAGCTTTCCCTTTTTTGCTAAACAAGTCTCTGATTTCTACTTGGGGAGCAAAAATAATACCCCAAGTCTCATCTTCCTTTCAAAGACAACAAAATTTGGAGCTGGAGAGATGGGTCTGCAGGTGAAAGTGCTTGCTGCTCGACAGGACCTGAGAGTAAGTCTCAGCGTTCACATCAAGCAGCTCACACCACTTTGACTCCAGCTCCAAGGGATCTGACTTCAGTTTGTATCCTCCTCATGCACCTCTGTACATCATATACACACACACATAAATAAAAATCACAGCAATGAAAGAGAAGACAAAACTCACTAATTTGTGTGTATCAGCAGCCAACCACCATCCAGGTGTAATCATATTCACGGGTACAGTAACATTCACGACTACAATAATGTGAAGTCACACATTATTAACAAAAATGTATTCAGGTAGTCCATTAGCTAGCACTCTAGTAAGAAACATAAAACAGCTGGGTGGTGGTGGTAGCTCGTGCCTTTAATCCCAGCACTTGGGAGGCAGAGGCAGGAGGATCTCTGAGTTTGAGGCCAGCCTGATTTACAGAATGAGTTCCAGAACAGCTAGGACTGTTTCAGAGAGAGAGAGACCATGTCTTGAAAAAAACAAAACAAATATATGTATAAACAATTTAAAGTTTCTGTTATTTAGAAATTGTATCAATGCAAATGGATGTCTATATCACCTTACTTGTGGTAAGGAGTGTTTGGCTCATCTATTTTCATCAAACCATAGTCTTTATCAGCTGGATGATATGTTGCCAGGATGTTCATTTCATCCCACTTCTGGGACTTTTTACTGAAATTGAAAAGAAAAAAAAGCATTTAGTGTCTATATTAAAACAAAGTTTCATAATTTATATCAGGCATTCCAAACACTATTATACTATGACATGCTTAGTCTTTAACTGGCCTACAGAAATTAACTAAGTAATTTACTGTTTATATACATACTTGACACATACATATGTATGTGTCTGGATATAGGGTCTCATGTAGAAGTGGCTGACCTGGAACTTACTATGGAGCTTGTCCAAGAACTTATGCTGTAGAACAGGCTGGCCTCAAACTCACAGAGATCCACCTGCTTCTGCCTCCTGAGTGCTGGGATTAAAGGAGTGTACCACCACTGCACAGCTGTGCCACTACTACCCAGCTTAAAATGAAGAAAACCTTTTAAAATTCACACTACTAAGGTCACAAAAATTATAGCTTTTTTTTTGTGTTGTTTGTTTGGTGGTGTATGTCTTCCATCCCAGCATTTGGGAGGCAGAGGCAATCAGATTTCTGAGTTCGAGGCCAGCCTGATCTACAAAGCAAGACAGGATAGCCAGGACTGTTACAGAGAGAAATCTTGTCTCAAAAAAAAAAAAAAGTCCATGTCTACACTTAGCCAGTGAGTCTGACTTCATGTTCTCTTATTTTCTAACTTTCAGATGAAGAGTATGTTTCACTGTGATAAAATGTACAAAATACAATTTTAATAATTTATGAGTGTGCAACCCTGTGGCACTACCATCCACTTTCAGAACTTTTCGTCACTTCCATGTATTAACTACACTTACTTTACAGTGAGACCCCACATCTCTCTTCCTCCCAGGCCCTGGCAAACATCATTCTCTTGTTTACTCTAGGTACTTCATGCACATGGAATCATACAGCATCTCAAGACAACAGTCTTGAAGGTTTGTCCATGTTGCAGCATGTGCCAGAATTTCTTCTTTTCCCCATAAGGCCAATTAACAGTCCAGCAAAATAAGCATTTGACTACAACTTTTCAGTCTCACTTACTCTTAATTTCTTCAGTAGATAAAAACTGAAAACAACAGAGTCACAGGTAAGCTTGAAACTACAATTCCATCTCTTCACCCAGGAAATAGTCAAAATTGTACAAGCTTGTGATAAACCAAAAGTTGTGACACATGAGCCATCATTTTTAGTCATAAAAACACATTTCAAATGCTTTGTTATTAAGAACCCAGCTCATACTGAGGTTCATCTGAATTTTAGTCAACCAAATTAAAATGACACTAATATTTCATTTGATTGGGTTAGGGTTGAGTTAGACGGGTACAAAGAGCTTGATTTAACAGTACCCATTTCTTTAGATGTGTAATCTAATCACAGTAGTGGTCACAGGCATGAAAACAACAAGAGAGATAACAGTTTGTTAACCTCGTCCTACAATGAGACTATCAACACACATTCACAGTAATGGCAGAGTTGCTAAGAGGCAACTAAAATTATGTCCATGAGAAAATTACAAAACAGCATGAAAATATACTTAATATTTCTGATGGGGAACAGGGCTCAAGAGATGGCTCAGTAATAAAGAGCAGTTGTTCTTGTCTAGGACCCAGGTTCAGCTCCCATCATCCACATGGAGACTCACAACTGTCTGTAACTCCAGTTACAGAGGATCAATGCAGTCTTCAGGCCTCCAAGGGCACTGCATGCAGTACAAACACACTCAGAAAATAAAAATGTTTATGATTTTAAAATATAAAATCTTTAGTTGAGAATCCTAAAATAAGATTTCACTTATAGTAGAGGATGAGTTTAGAAAGGAAGTTTCAATTGCTTTCATGCTCTCAGTTTCGTCTACCTCTTATCCTATAACAAAACTCAATTTCTAAAAATATTTGGGTGAAGCTGGGTAGTGGCAGCACACACCTTTAATTCCAGCATTTGGGAAGAAGCAGGTGGATCTCTGTGAGTTTGAGGCAAGATTGGTCTTCAGGGTGAGTTCCAGGACAGCCAGAACTACAGAGAAAGCCTATCTTGAAAAACCAAAGTGTGTGTGTGTGTGTGTGTGTGTGTGTGTGTGTGTGTGTGTGTGTGTGTGTGTGTGTGTGTTTATTACTATGTATACATGTAATGGGAGGGGAGCAAAGTGAGGAGTCAGAGGACAAGCTAAAGAAGTCAGTTCTCTCCTTTCATCTTTTATGTGGGCTGAAGGGATGAAGCTTGTGGAAGTTGAGTTGTCAGGGTTGCATGGCAACTGCTTTCACTCTGAGCCATCACCAGTTCAAGAACAAATACTTTTAAAACAATTACATTGTCTTTCTATTTCTAGGTAAATCTGCATTTTCAGAAATTTCATTTTGCTAAGTAGTATACTACCTACAAATTTCTGTTTAAAAATCATTTGCTTAGGAAACAAATAATTCAGTCTGTTCATGTACACATTCCAAATAAGCTCACAGTGAAGAAAAAAAAAAAAAACACACCAGAGCTTTAAAGAATTAAGACACAGTTGTGGGATATTACTTTAACTATGTAAAGGTGTCTTACATTTGTTTATATAAAGATGTGTTGAATGTTTCACCTTGCCTGCCTAAGGCACCTGATTAGTCTAATAAAGAGTTGAACAGCCAATAGAGAGGCAATAGAGGGATAGGCGGGGCTGGCAGGCAGAGGAAACAAGTTGGAGGAGGAATCTAGGCTGGGGGTGGGGAGAGAACAATGGAGAAAGAAAGGGAGGGGGCTGGGGTGGGGCCACCTGCCTCAGAGGAATCAGGAAAAGTAGGAATGAAAGGTAAAAAGCTCCGTGGCAAAATGTAGATGAGAGAAACTGGTTAAATTAAGTTGTAAGAGCTAGTAAGACAAGCATAAATAAGGCCAACCATTCATAATTTCAAGTCTCCATGTATTGATTTGGGAGTTGGTTGGTGGTCCAAGAAAGCCTACTATACAGAGGGGCTGGAGAGATAGATGGCTTGCTGCTCTTCCAGAGGGCCCAGGTTCTATTCCTAGCATGGCTCAACTGAACTCCAATTTCAGGGAATCCAAACCCCTCTTCTGACTTCCAAAGACACCAGGCATGCATGTGGTGCACAGATATAATGCAAGCAAAACACTCATACACTTGAAAAACATAAGTGATGGGGGATGTCCTTCTGTATGTGTTTATCTTATTGGTTGTTGAATAAAGTACTGTTGGCCAATAGGGGAGCAAGTTAGGTGGGACTAGGAGTTGAGGATTCTGGGAAATATAGTAAAAAGAAGTCTTGTGATACAGGCAGGAAGTGACATAGCAGGCAGACTCGTATATAAGCAGGGACAAACAGGAAGTCGCTCTCTTGCTCTTCCTCTCCTTCCTGCTCTGGAGCCACCATGTGATCCACCAGCAAGAGAGGGCGCTAACTGCTGGCATCCTCCATAGGTCTTATAAAATACATGGATTTATGATAATTAAGACTGAGCTAGCATATAAGAAATCCTAGTCAATTGCCCAGCAGCATTTGTACCTAATATAAGTCTCTGTGTATTATTTGGGGCCCTAATGCTTCGGGCGGAACTCGGGCAGCTGGTGGAAAGCTCCCACGTGGTGGCAGGGCTTGGGCAGCCCTGGCAGAAAGATTTATCGTTACACATAAGTCTAAAATAATGTTAATTAAAAAAAGATGTCAGATGAAAACAACTGAATAACTTTTTATTACTAATAATGAAAAATAGATTTATGCTTTAGGAATAAGCTCCGGGGATCCTTCCTGTCTCCACATCAACACTGGGAAAATAGGCACATACTCTTTTCCATGAGCACTGGAGATCTGAACTCAATTCCTCATGCTTGTGCTGTAAGAACTGTAGAAACGTAACCTTTCCTTAGCCCCCTTGTATAGTGCTTTTTCTTTTGTTTGTTTGAGAGAGTGTTTTTCTGTGTAATAGCCCTGGCTGTTCTGGAAGTATCTCTGTGGACCAGGATGGTCTTGAACTCATAGAGATACACTTGCCTCTGCCTGTCTCCCGAGAGCTGGGATTAAAGACCTGGGTGGGCTACCACTGCCAACATGTACAGTACTTTCTTAAACTCTTAAATTTACATTTAATACAATTTTCTGGATGTGGGTTATGATTAAATGCATTTCAAAACATTAATGACTTAGTTGGATGCTTCTAATTTCACAACAAAATAAATTATTCTTAAATGATGTTAACAATGCTGAACTACAAGGGTAAAAAAAGAAAGGAGCTAAGGAAGTGGTTCAGTAGGTAAAACACTAAACCTCTTAAGCCTAGCTACCTGTATTCAATGCCCACTACCCATGTAAAAAGCCATAGTGGCAGCAGGTATTTGTAATCCCAGCATTACATTAAAACAAGAGGTGGAGATAGGACAAATCTCCTAGACTAGTTTGTAGAAGCAAGAGCAACTGACCCTGCACTTCAAAAAGGCAGAAGGCAAGAATGAACTCCTGCAAACTGATATTTGCACATGCATGCTCAAGTGTAGGTCGTCTCTCCCTCTCCCTCCTCCTCCTCTCTCATGCACATACATAAACACTTACATACTTATTTTTTAAAGAAAGATACAACGTAGATGGATATTTGGCATTTAAAGGGTGTATCTCATATGAGGGAAGCGATACCACCACCCTGTAAATTTGTTTTGTGAACTCATAGAGATACACTTGCCTCTGCCTGTCTCCTGAGAGCTGGGATTAAAGACTTGGGTGGGCTACCACTGCCAACATGTACAGTACTTTAAAAGAAAAAGTAGAACACAAGGAGAAATTACATTTTTTAAATTAGAAAATAAAATTTAGTATAATCCCAGCACCCTAAACCAATAATAATTTGGATTTTGCATTCTTTCCACTCTTAAATAATATAACATAAATATAAATTAGTATAGTATATACTTAAAAGTACACATATACTAATATATAAACTATATACACTGTATCATAATAAGCTGCTTTTGTCTTTTTGCCTTAATAAATGAATAATATTTGATATAAGTTAGGTAATGTTAGGTATTTAGATGTAATCTAACACTAACATGCAGAAACAAACATTTTCATACATTCTACTTGGTGATGATTTTAGATGTTTCTTACTGTGCTATCCACATTAGTTTTAAACTTAAGAGATTCAAGTGATCCGTCTATGTCAACCTTCCAAATAGCCACAATTCTAGGTATGGACCACTGTATTTAGCATCCCCAAAAAATTTTTAAGGCCACTTACGCCAGGCGGTGGCGGAGTACGTACGGCTTTAATTCCAGCACTTGGGAGGCAGAGACAGGCAAATCTGTTTGAGTTCCAGGACAGCCAGGGCTATACAGAGAAACCCTGTCTCAAAACAAAACAAACCTGACCATTTATAATGTTACCAATTATTACCAAAACATTTTTTTTTTGTTTGTTTGTTTTTCGAGACAGGGTTTCTCTGTGGCTTTGTCCTGGAACTAGCTCTTGTAGACCAGGCTGGTCTCAAACTCACAGAGATCCGCCTGCCTCTGCCTCCCGAGTGCTGGCATTAAAGGCGTACGCCACCAACGCCCAGAACACCAAAACATTTCTAAGACTGGGTATTTGTGCTTTTCTAACTTACTGAGTATAAAGTAATATTTAAAAGCTGTTTTGTACTTATCTCTCATTATCTAATAAATGACAAATGCTTACTTTATTTGTATGAACTGTTAACATCCTTTGCATAGCAAATCCAAGTTCTTCAGATTATCAAAAGCATGTTACACATGAAACTTGAATTTACCTGATCCTACAACTACAATAAATCTGAATCCTAACTTTTTCTTGTCTGTTCCATTTATCATATTCTATTGTGAATGGAGTTTAAAGTCTTACAAAATTAAAGCTGTACTAACCTTCCTCAGTACAAAATTAGGAGGAAAAGGAACTTTTAGAAATGTTCAAATTCAGCCTGGCATTGGTGGTGCACGCCTTCAATCCCAGCACTCAGGAGACAGAGGCAGTCAGAGCTCTGTGAGTTCGAGGCCAGCCTGGTCTACAGGACGAGTTCCAGGACAGCCAGAGCTATTACACAGAGAAATCCTGTCTTGAAAAACAAAACAACAACAAAAAGAAATGTTCAAATTCAAATCCAAGAAAGACTATCTTGAAATTAAAGGAGGGCACTAAAATTAAGAATGTAAAACAGAAAAAAAAAAAAGAATGTAAAACAGGCTCAAAAAATTGCTAAGAATTCTTAGGCAGAAAGCAAATGAAGAGAAGATACTGTCAATAGAGACAATGGATGTGGAAATTAGCATTCCTAAGATTTCAGTGGAATTAATGTTAGTGGCAGAGAATAAAAGCCCAAGGAGCAAACCTGAATTCAGTTAGAATATCATCAACTATATGACATTTTCTGTCAGAAATTCCACAAATAAAAATAGGGGTACCAGGACATGACAGATCTGCTATGATAGCCAAAGCTTGCTGGTTTCAGTTTCCCCCTTCCCCTTGGGTAACCAGTTTGCAGACTGTTTAAATCTTGTTCTGTAAAAGTCAAATCTTTCACTTTGTTAGTTCAAATGTTGCCAATCTCAAAGGTCTCCCAGTACTTGTTGTTTCTGCTTGCTTGTTTGATACTTTTGGCTGTGCTCAAAGTGGCAAATCAGGTTTGCTTCAAAGTATTAAACTTCAATTTCACATTTCAGCAAACAGGTTTTTTTGTTTGATTTTTTTGTTGTTGTTTTCAAAAAAAGATTCAAGACTTTGAAGTTTGATAGCACAACTGAAATTAAACTAAGACTGAACAATAAAGTAAGCAGAAGCAAACAAAAGGTTAACTTTTAGGAAATAACCTTTGAATTTTAATTAGCTTTAACTTTACCTCTCCACATACCTGAGTAAACAGAAAGACAATGTAGAACATAAATCTATCATAATTATATAAATAGAATTCAAGCACCTTGGGGTACAGAGGGTTCACATAGCCTAGACTGGCCTTGAACTGGATATATAGCTAAGGATGACCCTGAACTATCATTCCTCATACCTCCCTACCCCCAAGTACTGAGATTTTGTGTGTGTGGACCATTGTCCCTCCCTCAGGAACAATTATTACAAGTTGCATTTACCTGATATACAACTACAACAGAATCTAGATTAAGCTGGCCAGCAAACTCTCAAGCAGACTATGTAAAAGAACCCAAGACACATGAAAAATTAATTTCTACATTTCTATAACAAAACAGTTAAGAGTAAGGTCCTGGTCTCAGTATTTTCACTCATTTAAGACTTATACCAGGGGAAGTGCCTAGGCCCTAGCCCAAAGGATATGACAGACTCTGAAAACCTCCATGGAAGACCTCATTCTCCCCTGGGAGCAGAATAGTATGGGATAGGTAGGGTGTTAGTGGGACAGCAGCGGAGGAGGGGAGGGGAGGGAGAGGGAACGGGGATTGACATGTAAAACAATCTTGTTTCTAATTTAAATTTTAAAAAAATGGAGAAAAAAATCTGAATTTGACTCCCCCCCAAAAAAAACAAACAAACTTATACTAATGTACAGCTAAAATGAGTAATCCATTGACAGCCAGAACTAATAAGTCAGTGGGTAGTAGCAGAGAGGATACAGATTAAGAACTAAACTACAATTTCTCCCTAAGACAGGATTAGTGACATTTAACATATTTTTAATAACAGTAAAGAAACATTTTCACTCATATCTTAAAATGAATTTTGTCTTTTTTTTTTTTTTTTCCAAAACAGGGTTTCTCTGTGGCTTTGGAGGCTGTCCTGGAACTAGCTCTTGTAGACCAGGCTGGTCTCGAAACTCACAGAGATCCACCTGCCTCTGCTTCCCGAGTGCTGGGATTAAAGGCATGCACCACCAATGCCCGGTATGAAGAATATCGTCTTATAATCAGCACTTCTTTTCTTTTTCTGGTGATAGTTTTTTAGAATCGGTGGTGTGATGTTTTCAATGAACTGCACATACATGTGCTTCAGATGTTACGCTGGGCACTACACTGGAGGGATCCTGAAACAACCATGAAACTCCACAATCATAGAGAGGACAGTGGTTTTCAGAACAGTTGAACAGTGTGGTACCATGCTGCAATGTGCTGTACTTGTCTAAATATGTGGAATTGTGGAGTATATCCATTTTTAATTAATCCCTAAAACTAATACCTGACAAATGTCACCACTCAAAGGAACTAATAATTATTAATTCAACCAGAACAAGACTATTAGAATACCTGCCAGATACGTTGGTGTGTACCTGTAGTCCTGTATCTCTGGGGGCTAAGGCAGTAGAACTCCAAGGGTAGCTGGGGTTATAGAGTGAGATCTTATTTTAAAAAAATGAAATAAATCATTTAAAAACAAATGTATTTCCAAATAATGATGTAACCAGTCTCAAAAAGAACTGAATAAAAAAACAATCAAAATACTAAACACTATTTGAGAAGTTGTATCTACCAGATTTTTGAAATATCAGTGTAAAATTTACAAACCTCACTTTACCTATACATTGCCCTTAAAAAAAATCTTTGCACCTTGAGTACAGGTGGTACGAATGTGTGTAATGTGTGAAGGTCAGAGGACAACCTTGGGTGTCCGTCCTTGCCTTCCTTGATTAAGACTGCATCCTTATAATTATTTTCCAGATTATGCCAAGCTAGATGAAACTCAAGCTACTGTGAATCCGAAGGTTTTCCTGCCACTGCCTCCCATCTCCCTACAGAAGCACTGACTGGGATTACAGATGTGCATGCTATCTTGTCTGGTCTTACATGGGTTCTGGGGATTCAAACTTAGGTCCTCACATTTGCACAGCAAATGTTTTGCCCACTAAGCCATCTTTCCCAGCCCCTATATGCATCTTAAGAATCACAACCAATAGTGTACATGCGAGTATGAATTATGGAGATATTTAAAGTGCTTTTGAAAAACTCTCAGTAACTATTATATACAGTAATCTTCAGTAACGGGGGCAGGTTAGAGGAATAGTGATAATGCAACCACATTTTACATCATAAAAGCATGTAAACAGGTAGGCCTCACTCTCAACTGCAGGCTCTCTAGGAATTTTCTTATTGGAACCCATCTATAATCTAAACAATACTGAAGGTGGCTTACACATCAGCAGAGTAGGAAAACTTTGAACTGTCCGAGGAACATGCCGCCAGCTGAGGCCAAATATGGCTAGACTCTGCTTGCTGCTTTGAGCTCTCATACTGTAAAAGTGCTCTTTGCTTTTTCTAATTACTAACATGCATTCCTGAACTCCTTGTACAAAAAGATGGGTTTCACTGACCTTTTGATATAAGTATATCACATGCTTTGCTCATACCTCATACAATTGTGTATGTGTGTCTTCTTTTCCCTTCTCTATGATGGGGATCAAACCCAGGGTCTTGTTTATGTGAGGCAAGTACTCTACCACTGAGCTGCATCCTTGCCACAAGTATGCATTTTGTGGTCTACTTGGTACCATGTACTTTTCTGTTTCTTTTGGTGAGTGGTTCCTGAATGTAAAGTGTTGCCCAGTGTCCTAAGTGCAAGGCCATGCTGTGACTAACAATGGATAAGCTTCATCCAGGCATGAGAGCTACTGGCCATGAATTCAATGCTAATTAATAAACATTATATATTAAATAAGGTGTCTTTAAGTAGAAACACATAAAACAAGGTTGTATAATGATCAGATGATGATGACTTATGACCAGTCTTGAGACAACATAACCCCTTATTTTCCTTAGGATCAAGGACTCAGTGCTTGCAACAATGCTTAGCATCTGTTGGACAATACAGAATACACTTACTAGAGTAACAGCAATCAACTTAGATCTCTGGCTGTTACCACAATAATGATGGCCATCTGTGTTATTCTCTGCTCTAACATTTCCAGTTAGACTGATATGCTACCTTTATGTTTCTAGAGTCTAACTACATTATAATTGCAAGAACCACTTATTTCTAGTCTTTTTAAATATCACACTGGGAGTATTGATTTTAATTAAACATAAAAAGTTTGTTTCAAATGCATTCAAACTACAATATTATCATTTCTGTTAAGAGGCTCTATTAATATTGCCTGCATAAATTGTGCCAATAAAGATTTTATTATTACATTTTTTTTTTTTTGCTTTACTATCTTCCAACAGTAATTATGAAAAGGCTTATCTTTTACCAGCTAGAAGTTCGATGAATTAGAGTGTGGTAGCACCTGCTGAAGATACAGCTACAACTAGCTTATAAAAACCTTTTTACGTGAATCAGCCCTGCCAGGAACTCTTTCTTTCAGGAGAAGCAATTTATCTAATGGAGTCAGTCTCATTTAATGGCATCCAGGGGTTGGGGTGGGGGTGGGGAATCTGAATGTAAACCTCAGGCAACCATGGGAGTGGAGTCAGGGAAGCTAACCTATAGCACAGTGCTCCAGATTACAGTACATCATATTTGGGAATGCATGGAATCAAGCCGGCGGGGGGGGGGGGGGGGGGGGGGGGGGGGGGGGGGGAGGGAGAAAAAGACACTTGGTAGCTGGGAAAAAAGCTCACCTGGATAATATAAAAGTCAATGAGAACACCATTCCTGCTGTTTAATATCCAAACTGTGGAAGTGCCTTCTGTGGTTATGTTTAAACCTCTTGATCCTATTCCCATTGTTATGTTCTGGCATTCTGCTTTTCCCATGACCTACAACCACTGTTAAATCCCTTTAAAGCAGCTTGCTCCAAGTAGAGTTGAAAAATTGCACGCGAAGGAGGGAAAGAAACAAACCAAAAAGGGGAGGGGTACTGCCCGGCAAGGCTATAACTCCCTTTCTAGTCTCTGCAAGCCACAATTCTAAGCTGAACTCACACAAGGGACTTTCTTCAAATTTCCTGTAAATTTGTTCCCAGCTAGTTACTCTTAGGATCCTAAATTAAATCCTTAATATAGGAGTGCCCTAGTTCTAATTGTCTAAGATTTCATCTGTGTCCTCACTTTAGGATGCTACTACTACAAATGACAGTAACTTTTCTAAAGTTTTATTTCCGAATGCAAGAGTTCTTAAATTTTTATTAACCTGTAATATCCAAGCCCCCTTACCGTCTGACCCAGTGGTATAGTTAGTTATACCCTAGACATCGTACTGTAACATTTTCATTGGGCGCTGAAGCCTGGGTAGTTTTCTTCGTGGCCAAAACATCTCTTTTCAGGCCGGTATATTGTTCCATTATACAAATGTACCATAATTAATATTTCACCAGTTCTCACTAATGGACCTTGGGTGGTTTCCAGGTATTTACGTCAACACCTTAAGTTGCTTCTCTTTAACAGTTCAGAGTCTGTATACGCCGGACAGAACCCAAAACTAGAAAGCGCCAAAACTCCAGCTTCAGGTACAAAAACAATTAGCAACAATAACTTTCCATCAAATACAGATCAGTGACTTTAAAATTTTGGTTTCACTTCGTGTGGAGGAGATAATGACAAACCAGGAACTGGGGGGAACGAATGAGAGATGCTTGATGGGGCTTGTGCTTATGGTTGTTTTTAATTCAATTTTTATCTCATTAGCCTGAGCCTACACTGAAATTTATGGGCAAAAAAAGTAACTCCTCTGCCGCGGAATTTTCAGCTACGTTGGCTTAGGGTACCGAGTAATAAAAGCTTAACAGCTAAAGCTTTTGAAACTTCAATTTGACTCTTTATAGTGTCCCCAGGGGCACAGAGTTCAAAAGCCGGGTTTAAAACGTGCACCTGTGCTTAAAAGATAAAACACGACAAACGCCACCTCTACCAAGCGAGCCTCTGCGGGCTCTGGCCTCCCTCCACCCCGCGGCCGGAGGGGCAGGGCCGAGGCCGGCTCCCCGCAGCCGCCGGCCCGCCGGGAAGGAGCGGCTTCCAGGCCGGCCTCCCGGCTCTCACCTCAGCTCCTCTTCGACGGTCCGGCGGGGCTGTTCGGCCGAGGCCACCACCGGGGAAGCCGCAGAGGTCTTGTTCTTCAGGATTCCCTTGATGGGCCGGTGCGAGGCCGTCGAGGCCGCCATTGCCGGTCGCTCCGGCTGTCGGCTCAGGGTCGCAGCTGTCGTGGAGTCCTGGAGGAGAAGGGGTGGGCGCTGCAGAGACCCTCCAGGCAGCCGCGGAGCCGAGGCCGGGCTACAGCAGCCTCACCCGCTGTTGCGGAAACCACTACCGGCGTCACCGTCACGACACAATGACCGCAACGCCACAGCCGATGCCGCGCGGCGGGCGGCCCTCAGCCGCCGGCACAGGACACCGCCGCCCGCGGAGGAGGCCGGACTTGTGCCCCAGCGCGGGAGCGACGCGGACGCCCAAGCCAAGCTCGGCCCGCCCTCTCGCGATATCTAGGGCGGGGGCGGGCGAGAAACAAAGCCAGCCCTCAGGCCCCGCCCCTCCTGGCCCCGCCCCGCCCCGCTGCTCCTCTGAGCTCGCCCGGCTCAGTCGCCCCGCACTTGAGTGTGTAAACATTCAGCGAAGAGTCTGCTGGCCGCTGTACAGATCTGCAGGGCGGTCAAGTAATCTCTCCCATCGCCGTATGAGGCCTTGTTGCTATTTCTGTTTTATGCCAGAAAACTGAGACTCAACGGGTGACCTCACTCCCCGAAGATAAGAGACGTTAGCTGACTGTGAACGTTGTAGCTCCCACTTCTATTTAACCTTAATAATTCCTTCCTTTTCTTTTTCTCTCTTTTTCTTCTCTTTCTTCTTTTTTCTTTTGAGGCAAGGTCTTTCAATGTAGACCAGGCTGGTCTCGAACCCATAGAGATCTACCTGCCTCTTGTCTCCTCTGAGTGCTGGAATTAAAGCCTGTGCCACCACACCCAGTCCGTCACAATAATTTAACTCCCTATTGTAAAATCCTGGACTATCAGAATTGGAATGCTCCTCAGAGACCTATTGTGAAACCACATAATAGTCACTTTTAAGATATCATAGAAAGCTAGCATTGGAAAGACCGTTGGAGAAGCTGACGGACAGAGAGAAGAAATACTGCCACTTCCAGGCAGCCTGTCTGCAGCCTATGCAGAACACAAGAAGGGTACAAGGCAAGGAGCAACAAGATGCCAGAAGTCAGGAGAGCTATTTGTCACACATTCAAACTCTCTGCCCTCAGAGGGAGCCAAGTCTCCTGCACTTAATTTAGGAATTCAGGCCCCCAGTACATTTCTGCTGCGCTTCTCGGGTGTGAAAATCCTCCTGGCTCCTTCACACCATCCAGCTATTTTCTACTACTCTCTCCTGATCAGACTTCTCAGTGACCTATGACAGGCAGAGCAGGCTAAGGCACAAGATAGTGCCACCTCATCAGGTTCAAACCCCCCTCCCCCCAGATCTTATCCACTGCTAGGTATCTTGTAGGGACTTTGTCACAGGGATGCCCATACCATGGCATGGTTATCCAGCCACTAGAGAGGCCAGAACTCACTCCCTTCCCCCAGCTCTGACTCAGGAAGCCAAGACAGAGGAGACTCCAAAGGCTTCTGTCTGTCCGGGAGGGAGAGGCAAGGTTCTACTTTATTTTTAAGAGGTACTCTCAGAATGAGACTTCTGCCTAGGCGTCTGGAAGACAATACTGTTTGCTGGCTTTAGGACTCTGTTCCTGGGAACAGCTTCAGGTTTCCTGAAACGGTTCAGATTTTCCAGGCTGGCCCCTGGCTGAGTTCCTGCCAGGGGAAGGCCTCCTGAGGGAAAGAATGCAGCTGGAGATAATGGGGGGAAGGGCGCAGGGAGGTGAGACGGAAGTGGCCTTGCTGGTCACAGAGCCCAGTGTGTCCTGGGGTTTCTGAGGCGAAGCTGTAACAGCAGTCCTTGGCTTGGAGCCCACCTCTGTTCCAATACAGTCCAATGTCTCCTACTGCCCTCCTCCCTCCTGGATCTTCCAGGACATCTTGTGGTACATAGAGCCTGTCAGCCAGGTCTAAACCAGGGGCAAGAGTGTCTCCGGCCTGGAAGCAGAGTGCTTCGTCTAGCACTTGTGAGAGGCTACACTTTTCTTAATGTTCATAATTATTGGGTCATTCGCTTTGTTCCTGCTTGGTCAAACTGAACTGTGACTAGGCTCATAATTAAGCATTGTCTGGCTTGGAGAAAGGAAGCTCTCGAATGAACAGGGCCACCACAGCTAGACATAATGTGTTTTATTACAGTAAGCTAAAAGTCACTGGACTGTAAGGTGAGTTCTCTGAGGAGCCTTGGAAAATCTTTCCCTCATCAAAGTTAGACTTTTGCTTCATTCTATTCTGTGCTTGATTTCAGTAAAAGTGAATACAGATGACAATTCCTTAACTGGAAAACAGCATGGGAGTTTGGCTACAAGCTTATAGGCCCTAGTGCATATTTTCCCTGGATTTTAGAACAGTTGACTCTATTCCTCAGTGTAGCCAAAAGATCTCCAAATACCTCTAAATAGCTCTCCCTCCCCATTCCACTTGTGGAGCTTGCTCTTGGAGGAGGACATCTGGACCAAGCAGTACATGCACCACGTTTGATAGTATTTGTGCTACATTTCCTGCCTGATGGCAGATATTGGATTCTGTTTCTGAAGGTAGCTTTTAAGCTCAAGGCAAATCACAAATACCGTTTTAGAAAACATTAGGGTCGGTTCAGCAGGTAAGGTACCTGCTGCCAAAGCTGACCTGAGCTTCAGGACTCAGGACCCACATGGTGAAAGGAGGAAAGTAACTTCCACAAGTTGTCCTCTGACCTCTACACACATGTGTACACACACACACACACACACCACACACAAAAAAAAAAAAAAAAAAAAAAAAAAAATGAAAGGGATTGTCTGCCCATCATTTTTGCTCTTGTTTAAAGATTTTATGGTGGTTGTCTGACCCGATACAGCATATGGGAGGAGAAGAGTTATACACTTTGAATATAACCCCTCAGGAAGTGGCTGCATCAGTTGGCTTTCTGTCCCTTGGAATGGACTGCTAAGGCCAACAACAGCACTGAAGTTCCCACTGAGAGCAGAATTCTAAATTCCAAAGCTGGAAATGGCTTCAGTGGGTGATCCCATCCTGATTGCCCAAGACTCTGGGTTCAAGAGTGGACCTCGCTGGTCGTTGGTGGCACACGCCTTTAATCCCAGCACTCGGGAGGCAGAGGCAGGCGGATCTCTGTGAGTTCGAGACCAGCCTGGTCTACAAGAGCTAGTTCCAGGACAGCCTCCAAAGCCACAGAGAAATCCTGTCTCGAAAAACAAAACAACAACAAAAAAAGAGTGGACCTCAGGTTCACAAGAGTGCCCCACCCCAACCTTTGAAAAATATGCAGAGGTTATGACTTAATGACTGCTGACTCAGTAATGGCCCCTTGCCAGGAATAGCATAGCTCCTTTTTCTTTTCAGGTAATTCCTCCCAGGGCAGGAAGATCACAGATTTTGCAGGGGCAACATTATCTGATCAAAATACAAAAAGTGTTAGGAAGAGAGACAGAGCCCCCAAGGGTGCCAGGAACAAAGATGAATTGTTCTCTGCTTGAGAAGTAGCTTTGATGTTTTTCTGTGGGACTCTTTACTGCTGCTTTTCAGAGACAGAGTGCCACAGGAGCTTGGGCGTGGCCAGGACACAGCGCACGCCCTTTCAGGACACAGCTTTCAACAGTCTCTATGTGCTTCCTGACCCTTTTATACATGAGCCAAGTCCACAGAATCTGGACAAGTAGTCCTTTTCAACGCCTGGGAGGCCAAAAGTGGAAAGAGGAAGATTTGGGGAGTGGTTAGCAAGAGATATGAATTTGTGTTTTGGCTAAACTGAATTAATCTTGTGCTAACTGGAAATCACTCCAGTTTTGTTTGTTTTTTTAGTTGGTTGGGTTGTTTTGTTTTGTTTTGTTGGTTTTTTTTTTTTTGCCTTAATTTTTTTTTGGTAACTGAAAATTTTCCATATTTGTTCACTGATTTGGTCTGCAAATTACTGAAAAAAGTAAGCAAACAATGACTTACTTGTAGTTTCATTTTGTCAATTTGGCCAGATTCGACAGCATTTTATTATTATAGAAACACATAATGGGATAAGGAGTAGACTTTGGTTCCAAACACAGAGGCTGGGGTGTTACTGTGGGTGGGGGACATGTTCTGAGCACAACCCAGGTTCCATCCCCAGCACCATTCCCACCTCCTACACAAAAGTTATAGTGTGGTGAGGTGGCTCAGTGAGTGAAGACACTTGCCACCAAGCCTGGTGACCAGAGCTGGCATGGCAGAAGGAGAGAACTGATTCCCACTTGTTCTCTGGCCTCCACACTCATGTTATGACATATATGTGTATGCGCACAAGAGCACACACAATAAGATGTAAATAAAATCAAACAGCAGCAAACCCCAGAATGCATGTGATGTGGGTATAAATACTTCAGGGAGAACATCACATGTTTGCAGCTCACGTAGTCGATGTTTATAGCAGGGAACCTTTTCTACACTGCATCCATCCTACTTTGAAATTTCTCAAGTATGTAACTTTATTCTTCTTTTATTTGATCATCTGTGAGGTCTGGATACTCCACTGTTCATTTGCCTTTATGCTACTCTCACGTTTTAAGACTTTTATAAATTTACTGCTTTGCCATACGTGGTGTTGAAGGTAGGATAATCAGTGCCTCTTCTCTATTTGCTCAAGGCTAAGCTTTTCTTGGCTACTTACCACATAGATCAAAGTCAAAACTCAACAAGTCTCCCAAACTGGAACTCATATGGTTCTCAAAACTCATTTTCTCTAAAATAATTTACTAATTTTTGAGAACGTTATGCAATGTATTTTGATCATATTCATCCTCCCCCTCTCCCACCTCCTTCCAGATCCACCCCAATTCCCATCCCACCCAACTTGCTGGGTTTTTTCCCCTTTCGCTCTCCTTTGCTTTTAACCACCACAAACTCCTTTCTTTTCAAATACACTTCCTTCCCCTATGTTCCTTGCACTGGTTGTGCAGTCCTTCAAAAGGTGCCAGTGTACTGCAAACAAAGGAGGTCTTAAATCCAATAGGGAGCACATAATAACCTAATAACACCCATTGAGCCGCAGGTAATAGTGTATGCTTACAGGCCTAAATGTGAGGGAAGCTGAGATACCAGGCCCACTAATCCAGGGAGTTCAAGGCCAGCCAGCTTGAGTTATGTAGTAAGACCCCACTTCTCAAAGCAAACAACGCAAAACAAAAATCCCACCTGGTTAACATAAGTAGGAAAATACACTTTAAAAATAACAACTTGGAGCCAGGCATTGGTGGCACATGCCTTTAATCCCAGCACTCGGGAGGCAGAGGCAGGCAGATCACTGTGAGTTCAAGGCCAGGTAGGTCTACAGAGCGAGTGCCAGGATAGGCTCCAAAGCTACACAAAGAAACCCTGTCTCAAGCTGGAGAGATGACTCAGCGGTTAAGAGCACTGACTGCTCTTCCAGAGGTCCTGAGTTCAATTCCCAGCAGCCACATGGTGGCTCACAACCATCCGTTATGAGACCTGGTGCCCTCTTCTGATGTGCAGATATACATGGAAGCAGAATGTTGTATACATAATAAATAAATAAAATCTTTTTTTTTAAAAAAAAAAAGAAACGCTGTCTCGAAAAACCAAAAAAAAATTAGTAGCAATTTGGAAAAAAGATGGGAGAGACACACAAAAGTAAGTGGTAAGAGTGTGTTGTCTGTGGAATCTGACATGCACACACACACACCTGAGCCAGGGTTTGTCTGTCTGTGTAGCCCTGGCTGTTCTGGAACTCACTCTGTAAACCAGTCTGGCCTCTAACTCAGAGATCTGTGAGCCTCTGCCTCTCAAGTGCTGGGATTAAAGGCGTGCGCCACCAACGCCCGACATCTGTACAGAATATTATCCACAGCTCGTGCCCTAGACTTACTCTATTGGAACTTATCTTACTCTATTCCACAGGAGCAGAGTTGTTCTGCCTCCATGAGATGCCCAGAAGCTGTTTGCATTGCTCCATCTTAGGTGTTAGCATTCCTTTGGAGTCTGTCTCTCTCAAGGGGCCTTTTTGTCTTCCATTATTCTCCAACAGACAAACTTCATGAACATGACGTCTGCCATAGAAATTCTCAATAAGTACTGGGTGAATAAATGAATACATTTTTTGAACAGCTCCTCTCCACGATGGCTTCCAATACTTATTTTTAATATCTCCAATCCAGAACATTCTGGGCACAAAAGAACCAACTGAAAGGTTCAGGCATTATGCTGGCTTGCCCCTGTTACCTGGTTGAACAGTCAATACCCTGGTCAGCCCAAGGTTCCATGGGAACTAAGTCTGCACGCAGGTGCAGAGGACCCCTTTAAAAGATAAGTCCCTGCCCCTTTACTCTCTCTGTTCCCGTTCTCTCTGTCTCTCTGTTTCTCTGTTCCCGCTCTCTCTGTTTCCCCGCTCTGTCTCTCTATGGCGACCGGCCGTGGTGGTCAGCCATTTACCCCTGTTCCTCCTCTTAGTCTCCCCATTCTGCCGGGCCTTATAATAAACTTATAGTCTTATGTATGTCTCGGCATTTCTCTTTTCTTCTTTTTAAACAAAACAATAACACCAACCTTTTACTGTTTCTCATATTTGGAAGTTTTCTGGTATCTTCAGTGAAAACTGAGGCCAAAGGAGGCTGAGGGTGTGTCTTGGTAGTAGAGTACGAGCTTAGCATGCACAAGGCCCTGGGTTTAAAATCCAGTGTCTCCCCTGAAAGAGAAACCTATGTGAAAACTAACTTTTCTCCCATATATTTTAACATGACACCTGTACTATTGTCTCATAGGCAATCAATTAGATTATTCCTTGTAACTGTCTGTCATTAATAGTTTCCCTACTTGGGAGCCTAACTCCATCCAAGACAGACCTGTAGTCAATATTAATTTTGCCTTAATTTTGTAAGTCTACCATACCCTTAATACTCTGACAATCTTCTTCTCATCTTATTTTTTTAATTTACTTTTTTTATTTTTTACATTCCAATCCCGGTTACATTCCAATCCCAGTTCCCCCTCCCTCCTTTTCTCCCACTCCCGCGCCCCCCCCCATTTAACCTCCCATCTGCTCCTCAGAGAAGGTAAGACCTCCCCTAGGATGTCAACTAAATCTGTCCTATCACCTCTCTAAAGCAGGACCAAGGTATGCCCCCACTACCCCCAGTGTCTGGGCTGAGCAAAGTGTCTCTCCATACAGAACGGGCTCCACAAAGTCAGTTTAGGCATTAGAGTTAGATCTTGGCCCCACTGCCATTGGTCTCATATATTGCCTAAGCCTCACCATTGTCACCTGCATTCCGGGGTCCTAGTTCAGTCCTGTGCCAGTTGACAGTGCAGAGTCAGTGATCTCTCACTAGCTCGGGTCAGCTGATTCTGTGGGTTTCCCATCATGGTCTTGACTCCTTTGTTCATATTATCGCTCCTCCCTCATTTTGACTGTACTCCAGGAGCTTGGCCCATTGGTTAGCTGTAGATTTCTGCATCTGCTTCCATCTGTTTCTGGAAGAGGGTTCTAGCTTCTCTGGGGTTATGGACTGTAGGTTGGTTATACTTTACTTTATGTCTGGTATCCAGTTATGAGTGAGTACATATTATATTTGTCTTTCTGTGTTTGGGTAACCTCACTCAGGATGGGTTTGTTTTTTTTTCCTCTAGTTTTATCCATTTGCCTGCAAATTTAAAGATGTCATTGTTTCTTACTGCTGAGTATTCCTCCATTGTGTAAATGTACATTTTCTTTATCCATTCTTCAGTTGAGGGGCATCTAGGTTGATTCCAGGTTCTGGCTATTATGAATAATGCTGCTATGAACATAGTTGAGCAAATGTCCTCATGGTGTGAGTATGCCTTGTCTTGAGGTAGATTGATTCCTAATTTTCTGAGAGATCACTGTACTGATTTCCATAGCAGCTGTACAAGTTTGCACTCCCACCAACAACGGAGTGTTCCTTTGACTCCACATCCTCTCCAGCATAAGTTATCATCAGTGTTTTTGATTTTAGCTATGCTGATGGGAGTAAGATGGTATCTTAGAGCTGTTTTGATTTGCATTTCCCTGATGACTAAGGATGTTGAGCGTTTCCTTAAGTGTCTTTCGGCCATTTGAGATTGTTCTGTTAAGAACTGTCTGTTTAGATCTGTATCCCATTTTTTTAATTGGACTATTTGGTAGTTTGGTGTCTAGTTTCTTGAGTTCTTTATGTATTTTGGAGATCAGCCCTCTGTCCAGATGTGGGGTTGGTGAAGATCTTTTCCCATTCTGTAGGCTGCCATTTTATCTTGCTGTGTCCTTTGCTTTACAAAGGCTTCTTAGTTTCAGGAGGTCCCATTTATTAAGGTCCTATTATTTGTTGCTCCCAGTGCCTGTACTATTGGTGTTATATTTAGGAAATGGTCTCCTGTACCTATGTGTTGTCAAAGAGCAATTAATAAAAAATTGGAGGGGCTGGAGAGATGGCTCAGAGGTTAAGAGCACTGACTGTTCTTCCAGAGGTCCTGAGTTCAATTCCCAGCAACCACATAGTGGCTCACAACAATCTGTAATGAGATCTGGTGCCCTCTTCTGGTGTGCATATAAACATGGAAGCAGAATGTTGTATACATAATAAATAAATAAATAAAATCTTAAAAATAAATAAAAAATTGGAAATAAAATATAATTTTATTTAGAAATGAGATACTGAAATAAATCTTTTATTTTTTCTCTCAAATGTCCCCAAATTAAAATATATTAGCATGATATCTGGGTACATCTCCAAAGTCCAAGACAGCCCCCCCCAGGTGGCACACGCATTTAATTTCAGCACTTGGGAAGCAGAGGCAGGTGGATCTCTGTGAGTTTGAGGCTAGCTTGGTCTACAGAGTGAGTTCCAGGACAGACTCTAAAGCTACAAAGAGAAACTGTCTTGAAAAACAAACAAATCCAAGACACTCAAGATCTCTGCATTTGCTTCCATCAGTTACAGGATGAAGGTTCTATGATGACAATTAGGGTAGTAACCAATCTGATTACAGGAGAAAGACAGTTCAGTTACCCTCTCCACTATTGCTAGGAGTCTTAGCTGAAGTCATTCTTATGAATTGCTGGGAGTTTCCCTGGCACTAGGTTTGGCCCAGTTGCAGGAGTCCAGTTGAAGAGAGGGAGGAGGAATTATGAGTAAGTGGAGGGGTGTCAAGATCATGACAGGGATACCCACAGAGAGAGCTTAGGGGCTCTAGACCAACAGCTAGGGGAGCCTTCATGGGACCATGAAGACAAGTCATTATTTATTATAGTTCAGATTTTTGCTTTGTTTGTGGGGTAAAGAAAAAAATTACTACCTCACATCTTTAATCCCAGTACTTGGGAGGCAGGTGGGTCTCTGTGAGTTCAAGGCCAGCCAAGGCTGTTTCATGGAGAAACCTTGTCTCAAAAAGCCAAAATAAATAATAAATAAATAAATAAAACAAAAAACCAAAAACCACTATTTTTATAAAAGAAAATCTGTATCATCCTTCGAGAAAAAACACTTTTTGAGTAGAAGCCAAGTTCCAAGTTCAAGCTGTGAACTATGACGAGCAATGTAGTTTTATTCAAGTCACTTCATTTGGCTGAGCTTCAGTTTCTCCATTTAGAAAGTGAATGTGCATGAGAGGGAGCTGGTAATTTTCCAGTGGTCAGTTGTGAGAACATACCAGAAATAGTAACTGGGAAGTTATCTCAGCTGCATATGTGTAGACACATGGATATAGACATTTTATATGTAGGTCTTGTCTTCACTTCTGTAGTTGATTTTTTTTCTGGGTCATGGGACATGTCTTAAGCCTCTGCATTTACTCATCCATTTGTTCATTCACTCATTCATTCAATAAACATGTATTAATTGTCTTAGTCCAAGGCTCTGAGATTAGAAGAGTACAGGAAAGTGGGGTTGCTGCTTTTGGAAGCTGCCTTCTAGTAGAAGACATGAACAATAAATATACAAGCAAATAGTAACGTGATAACCAAGGATTATGAGAAGTGACAAGAAAGAAATCAAAGGGAGGAGGCGACAGAAAGTTCCCAGGGCAACCACTTTTAGGTAGATGCTTCCTGAGGTGTCTGTCATCCAAACTGAGACTTAACAAAATGCCAATAACTCAGCTTCCAGCCTACCGAGGTAATTATTAGTAATTTGTAGGTGCAAAAATGACTCATCTTGGCTGCTTCCAGTGTGTATTATCATCTGTTGACAGAATGCCTCTAAGAAAAATGCATTATGTCAGCTCAGTTTTGTAGATTCCCATAGCATCTGGAAATGGGTTGGTCCTGGGCATTACCAACCACTCCCTCAATTTGGAGAGAGGATGCAGGCAATCCTCTGACTCTGTGGTTTGTACACTGACATGCTGCAGGCAAGGAAGAAACACCCACTTAGTCACAGCTATAATGCCCTGGCAAAGGAGTAGCCACCTGCTTCTTCCAGTTCTGCTCACGCTGGCCAGGGAGCTTGAGTCCATTTGTCTCTGTGAGTTCTGGAGATGGAACTGACTCAGAACACTAGCAGTATTTTGACCTGGGAGGCGTGGGAAACAGAAGGCTTAGATAGCAAGCAGGTGGAGCTGGTGGCTGACTGTCTAAGATGTTTGGAATTTTTCTCAATGCTGGCAACTCTTCTGCTAGAAGTTAGCATCCAATCCATTTGGTCTTTACATTCTTTGTGTTTTCTTTTTGATGGATGTGGACACTTTGGTCTTCCATTAGTGTACAGTGTTGGAGGAGACCACTCATTTAACACTGTAAATATATATATATATATATATATATATATATATATATATATATGAGTCCAAAAATAGACTCACAAGCTGGTGTGGTAGCATCTGTAGCCCCAGTACTTGGGAGGATAGAACAGGTGGATTTTTGTAAGCTTGAAGTCTGCATGTGTTACATAGTTCTACACCAGCCTAGGCTAGAGAGCAGGAACAGGACCCTGTCTCAAAACAACAACTGCAAAATAACTACTCACGGGAACTTTAAAACAGTGAAAGTCAGGTTGTAGGTATGCTGGCCTTGGACAAACTGTATAGTACTGCCCTGCATCCAAAAGGACATAAGACAGTACAACAGAAGTGTAAGTCAAGGTAGGAATCTCTCTCCTCTCTCTCTCCTCTCTCTCTCTCCTCTCTCTCTCTCTCTCTCTCTCTCCTCTCTCTCTCTCTGTGTGTGTGTGTTTGTATATACTTAATTTAATAGCTATTTGATAATCAGTGATGTTCTAGTTTCAGTCTTTTGCTTTGACAAACACTATGACCCAAAGCAACTTCGAGTACGAAATGTTTTACTTTATTTACAATTGCAGGCCACCGTCCACCACTGAGGAAGTCAAGGCAGGAACTCTAAAGCAGAAACAATGGAGGAACACTGCTTGCTGGGTTACTCAGATCATGCTTAGCCAGTGTTCTCATACAGCCTAGGGATGTCTGCCTCCCAGGGAACTGTGTTGCACTCACAGGGCTGAGTCCTCCCATATGAGTTAATAATCAAGATGCACTCCCCCGCACATACCCACAGGCCAATCTGACCTAAGGATTCCTTAATTGAGAGTTTCCTCCCAGATGACTCTAGGCTGTGCCAAATTGACAATCAATGCTGACTTAGACAAGTGGGTTACTTCTTTTGAATGCTCACAGGTAGCGATGTTATCAATGCACAGTGCCTGCTTGGAGAATCTTCATCCCCATTATGTTTTCTGGACAAACACACATGATTATGGTACAGCACATTTTTTATTCCTTTAGGCCAGCTAGCTCCATTGAGCCTGGTATGTCTGTATACATCTGGATGTCCTAGGTATATGTGGAAAATTTTCACATCTCTTTGAGTTTACAGGGGCATGCTTCTTGAAGCCCACTGCATGCATACTATGATGAATGATGGTGGTGCATTGTAGGGTCACCACCTTACCTGTTTCCCTTCTTTTTACTTAAGATATTTGTGGATAAAATTTCCTTGACTACACCACATCATTGAACTCTAGCATCTGGCAGCTCTTATCTCTTTTTGAGATGGGGTTCTCTGTGTAGCAACACTGACTGTCCTGGAACTCACTTTGTAGACCAGGCTGGCCTCCAACTCACAGAGATCTCTTGCCTCTGCCCCCTGGGATTAAAGACATGTGCTACCATGCCCAGCTCAAATCCCCCTTTAATCTTGCTTTACTGACAGTGGTTTTGGAGCTGAACGAACCATTGCTATCTCTGGGTTTCCAGGTATACTGAAGATGCTGAAGAGTTGGGCTGATGGGGCTTAAAGCAGAAGATTGCTCAGTTGCTAAGAGTCTTTGCTGTGCAACCATGAGGAGCTGAGTTCAGATCCTGGCACCCACACAACTAGTGATCTCATGCACACCTGAAACTAGTGCTGGGAATGACTGAGACTAGATGATGACTGCAGACTGCTAACCCAATCAAAAACCGTGAGCTTCAGGTACAGGGAGAGACCCTGCCTCAAAGGAATAAAGCAGAGAGAATAATAGAGGAGGACACCCAATACTCTTTTCTGACCCCCATGTGTACTCACAGGCGCACATGTGCGTGCACGAGCGCACGCGCACACACACACACACACACACACACACACACACACACACACACACACACAAATAAATTTTAAAAAGAACTGACTTAGCAAGGTGTGGTAGCACATGCTTTTAATCCCAGTATTTGGTTGGCAGAAGCAGGCAGATCCCCATGAATTCAGGGCCAGCCTGGTCTACAAGGCATGATTCAGGATAGCCAAAGTTACATGGAGAGACCCTGTTTCAAAAAACCAAAATAAAAATAAAAAGAGTTGACTAAGGGTTTACATTTTATACTTCACTTTCTATTAGCAGACTAGGAAACCTTGGAAGAGCAAAATGTAAAGTTTGCAATCTATAGAATATAACATGTAATTGGAGTAAAGGTATTTATTCCTGTGGGAAATACATTGGATACTGCACAATGATTTGGTAAACCATATAGGTGATAAGGCTTTTAAGACAATGCAAAGTAATGTAAAAGCTTAGTTGTTTGGTTGTTTGATTTTGTTTTCCAAGACAAGGTCTCTCTATATAGCCTAGACTAGCCTTGAATCCTCTGACCCACCCTGGCAGACATTTTATAGACATGTTGGGATTCTATTCCCTAAAAAATAGAGGTATTCCCTCAGCAACAATTTGCTTATTGTACAAAAGCATAACACTGTAGGAGAATCCTTAGAGAACCTGCCGGACTGAGGAGTTAAGGCCATCCCCCATCCCACCTACCCCTGGGCTTCCCACCTCACTGCTCCTTGCCAGCCCTTCCCACCCAGCCCTGGACTTCCTGCCTCTCTTGCTCCTTGCCATTTCTAATGAGCCCCTGTCACTTTTTCTGTGGGAAAACATCACATAACTCTTGATTTTACTATCATAACTAAGCAAACTTGATTTTATCATAAAAACTGGCCACATTTAACACTGAATATTTAATATATTTAATACTGAAAGCCTCCAGTTACTCATAATTATCAAGCTAAGATGGTTTCTTTGGGGGAAAGTCTGTTATAGAAGAAAATAGTGTTTAGCCAATCTGTGGAGATAAAAACTATCTAAATAACTTGATATCTCCCTTTATGTCTTCTAGAAGTGAATAGGGGTTCTTATTGGTAGTAAATAGCAATTGCTTTAGTAAGTGAAAAAAATTAAGTATAACATACCCTTTATTTATGAATGATGCCCTCACCTTAGAAGCATGAGACTAGTTCTGGAAGGCCTCCACATCCGGAGGCCGTTCTGGAAGAGGAGGTCCATTTGGGGCATTGACACTCTACCTTCCAGAGGACAAGGTTAAACTAAGAGAAAGTCTTAGGGTTTGTATGTATCTTATGCTACAAATAGCAGCCACAAAAAGGAAAAAAAGAAGAACCACCCATAATTTTACCATCCTAACACATTAATTGCTTTCATTTTCTTTGTTCACTCTTAGTACTTGATTTAATGCCATTATTTCATGCAGCTATAAATACTGTGTAGTTAAATTGCTGCTTTCTTTTTTCCACGCAACATTATATTATTAACTCTTTTGTCTTGAGGCTATTTTGGTTGCAAGGAACATTTGCTCAGTCAAGTCAAACTATCTCATAATAAAAAGGTAGGGACTGTGTGTGTGTGTGTGTGTGTGTGTGTGTGTGTGTGTGTGTGTGTGTGTGTATGTGTCCCTCCCCTCCCCCTATGTGTACATACCTAATCCTGCAAAAATCCAAGGGCAGGAACTAAGGAACTAAGTCAACCAAGCTTCACCGGAATTGAGCTAGAACATGGAAAGCCACTGACAACTGAAGCTGCATCGAGGAGCCTTGGGTGGGCAGAAGGTCTCTTCTGATATCCGAATTTGTGCTATGTACTCTCATACCTGCCATTGTCCATCACCAGTAACAGTCACTGCCAAATATGAGGTCTCACAGCTCTGGAACTTTCCAAACCCCTCAGGGTTTTTATTTGTTTGTTTGTTTTAGAATCTAGGAATTGAAGCCAGGTCCTTACACAGTACTAGAGAGCTTCATCTCCAGGTCTCTTTCAGTCTCTTCCATGCAGTGAGGCTGCTCAGTCTGTAGACTGGTGGCCCCTAGCTCAGGTAGACACCCCTTGGTTCAGCTGGGTGTGGCTACCAAGGTAGAGTTACACTCGCTGTTTCTAGAGAGCAAGAAGGCCACCAGCTGGGACCTCTTAAACCCCACACATAGAGCAGCAGCTCCCATGTGACTTGGTAGTTCTCACATTTTCATGAACGTGTGTCATGATATCCAGCAGGTATAACCCAGGATCCCATCCCCCACTGTCTTAGTGTCACTGCTTTCCATCTGGGGTGACACAAATAAAACATGGACATTTCTGAACTGCATCTTCCCTTTCACCTAAATTATCTAAGATATTTTTAAAACTACGTGGAGGTTACATTCTCTGAATACCTCCAGGACATAAGCCATAACTTGCCGTATTTTTGTTTTACACATACTTAACTCCACCAGAGATGTACACTTAGGTACTTATAGGCCAAATAATGAGCTCTGATATCTCCAGGGGGAAATGGTGCATTGTAGATGATAATGATGTGGCATTGATGATGCTTGTGACGGTTAGAGCTAACGACGGTTGTGCTGGGCTTAGTATATACCATCATCTTTATTTTGCTCTGTGTTTCCTACCAGCCTTCTCTTCTCCCCTGTAGTTTCCTTCCCTGCTTGGTGCCTGTGTATGGCCCTCTCCGGGTCTTTCAGAGGTTTCCTCAGGCAGGTGTTAGAAAGCTAAGAAGAAAGAAACCACATCTTCTTTTTACATTTTCATTTAGTGTGTGTGTGTGTGTGTGTGTGTGTGTGTGTGTGTGTGTGTGTGTGTATGTGTTAGGGCTAGAGTTGTGGGCACATGCATTCATTCCTGCATTCCACAATGAGTGTTGGTCCCAGAGATCAAATTCAAGTCCATGGACTTGGTGCCTTCGTCAGCTGAGCCATCTCACTGGCTACACAATTTAGTTGTTCCCATGAGACAGTAGGTGACAGGAAGCTTAGCCCTTTGAGAAATCATTGTATTCTAGGAAAGCCACCAAGTGTCTCTGGTGGACAGCCCAGTGACACACAGGACACAATAGGCAGTGCTGGGGAAAGCAATTGACCACAAAGGACCCCCTTACTATCCTTTGCCCGGCAGTTTTCAGGCTTTTTGAATTGTGACTTGGAAGCTACATTTTGAGTTTATTTTTCTTTAATTAAATGAAAAATTGTATATATTAACATAATATATATTCTACCCAAGAACTAAGTGAACTTGCGGGTGATAAATCTGAGGTCCTTTGATTTTTAAAAGTCAGAAAACACAACACTAGGTGGTCCCTGACTTCCTCACAGAGCAGGGGCATGGGAATGCCCTTGAGGCTTTGGACAGACTGTATAATCTTGACCCTCTGTCTTGAAGGGGGTGGGATGTTCTCAGATTTCCCTTGGTACCCTCTATCTTGTTCTCTTTCTCAGTGGCTGAAGATTGGGGGTGGAGAGACTCTGGATCTTTCAGTGACTGGAATGCAACTGGACCTCAGTAAACACCAACAGAGTCAAAGAGAAAATTTTGCATCATTTTAAAAATCCCTTTGTCCTCTCACAGAATCTCCTCCTCTCACAGCCCCTCTCAGGACTCTTATCCTTCAGCTTCACTCGGAAGACTTCAAGGAAGCCTCCAGGTAGAAATGAAAACCTCCCAGGATTCCCTCCAGAAGGGTATCTGCTGTGAAGTGGGACCCTGGATCCAAGTCACCAAACTCTGACTTGGCCATCAGCTCTCTCCTACCTTTAAACTGGGACAGTTCAGAACTGGTTTTCTAAACATAACTGCTGAAGGGTTTCCCACCATCTGCTTCTAATGAATCTCCCACAATACCCCTAACTCAGAATCCACTGCAAACACAACTGATCAGGAAAATATTTATTATTGGGCTAAGCAGGGTGACAGTGTGGGGTCTGGCTGGGTTTGGGCCAACTTTCCGAGTCCCCTCCATTGGCTTCTATAGCCAAACGACGTCCCCTTTGGTTCTTGACACAGTTGCTTGGTTTGTCTTTATAAGGAGTTGGGGGGTGGAGCCAGGTAATGCAAAGCATAGAAGTAACCTGGAGAGGCTGCCCCCCACCCCCTTTACAGGAAGTTGGGGCAGTTCACTTGGTTTATGGCCGTCATTTGTTTGATGTCGATATCATTAGACATAAGGATATATTTTAGGTAGGCTATTGTATTTGGAGAGAGAAACCGGGTTCTTCCCAGGATCCAAACATAATCCACATGGAAGAGCCGGACGACAGAGGTGCAGGAGTACACAAGGGCATAGTTCTCATAATCGGTGCTCAGGATCCAGTACGGTGAAGATGGTATAACTGAGAACCAGAGGCAGCAGCATGAGGAAGGACCAGGGCAAGGGGAACCTCTTCTCCAGGGCTCTGGGGTCCCAATCGCTAAGTCAGTGCTTTATGTGGGAAACATATGGGGGCAGTGAGAAATATTAAGCCCATCTTCTCCAGCTTTAGACCTTCAAGTGGCTGGCCTTCTTTATATACTTTTAAGTGTGTCTGTGTGTGTGTGTGTGTGTGTGTGTGTGTGTGTGTGTGTGTGTTGGGGGCAGGGGCACACACAGTGGCATATATGTAGAGGTCAGAAGACATTTGTTGAGTTCTCTCTACCTTAGGTAGGGTCTAGTGATCAAATTCAGATCCTCAGGCTCTAACAGCAAGCACTTTATCCACTCAGCCATGGCACCAACCACCTTTTAATAGAGTCTAATTATAAAGCTCAGACCAACCTATAACTTGTGTTTCTCCTGCCTTAGCCTCCTCAGTGCTGGGAATACAGGTGTGTACCACCATGCTTGGTATGTAAAAACACCACCACCAACAAAACTCTCCAGTGATTCTAGTGGGTGGCCATAGTCAAGGACCATTTTATGCCCCCTCCTCCCCTGCCCCATCAGCATGGAAAAGGCAGGATGACTGAGGATTCAGCCGGCCTCCTGGGTTGGCTGGCTGCACTAGCATCAGTGTGCACAGAGACACTGCTTAGCAAGGAGGGTAAGGAATGCACGGCAAGGGCCCAGGGTTCAAATCCACCATCCTGAGTGAAAAAGCAGGGCGAATGTGTTTGGGTTTTCCTTCCTGTATAATCTCAGGAAAACCTTCAGCTTTAAGAATGTGTCATGGTGAGGCTGGAGAGATGGCTCAACGGTTAAGAGCACTGGCTGCTCTTCCAGAGGACCCTGGTTCAATTCTCAGCACCCACACGGCAGCTTACAACTGTCCAGTTCCAGGGCATCTGACACATTCACACCAATGCCCATAAAGTGAATTTAAATAAATTATTAAAAAGAATATGTCATGGTACCGGTGTGGCAGGGAAGAGAAAGACAATGACTTCTCTTGTGGGGAGGGATTTCAGTGTCTGCCCGATAGGTAGGGAGAGGGGCCTTCCAAGCATTTCCTGTGTGAGAAGACCTCGAAGGTCTGAGCTGAATTTTCCAGTGTTATCTACAGAGGCAACAAAACTACTCTCTCTGCTGTCTGTGTGCATTCCCAGGTTCGACCAGAACTCAGCAGGCAGAACAAAGTGACTAGAGAGTGGCAGATGGTGGCCTGGCCTCAGACTTCACGCTTGTCACCTCCTGCCAGCAAGCTTCTGTACTTTGGATTCTTTTCCTAACATCTAATAATTTGGGGGTGTCTGTTTCCCACGAGATCAGACTGGATTCTGTCTCCTACTCATGCCATATATGTTTCTCTGTGGGCCTCGCCTCCTGGAACACCAAGGAAGTCTCCTGCTACCTCCTCAGTGTCCACATGGGATGTCAGCCTGCAAGGACATGGACAACTCTGTCTTGCCCATTACTGCATCCTTGTGCATCCCAGTGCCTGGTCCAGGGAACAGCACACAGTAGATATGTATTGAATAATTGTGCATTAAAATGAATCCTGATGACAGCACTCAGACCTGTTCAAACACAGGGCTCCGGCTTTCTCTCTACAGATTTCCACCCCTGAAGCTCCCTGAGGGAAGTGGATACTCACACTCAAAAAGCTTGACTTTCATCTTGGCTGGCTCTAAGAGGTTGTTCGATATGGCTTTCCTCACAACTTGGTTCTCGGTTCCATCAGGTCTAAAGTGAGTCGGGGGGAAAAAGAGAGAGAGAAAAGAAACAAGGTAAGGAAAGGAAAGAAAACGAGATATGGGAAAGGAAAAAATACAACTAATCGGAAATAAAAAAAATCAATAAAAATCAAGCTTTGTGCCCTAAGAGCTCTGGCAGCCAGCATGGTGGTGTCTGGTATGAGAGGAACTTGAAAGGCCAGCTGGACCTGGTCCTGGGCCCTGTCCTTCCCTCTGTGATGGTCTGAGATTCAGTGGAGGAAGACAGTACTGTAGACAAGAAGCAGCTAAGACAATGCCCAGGGGTTGGGTTCTATGTCAGCCCTTGCATTTCAACACAGGTTTTTGGATTGTTTACCATTTGTCTTTTAGGTATTTCCCGTTCCTAGACTTCAAAGAGAGGAAATAAAGGGGAATAGGAAAGTAAACAAAACAACCCCCTTACAAGATTCATCTCTTCACAGAGGAGAGGATGACAAAGAAACAAAGGAAGGAGGAACCAGATCACTGAAAATAACACAAAGCAGGAAGCAGTCTGGAGGCACTTCCCATCACCCCTGTGTTGCAGTGATATCTCCAATCTGTCCCACCTAGAGCCTGAGTTCTGAAATCCCCTCTAGTTCAGCAGGTGTCCAAGTGAGCATGGGAGACTTGAAACAAAGCAGGTCAGCACAGAGGCAAGGAGGAGACCTGGCATTGTGATTCTGAGACAAGCCCCATTCTCAGAGACATGATTGTGAAGAAACACACATGTTATAATTGAACCAGACACTTAGCGGGGGCAGAGCCGTTCTTTCTTGGTGGTATGTCTTAAATGTGCTGGTCTTGGAGCCAAGGAAGAACTTGGACCCTTCACAAGGACCTGGCCCATTTCAGGCTAACTCCCAGTTACCCCATGAACCCAGAGGATGGGAAAGTCTTGGGGAAGAGGACAGAGAAGGGGAGTGCCTAGACATGAGTGCTCCTCTCCAGGTGGCAGAGGATCTGCCTGCTTGTCAGTCATCAAGCAGGGCCACCATGAGAGCTAGGTATATGTGAGGAAGTCAGGAGGCTAGTGCTATGGTTAGCAGGGAGAGATGTCTTGTGGAATAATCTTTTTGTACACTGTGAATATGTGTCACTTGGATTAGTTTAATAAAAAGCTCAACAGCCAATAGCTAGGCAGGATTTCCAGGCACAGAGGATGCTAGGAAGAAGAAGGGCAGAGAAGCCAGTCAGACGTGGGACGGGTCAGACACACAAAATGGGATAGAGGTAAAAGCTACACGGTAGAACATAGATTAATCAAAATATGGGTTAATTTAAGAGCTAGTTAGAAACAAGCCTAAGCATTGGCCAAGCTTCCATAATTAATAATAAGTCTCTGTGTCGTGATTTGGGAGCTGTCGGGAGGGACAGAAAAATCTACCTGCAGGAATGCTCTACAACTGTATCTTAAGCAGCATAAGGGGTGTTAGAACAGGTGCTCTCTATTCCTCATTGCATTGTCTGTCACCATGCAGGGCCTAGCACCATGTCCTGCTGTCTCCCCTGGAAGACGGTCTGTTTCCATCTGCAAATAGTGACTAAGCAACTAACAAGCCTTTCTCCTCTTTGCTAGCATTTGTGTCTTGTTCCAAGATAGTTTTCAAAACACCACTCTCTGATCATCAAGGCACAATGTGTTCATGGGAAAAATGCATTTGTATCTTCTTTTAAATATTGTTTTTATTACTTTTATTTAGTGTGTGTGTATGTATGTGTGTGTGTGTGTGTGTGTGTGTGTGTGTGTGTGCACGCGTGAGTGTGCACATACTCCTATCATGACATCAGTGTGTAGGTCAGAGAATACTTGTGGGACTCGGTGTGGTAGCAGGCGCCTTTGCCTACTGAGCCATCTCACTGGCTCCAATCTGTGTTCTCAAGTAGCAGGAGTTAAAAGGTCATTAAAAGGTCAAGTCTATTAGATGATTGCCACATGCCAAACACTGCTGTAAGAGCTTTACACCTTTTATCTCATTTAATGCAGAGTCAGTCTCAGGGACGGTAATTCTATTGCTACCAGCTCCAGAGCTAGCTAACCTTAGGTCACATTCTAGTCTGATCGAGCCAGGAAGCCAAGACTTGCTCCCTTCTCTCTTCAGCTCTAGGCCAGCTCTTCTGGGCCCCAAGTTCTTGAACAGTGGCTGAGAATTCCTGCTCCCTATATGTGGACTTCATGGGTTTGCATCTAATTGGACATAATAGTTCAATAAAAGAGATCATTACTGCCAGGTGGAGGTGGTGCATGCCTTTAATCCCACCAGAGGCAGGTGGATCTCTGAGTTCGAGGCCAGCCTGGTCTACAGCTTGAGTTCCAGGACAGTGAGGGCTATGCTGAGAAACCAGTATAAAATAAAAAATAAAAGAGGTCATTAGAACTTTCCTGTCCACTATGATCTGGATAAATGTCCCCAAAGGGCCTGGTAAAGGTTTGGTCCCCAGGGTAATGCTGTTATGGTGGGCATGGGAGTTGAGACTGAGAGCCTTAGGTCACTGGGGGTATCCCTTCAAAGAGGATTATGGGGCCATTCTCTTCTTGCTTCTCTTTACTCCCTCCTTCGGTGAATTGCTTCTTCTACCCCACGTTCTCACCATGCTGTGTCCCCTTCACCAGAAGCTCAAGGAAAAGTCTACTTGATTTCAGATGGAACTTCCAGAACTATGACCCAAATAAACATTTTCTCTGGAATTCCACTGTGAGGAGAAACCGCTGACTAATACAGGGCCTGCAAAATTCCTGGGAGATTCCTGGCAAAGGCATCTGAACCCATGTAGTCGGCCCTTCCCTCAGCCCTCCCCTGAGGCTCCAAAAGGAGCTGGAGTTCTGGAGTTCCTTCCTTCCTTCTCTGGTTTATGTGGGCTGGGAGTCAGCTGCCCCACCCCCGACCCCCGCTGGGGCTCTGGACAACAGGAAAGTTAGTGGATGCTATGATGGCCCCAGAGGGCCTCTGTGGAGCTATGGACTTGAGGGCTGAGTGTGGTTGTTTTCTTGGAGTTGAACACCATCCTCAGACCTTGTGGAGAACAGAAAGAACAACCCTTCATTCCCAGCCTTTTTCACCTGTCTCTGTTCTCTTCATTTCCCCTCTCCTGGGTTCAAATGTAGATGTCATCATGTGTCACTTGTATAGCCCTTGAACAAGTTGCTTAACCTTATTGTACCTAAGTTTCCTTATCCATGAAGTTTATAATAGTACCTGTCATGGGGTTTAAACAAATATATTTTTGGGGGCAAGGGGAGTGACTTGAATATAGGAAATACTTGAACGTATTTGTTTGCTATGTAACTTTTGTTGGTGGATGGTAGGCAAGTAGGACCTCATCCTGGGTGTCCTCATGTCTGCTCTCCAGAGTGACAAATTTTGGGTTGAATATCAGTGTCCAGTGTACTTAGTGATAGAAATACATACTACTAAAAGTCATAAGCTAGAGAGTGCATGTATCTGATGCTTGCTCAGCAAGGAAAGGAGGTGCCTGGGGCTGCAGATGTGTCTCACTTGGTAGGGCGCTTGCTTAGCATACAAAAGGTCCTGGGTTAACATTAGTACCACACAAACAAGGCTTGGTGGCACACACTTATCATCATAGCACTAAGGAGGGTCAGAAATTCCAGAACATCCTTGGCTACACAGTGAGTTGGAGGCCAGCCTGGGCTACATAAGATCCTGACTCAAAAGAAGAGAGACAATGAAGAGAAAAGGGTGAGGAGGCCCCTAGCAAGGAAGCTGACTGGAGGTGGGATACATTGCCCTAGGATAAAATGAGCCCCAAGTTCCCAGGCGGATTTGACAAAACTTTATGGCCTCTGTGAGTAGATGGACAGAAACAGATTCTCTCTTGGTTTGGAGGCCAGAAAAGGCAGCCTAATGTCCTCTGCTACAGAGTCTCCATTTTGCAATGAGAGCAGGGGCACTGGCTATGTTGCTTTTGACTCCCTATTGTCTCTCTTGGTGTCTAGTATTCAGTAGGTGCTCAGCAGTGGTTAAAGAAGAGAACACATACACAAAGAAACCCTGCCTCGAAAAACAAACAAACAAAAAAAAAAAAAAAAAAAGAAGAGAATACATGCATTCCAGTCCCCACCATCCCACCTAGCTTGTGTGACACACGCACCTTCTCTCTGCTCCTGCCTGCATCAGCACAGAACAAGGTCACCCCAGGCAGGCATGTGCAGTCACTCACCCAATTTCGTTGTTTAACACTTTGATGTCTCCATTCCCCAGCAGTATGTAGTGGACTTGATTGCAGATTCCTTTCTCAAAGATATCTGGGATCTTCTCAATTTCGTACCATCTTCCAAGATACTGTACAGACAACAATGGGCAGAACAAACCCAAGGGCTCTCGGGGGACCTGCTGACTCTTCCCTATTGTTGTCTTAGAGGCAGAGCCCTTTCCAGGGGAAACCAGGCCAAATGGGCTGCATCACTCCCAGCCAACTGAGAAAGATATTGTTTCAAAAGAGACTAAGTGAAAGGATGTGCGGGTACCGGTTGTGTGCCATATTCTATTCCTCAAGGGCTCTTTATTTAGATATGCTCTCAGAGTTCTCTTCAGTCAACACCTGTGTGAAATTCCAGCTCTGTGAAAGGAAGCAGTTGTCTGGATGATGGAAAGTATCTTTCACTTCTAACAGCCGATAATTCTACAAGGCATCTTTGATTTTGTGTAACTCAAACGTGTTGGCTGTGGGGCCTTCCTGCTTGGAGTTTGTTAGTTTACTGTGCCTATTTGTAACCTCTGCAGAGGGAAGCTTGCTGAAAAAACATATGCTCCTTAGCCCAGTCATTTAACTTCTAGCAATGTGTCTCCTGCTGTTAAAAAAAAATGATAAGGTTATCTGTTACAGTTCTGTCTGTCACAATAAGAGGCAGGAAGTAGTCCAGTGAGGGACTGGAGAAATAAATGATAGTGCATCTATCTGATGAAAATTTTAAACACCCCCTTTTAAAAAAGGTATATGCACAATTATCTCAAAGCTATCAAAAGAATAAAGAGCAAAGAGCTGGGTTTGAAGTGGGGTGTACTTAAGCTGCCTTCCATGTAACAACAGAAGCTTATCATATGGGGTTTCAATTGCTGCAGTGATGAGCCACAAACTCTAACCAGCACAGATTTATTGATTATGGTTCTATAAGCCAGATTCTGATCCTAACCTCACTAGGCTAAACTTGAGATGTGGGCTTCCTCCCCTTTCAGAGGCTCTGAGAGAGAGTGGGCATCTTTGCTTTCTCCATGTTTTATAGGCCACCTGCTTTCTGGACCCAGAAGTCCTCCATTTTCAAGGTCATCTGACTTTCCATATGCCTCTCTGACTTTTCATTTCTTCATCAAGTCTCTCTGTCTAACCACAGCTAGGAAAGATGTTCTGTGTTGGGCCTTCCCCCTTAGGGATCTGCTGACCAGTTTGTGACTAGGAGCTTACCTAGGAAGTACATCTTGTTTTCTTCCTTGAAGGCCTGAGTGCAAGTTCCTGTTATCCTGTTACTGGCCCATCCAGGATTGCCTGATGGACCTGGGTTGTTTTCCACCATGCCTGTGACTGGTATATAAGCGCCCACTATTGTTGGAATAAATGACATTCTCCCTGCATCAAAGACCTGATGTCTTGTCTTTATTTAAATCCTCAAGCCCCTCACCCGAATCTGTGGAAGTGTTGCCCACCCCACCCCGACCCTCTGTGATTCTAGGGATGGAACACAACCAAGACTTTATACTAGCCAGATATGCTATCACTGAGCTATGGGCCCAGCTCTCTTTTGCACCTTCAGCATTTTGAACTACTTGAGTATATTTGCCTAGTCAAAATATTAATTATAATCATTTTATAAAATATAAAAATCTGTCACTCAACAGAGCAAGTAAAGCATGCATTCACCTTCAAACATTCCCAAGTATCCTGAGAATAAGCGACAACGCTGCTTCAGTCACGTGACCCTGCTCAAGCACATGTTCTCATCTTTAACCATACTTTTACCACTCCTGCAGTGAACCCCAACAGTCAGTTAAAAACACTGAAACTTAGCAGAGGCCTCTAAGCCCATAAGCTGGGAGGTGCAGAGACTGGGAAAATCAGGAACCTAAGGTCAGCAACAGATACATGGAGAGTTCAAGGCTAGCCCACACTACAAGAGACCCTGTTTCAAACAAACAAACAAACAAACAGACAAACAACCTAATGAAACAAAACAACCTGGTTGAACTTGGCCTTCATTGGAAGTACCAAAAAACGCTAATGTGTTTCATAAGCACCCTCAGAAAAATTTTCATCTTATGATAGTTTAACATAGTTCTTAATTACTCAAGAGACTTGAGTGATCCACAGTTAAGAGCAAAGAAGTATGACTTTCTAGAAACAAGGAAACTCAGAGGTGAGAGGTTGTCATGTTATGTTCCCTCATGATTCCCATATTCCTCTGTAAATCTTTCTCACTGCAGTTTCTATATGAGGACAATTCAATGCCTAAAAAAGAAAACTAGAAAAGATGCAAAAATCACCTCTATTTGCAGATGACCTATTACTGTATATACAAAGTCCTAAGGAATTGTTCTTGAGGGACTTTGGATGTTCCTCTTGCCTTCATGTGCCTTGGTCTAAGATTAGAGACGTGAATGACCACAGTTAGTTTATTTGGTAATGGTAGCCAAACTTGATCTTGTGCAACTGAGCTCTGTCCCCAGCCTCACTAACGAAACTTAAAAATAAACAAGAACAACAAAAAAACCTATTGGAATATGAGTTCTGCAAATTTTTTTTGGGGGGGGTTGAAACAGGGTTTCTCTGTGGCTTTGGAGGCTGTCCTGGAGCTAGCTCTTGTAGATCAGGCTGGTCTCGAACTCACAGAGATCTGCTTGCCTCTGCCTCCCAAGTGCTGGGATTAAAGGCATGTGCCACAGTGAGTTCTGCAAATTTAAAAGATGCAAGATCAATATACAAAAGTGTTTCTATACGTGTGATGAAAAATCTGTCAATGAAATTAAGAAAATTCCATTTTTAATAACATAAAGATAATGAAAATATTTAGGAATAAATTTAACTAAAGAAATGTAAGAACATGTATTTTGAAAACCACAAAATATTGGTGAGACAAAAGGTAAATAGATGCAAGGCAGTGGTGGTACATGCCTTTAATTCCAGCACTTGGGAGGCAGAGGTGAGCCGATCTTTGAGTTTGAGGCCAGCCTGGTCTACAAAGTGCATTCTAGGAGAGCTAGGGCTACACAGAGAGAAACCCTGTCTTGAAAAACCAAAACCAAAACAAAACAAAAATGTAGCTAGAAAGATAGCTTATACTTGTGAACAGAAAGGGTTAAGATGGAGATACTCCACAAATGGTTCTTCATATTCTCTACAGAAATGGACAAGTGATCATAAAATTCATGTGAAAATACAAGGGACAAACTAGAAGAATAACGTTAGAGGAACTATGTTTTGATTAGAAACTAACGACAAAACTGTAGTAATCAAAACCGGAGTAAGTCTAGACATATAACTGGAATAAAATTGAGATTTTGAAAGTAAAACTCCATATACATGGCCAACAGACTTTCACTGTGGATATCAAGACTACCAATGGAGAATTGGTCTTCTTATCAAATGGTGCTGGAACAACTGGAAAGACATGCTTCTAGGACACAAATCTAACTTAAAATGGATCAAAGGCTTAAATGCAAGGGCTTAAACTATAAAACCCTGAGAAGAACATATAGGTATAAATCTTTTATAGCCTTGGATTATTCTCTAGGTATGAGGCTACGTACTGAACTAATGAGATACTTACTAATTAGGCACTTAAATTTGTAATCCTGACCTCACAAGTACAAGCAACAACAACAAAAAAAGTAGACAAATTGGACTTGATCAGATAAAAAAAAAAAAAAAAAAAAAAAAAAAAAAAAAAAAAAAAAAAAAACAGAAAAACTCATGCTTCAAAGGGTGTACCGATAAAGGAGACATTCCATCTGTTGTGAAATATTATTTTAAGATGTACAACATTTATGCTGCAGAACATTAGTTTTGATGATGCAAAGATGTGTTGCATTCTTTTATGTTGCATTTGTTTAACTCTGTGAAGCTGTGTTACTTTGCCTGTCTAAATCACCTGATTGGCCTGATAAAGAACTGAATGGCCCATAGCAAGCAGGAGAAAGGATAGGCGGGCCTGGCAGGCAGAGAGAATAAATAAGAAAAATCTGGGAAGAGGGTTTAAAATGAAGGAACAAAAAAAAAGGAAAAAAGAAAAGAAAAAAAAGAGGATGCCAGGGCCTAGCCACCCAGCTGCACTGCCAGCTGAGAGTAAGAAGTAAAGAAAGATATGCAGAATAGAGAAAGAGAGAAGCCTGGAGGCAAAAGGAAGATGGGATAATTTAAGCTTAGAAAAGCTGGCTAGAAATAAGCCAAACTAAGGCTGGGCATTCATAAATAAGAATAAGACTCTGTGTGTGATTTCTTTGGGAGCTGGGTGGTGGATCCCCCAAAAGAGCAAAGAGTAAAAACAACCAACAACATTTTGGTGTTCCAACGTAGGGCCAGAGTATTAAAACAAACAATCAAACAAACAAAAACCCAACAACATTTTTCAAATGGGACAAGCATTTTAACATATCTGTAAGAGACTTGCATCTAGCATTGAGGAAGAGAGCATTTAGGTATCAACAATTAAAGATTTGGGGAGTGGTTGTTTCAAAACACAGTTTCTCTGTGATTGTCATGGAATTCACTCTGTAGACCAGGCTGGTCTCAAACTCAGAGATCCATGTGCCTCTACCTATCCCAAGTGCTGGAATGAAAGGCATGCACTATGCCCAGCTTTTCTTGGGGGAGGTGGGCAAAAGATTTGAATGGAAAATTTACACATGTCTCATCAGTACGTGAAAAGACAACACCATTAGCCCTTAGGAAATGGAGGTGATGCCATTTAAGACCACTATGACACCTACAACAAAAGAGGACAATGATAACAACTGCTGGCAAAGATGTAAGGAAATTGGTGTTAGATGGCTGTTTGTAAGAATGTATAATGGTGCAACTCTTCTAGAACAGTCCGACAGCTTGTCAAAAAGTTAAACACAGAGTTACCACATCAGCAATTATACTTCATATATACCCCAAAGAACTGAAAACATAAGCCCCTCTCTTTCAAAAAAAGCCCCAAGCCTGAATGTCCACAGCAGCAGCATTTCTATAACAAAAAGGTAAAACAACCCAAACAAAAAGGATAAACAAACTGTAGTATCATCCATACGTCATATGGCAACAAAAGGAGTGGAGTATTGATGCATGCTGCAACGCAGCTGAACCTTTGAAACATTTCCTTCAGTCACAAAAAGCTAGCATCGTCTGTTCCACAGACAAACGCATATTGACAGAAAGTAAAATATTGGTTGTGTGGGTATGGCGGAGTTGGAAAGAAGAGGGGCGTTCTGGTTTGGATGTGAAGCTTCTCCTCAGATTCCTGCTTTGGAGGTTTGGTCCTGATGTGAGCAGAGTTCAGAGGTGGGACTTTTAAGGAAGTGACTGGATGCCAAAAGCTCTGACCAAACCAATGGATTTGCTATATTGGAAGGGGTCTAGTTAGGGGAAAGAGGCCACTGAGTGCATGCTTGGGAGAGATGGCTCTTGTTTGCACTCTTGTTTCTCTCTCTACTTACTGGCCACTATAAGCTAAGCAGCCTTCTGAACTATGTATCCTATGACATGTCTCACCACAAGCCTGTGGGCTACATGAACCATGGACCGAAAGGACTGAAACCAGGGGTCAGAACAGATCTTCCCTCTTTCAAGTTGTTTCTCTCGGGTATTTGTCACAACGATGAAAAGTCTGAGTAATGTAGCTACAGAGACTGTTAGTGGGTTTGTGGTTTCTTCTTAAGATAATAAAAGCCTTCTAAAACTGATTTAATGATGGTTGCATAACTGTGAATATATTAAAAATCCTTGAAATAAAAACTTTTTAGAACAAGCCAGTAATATGCTATATAAACTAATCTTAATAAAATTCATGCCTTAAAAAATTTCTGATTTATAGCTGAAGAGAGCGCTTGCTGCAGAGGACTGGAGTTCAAATCCGGGCATACTCTTTGGATAGCTCACAGCTGCTTGTAACTCCAGCTCCAGGGGATCCAACAGTCTTTCCACAGGCACCTTCACACACACACACACACACACACACACACACACACACACACACACAGAGAGAGAGACGAGAGAGAGAGAGAGAGAGAGAGAGACAGACAGAGACAGAGACAGAGACAGAGACAGGGACAGACAGACGGACAGACACATAACTTTTAAAATCAGTCTGCTTCAGTTCTCAAAGGACTTCTGTAAGTGAAGGTATCAGCTATAATTTCCAGGATATATTTGGCATTTTAACTCCCACACTAAAATCTAACTCAAATTCCTTGGATATTATCATAAATGTGTTTTTTTTTTGCTTGTTTGTTTTTGTTTTGGGGTTTTCCTGGTTGACTCAATTAAAGGGAATCCTTAAAATATTAATGAAGAATGTCAGTGCAGAGTTAGTGTGGCTTTTCCTTCCTTACCTGGGGCACTCGCTGCCATCTTACTCCACCCTTCTAATCTCTAAGGTCTTTCGTCCCAGCTCTGTCTAGCTCACCCTCTAACATTCCCAACACTCACCCCAAAGTTCCAGTGACTGATAATGTCAGTGTTGCTCAAACTAAGTGTGTCACTCCCTAAAAGCAAGCAAAACCTTTTAAGAAGAAGGGGCCTTTGATTAGAATCCAGGCCTTTCTCAGTCATAGGACCTCTGAGTTTCTGTCATCTAATAGCGGGACCCTTCTGTGGCTCCCTCTGCCTCATTCCGGGAAGAAAAAGCATTTATGGGGAGCTGGTTATATTGTAGGTAACAAGAGAACATCCCCTGGGGGACTTCTGGCCTTTCCCAGGTCCCGTCTCGAGTTATCTGACAGGAAGACTAGTTTTGAACCTGATGTGCATGTACCAGCTGTGTCAGCCAAGGACGACACTCTCCTTTCCTCTGTGTAGGACAAGAGTAGTGAACCAGCCACAGTTAATGCCCCTGTTCACATCTCCTAACCTCACCCCCACTTCCCTATAGCAGTGGGGGACAATTCCCTCACTGCTCATGCTTGCCACCCCATGCCCTCTCTCGCCAGGGCCATGGGAGCTCCTGTGGCCTGTTGACATCCATCTCTGAGGCAAGCCAAGGTACCAAAGACTCCCCCTCCCCCCTTTCTGGCCTCAGAGACCGCTTCAGGGAAAAGCTAAAATAAGGTAAGTGTCCTTCCTGTTGGGAGTGCAAAGGTCATTATGCTCATAGATGGCAATAGGGAAGCCAGGAATGCTAAACACACAGGGTTGTCTTTTCAAGAAGCCTGTTTTCCACCCAGAAGGCTGGGGATGGGGTGGCCAATAGCCTAGGTAACCCTGTGTTATCTATAGGGCCAAGCCATACCTCACTCCCCCAAGTTCCCTCAACCAGGAATGGAGGTGATTAATAATCTAGGTGACCTTTGCACTATCTGTATGGCCAAGGGGTTCCCCCAAGCTCCCTCAACCAGGACCAGAGGTGGCTAATAGACTAGTTCACTTCTGTGCTATGTGTATGATGGAGACCACACTAGAATCTCTCCCAGTCCCTTAAAATACCACATGCAGCTTATCTAAAGAGCCCATCTTCATGTACTTTGAGTGAGTTTTGGTGTAGTCACACAGCTTTGTGCACACGGGGTTGTATTATACCAGGAAAATTTTTTCAAGTTACACTGTACTCAAATATGACTAAAATAAATCTGCCTGGTGTCAGACTCTAGAAGTTTGAACCAACACCAGCTCCTGGGTCATGTTGAACCGTATTTCCTTCTTGCCTCACACAGATTGTTACTCTGCTACCTGTGACTGCAGAGACCCCCACACTCCCCCAAGGCTTGCTTTGGAGATTAAAGAATAAAATGAACCTCTCAGTGTGATCAAAACAAAGAGAAACCTGAGTTACCACACCTTTCTCAAGGAAAATTTCTCTTGCACTGGAGGAGACGGGCATTTCCCAATACGGTAACTTTGTCCCTTGGCTGCAGTGAAGAGGCCTGCCAGGGTGGCCAGGACCAACAGCATTGTCACCATCTTGGGTCTGGTGTCCTCAGGAGAGGCCTGGGGAGAAACAACACAGCTGGAGATGTCTGAGTCTCCTGAGGACACACAGTGATGAAGAGTTCTGGAGGGCCTAGTCCCTCAGCTGGCACTCTCCTCAGCATGGAGGAGGAGCTGCGTCTTGCAGCTGCTGTCAGCCTGGCCATCCAGCCACAGTGAGGCCATCACCTCAGAGCACTGGTTCCTCTTGATCTCTTGCTAGATTAGCCTCCTTCGTGGACCCACACCCTCCCATGTCCCATTGAATATTTCTCCAGGTAAGCACCCTGTCCAGTTTCCCTCAGAATTATCCCAGAATCTTGGAAATGTCAGATTCAGTAGGTATTTGTTTCTGGAACATTAACAAAAGTAATGTTCCAGAACAAAAGTAATGTTCCAGAACAAAAGGGAATAGACAAAGAGGTACACCAGAAGGTCAAAGGGTCTGTGAATGAGAAAGCTCAACTCCAAATCATGCACAACATTAACGGTCCTATGAGACTCATAAAGGAGTGCTCCCCAGACCCCGCATTTTACTCTTGCCAACATCTTGCTGGGCTGTCCTATCAATGCACTCTTGGTCCAGGGGCCTTAACCAAGAGCAGTATGTGGGGGACCCAGGATTACTCAGATGGGGTTCCAATTCTGGCTCTGCCACCTACTAAGTGTAACTGTGCAAGTTAGACCTTTGCTTCTTAGCTTATAAAGTAAGATTAATAGTCATGGCCTGTCTCATGAATCTTTGTGAAAATGAAATGGGATAAAAATAAAGGCAGGGGTGGTGGTGAAGGGGTCTATTAGAGAGGCTTAGGTGGGACAGCTCTGGAGTCCACCAATTCAAGACCAGCTCTAATGACATGGGAAGACACCTCCTCTCAGAAAGAGGGAGAGCTGGGGGAAAGTATAAATGTTCAGAGTAGTGGCTGACACCAAGCAGGTGCTCAGTAAATTATCTATCTATCTATCTATCTATCTATCTATCTATCTATCTATCTATCTATATATCTATATATCTAGATATCTATCTATTACTATCACTATTATCCCTGGCTAGACTAGAACTTGCTTTGTAGACTGGGATAGTCTTGAACTCATAGAGATCTCCCCGCCTCTGCCTGTGAGTGCTGGGAATTACAGAGCTGCTGCCTTGCCCAGCTGAATCCTAACATTGTTATTAAGAAGAGCAGAAGCAGGCCAGTATTTCCCAAATGTTTCCCCATCGCCGAGGGTGTTTTTCACAGCGGATGTGCATTGAACCACAGGAGGCCTGTCGCCTAAGTGAGGAATGCAACATTATTTCAGTACAGAAGTCCTCCAGTGGCACAACTGGCTCTGGGGGGTGGGGGGAGGGGGGGCAATGGATAGATAGGGGAGCACCATGGCTGTCAGTGCAGGCTATGGATGGACACTTGGGGCTCCTCTCTGCTTCTTTCCCCTGACTTGCCTTCCCTTTCTTCCCTTTTTGTGAATCCTTGCCTCTCACTGCACATGAGCTATTTCCAGCTCGCTGCCTTTCTCTCCGAGATGAAGGTGACTGAGTCAATGCAAGCAAAATGTTCTCAGATCCGAGCATTGAAAAGGATGTGTCATAACAGGAATAATAATAACCACTTCATTACGAGGCTCTGAACCTCCAAATAACCTTAATAATCAATAGCTTTTTCTTCTGAAGGTTTTGTTGCCTGGTTTTCAAAAGAACAGTTACATAAGGAGCCGGAGCTGCCAGCTGGGGTGGGTTGGGGAGGGGGTGGCTGCTGAGGTTCTCTTGAGCAAATCTGTGGAGGAACCACCATCCTTGTCCTGGACGCCCCCTTTCCCATTGTTTTAACATCTCAGCAGGTGGAGTGTTTGTAAGAAACCCAGCCTAAACTTACAAAATTTTGCACCCATTGCAAATTTTGCACTCAAGGGCTCTTGGGAGCTTTGTAGCTCTGCCCAGCAGGCCCAAGCCAATGGCCCTTTTCAAGCACTGGACTTTACATGTGGCACATAGTACGTACACTCTCTACTATGTTTCCAAATGGATAGGACCTTAGAGGACATCGACCCAGCTCCCCTCACCCCTGTCAGGTGTGCAGATGGGGAAATTGAGGCCTGGAAAGGAGCAGGACTATGACAAGGCCGGCTCTCCACACATCGCCTGTCAGCCATGCTCCATTTTGTGTCCATCTTCATGCCTTTCAATAAATGGCTGCCTGTGAGACCTGATGAGCCCTGCCTCACCATGCAACAGCGATAACAAGTCATGTCTAACTCTGAAAAATGTCTTACAACAAGATGTTCTCCTGTGGGCTGAAACATACCCTTGAGTTCTGTGGGAGGATTCAGAACAAGCCTCGCTCCCTTTGACTACATGGTTTCCAGAGATGCAGTCTGGTTGTTTGAGTTTTCTTCTTATAGCTGAAAATCCTTGAGAGGGGAGAGGCTGACTTTCCACGCTCCTTCCATTTGGAATCACTTAACATTGGCAGAGCATGCTATTGGCATGCATGTATAACTCTGGGTAAAAAATGCAGATTTACAATGCGTATTTTACTATCGTCAAATATCACAGAAAGATCGTCTTGGTGAGTATACTTTTAGAAATAATCTTAACTACAGTTTCAACTGACTATTAAATAACTTAGAGGTAAGTCTTCCAAGGCTGTGGTGCACCCTGGGTAGACACAGACTGTGGGTCAGACATACTGGGGCTCTCCATGGGAAGCACTGGCCTCAGCACCCACTGTGTGATCTACACCAAAGCCCCAATGTCTCAGCTAGAAGCCACCTGTGCCGAAGTTGACCCTGTTCTCTGTGAGATCAATTGCTCAGCTTAATTCTTTGTACTCCTGTGAGGCAGAACTTGAGCCCAGGTCTCCAAGGGCACATGCATGTCTCTGTAACCACAGTCCCTGACCTCAAGAAGCTGTATGGAATTAACTAGATTCTGAGATTCCATATGGCAAAATCATCTTAAAAACAAACAAATCCATGTAGCCTTTGAATAGAACAAGAACCGCAAGGGAACTTCCACTTCCCCTTCCCTTCCCTTCCCTCCCTTCCCCTCCCCTTCCCTTCTTTTCCCTTTCCTTTTTTTTTTTTCCCTACATAGTTCAGGCTGCCCTCAAGCTTGCTCTATAACTCAAGCTGTCCCACAGTTTGTGATGTCTGCTTCCCTAGTTAAGAGGGTTAAAAGGTTACACCACCACACCCAGCAAATCACATATCTCATGTCTAAACAAAATGTTTTCGTGTCCAACTGTAGAGGACTTTTGCTCACACAAGCAATTCCAGTTTTCAGTTCATCTCATCAGGGGCAGTTGAACTGCTCTGGAGAATTCATCTGGTGCTGTCTTGGCACAAGGCAAGTTTCTCATGGTCTCCTTTGGGTAGCAGGAGGGTGGATGATAGGAGAAGCCATGAGAGCAAACACAGGCTTACCTATTCCTCTGACTTGTCACCTGAAAACATGCCAATAGCACCTACCTTGTAAGCTCTACACGGGGGCCTGTAGAGCTAGCATGAAAGCCTTCCGTCCATACTTACCATTCAAGCTGAAAGGGGGCAGTGGAAAGTCAAAGAAGTCTCTAGTTTAAACATCATTTATCCTAAGTGAAAGTTACACTATGTACATACCTTTTTTTTATTAAGATGACAGCAGTTGCCACACAGAATTCTCCAAGTGAGGCACCTGTTTTGGTGCCTGGCTTCTCCCAAGTCAATTTATAAGCTCCCATCAGGCCACTGGTCTTTGATAGTCATGCATGCGACACCCCACACAGCTCAGGAATACTGGCCTCAAAGCTGAGCTCTGTATGAGACACAAAAATGGGATGCTGTATCTGTCCCCTCCCTTAATTTCCTTCACAGCTGCTTCCTGAAGAAGAAACAATGGGACACTGTTGTGTGTGCCTGTGTGAGAGAGAGAAAGACAAAATGCATTTTCATTCAAAACATCTCCTTTGCTTTGTGGATTTTCTAACTTGAAATCTTTTCTGTCCCAATGCTCTTGTAAGTTCCAGCATGATGAGTTTGTACTATGTTTCCAAACATCTGGTATTTATTTTTCATTTTTGTGTAAATGAAAAATCAACAATTTCATTTCCTGACATGGAACAGAACTACTGCACCCCTTATAGTCCTGGAATGTGACTCAGGTGACCCGGCCAAGGCTGGGGATTAGAGTTGGCTAGTAATGAGATCCAGGGAGGGACCCTACTGCAGGGAGCACCAGTTCCCCCATTGTGGGTAGAGACAGACTTATGGTCTTCCCTAGAAATGGACATGTAAGGGACATAGCAGTTCTGTATCTGGTGGGGTCAAAATTGAGAACATCAGTGTATCTTCTGCAACCCCATTCTCTGTACCCTTGGCAACACACCCACCTCCCTTGCGTGGCTTAGAGCTGGAGAGTGGGGTGCTGTTTAAAAGGGAGACTTTTGGTTGAGTCACATTAGGACATACAACAGACCAGATACACCCAGATGGCTACACACTTGGAGACCCGATGAATGGACAGCAGTTTCTAATCGTGCCTCTGCAGTGTGGAGAATGAATGAAGAGGCGCACTGAACATTCCAGCTTACACTATATAGCTTAACTGCTAACTATCCAAATTCGCTACTCAGATCATCAGGCCTGGAAGTGGTCTGTAGACAGAGCTACGGAGGCTGCCCCCAATTGGCCTCTGCTTTTAATGTTCAGTGTTGATGGGACCTGCTCTGTAAGGACCTTTCTTTCCTGCATATCTATAATTTTATAATAATTTTCAGCCAAATGGTGCTAGAGACAAATCTTACTGTAGATGGTGAGGGTAAACAGTACAAGGAGGAGCTTCAGGGACTGAACAGATCCACACACTGTTCAGACCACCCAAGACCTCCAAGATGATGCAGTTAGTGGTTTCTATGACCTTACATCTAGGTAGAGCATGTCTAACTTCTGGTGTTGACAGGTCATTACTAGTCATATCTGGGGACTGAATCTGTGCCGCTAAGGAGTGAAGCTCAGGAGTCCTCTTCCCCTTAGCATCAGTGAAAGGGCACAGGGCTGTGGACCAAGACAAGGTGTCTAGGCCAAGCATTGTCACCACTTTGCGACTGGCTCTCATCCTGCACCTGGTCCCAGTTGCACCCCTTCCATGTTAGCATCTTGTGGTCAGAGCATGGTTCCTACAACTAAGGAAAAGACAGGACCCCGCAGGGCAGACATGAGGAAGGAAGCTAGGGGAGGATCACACCGCCTTAGGGACCATTAAACCCCTTGGGTCCCACACAGCAGCTGGCATCAGTCAGTGCCAGGAGACTCCTGGCAGTTCCCTACCTCCCACACAGCCAGGCCCTTGGGACTCCTGGGAAGCAGCAGGACTCACAGGTTTTTCACTTCTTCTCCATGTGTGTCCTCACCACAGGAAGGAGAGACAGAGAGGCAGTGTGTGCACGGGAAAGGGGCTTCTGCATGCAGCTGTCACCACAGGTCCTCAGCCTCAGGATGCAGAGGGACCACACCCTGGATGCAAGGCTTCTGGGGCTGTCTTCACCCAATTGTCCCATTTTACCACAGCTGAAACATCTATTCTCCTGACGCCTCCGTGGACTCCTGGAGTGTGTTCTTCCTATTCGAGGCTCTGGGTCATGGTGGCAAAGAGGGCACCAGATCTCATTACAGATGGTTGTGAGCCACAATGTGGGTGCTGGGAATTGAACTCAGGACCTCTGGAAGAGGAGTCGGTGCTCTTAACCTCTGAGCCATCTCTCCAGCCCCCACATGGTGGCTCACAACCATCTGTAATGAGATCTGGTGCCCTCTTCTGCCTGCAGTGTTCATCCTGAATCTGGAAGCTGTGAGCATGGGTTCTCTTCTGTGCCCTGGTGAGGACAATATGAGCAGTGTGGTCCAGCGTGTGGTCATGAAGCCATCTCTGGTCACAAAGGAGGAGCTGCAAGGAAGCCAGGAAGCATGGGCTCCCCAAAGCAGGCTTTGGAGCTTTTTCAGGGTCCAAACAATTTCCTGGTGAACTATAGTAACCCAGGCCCAGGCGAGGAGACAGAGAGACCTCCAACTGCATCCTGTCCTCACAGCTTGTTCTGATACAAGAAGAATTTCATCTGTGTTGTTTCCAAGGTCCAATCTCAAGGGCTTGCCCAGCACTCAGCCTAGTGGACATTTGGTGACTAGGAAAGCTGTCTGCCAGCATCAGATTACCAGTTTAGAAAAGAACATTGAGTTTTCCATGGTAGTTTAATTGCCTGATTCAAGCAGTCTGCCGACTCTCCCAACGACGGCCTTACTGCATTTGCATTCTCTCTGTCTCTTTCTCTGTCTCTGTCTCTCTTTCTCTCTCTCTCTCTCTTGTGTGTGTGTGTGTGTGTGTGTGTGTGTGTGTGTGTGTGTGTGTGTTGGAGAGGCCCCTGTTAGTCAGTTGAGAGCTGAAAACCTTTAGACTTCAGGAGAAAAGTACCCTTTTCTAATAAGTTTTTAGTGACGTGGTCAGACTAGCCTCGATTTTAGCAAAACTCAAGTCAGTTGGAAGAAGGAAAGAGAAGGGCCTGGTGATTCTAGGCAGGCTGTTTAGTGTGTTAAGAGGATGACCCTTCCATGAACGCTCAAGGCAGACTCAAGACTCAGATATTATAAACAATAAACAGGGAACTCTTTCCTTGCAGAATATGGGTACTTTCTTGTCCTGTGTCCCAGGTAGTCCTTGTTCCCTTCCCAGCTTCCTCTGTTCACCTCTCACTCCTCCATAAGGCTGCCACAGTGCCCATTACCCACTGTTGTCTGGATACAAGGAATGAGAGGGCAGTGAGTGGGTGGTCCCCACAGGCAGTCTCCTCCATCACAGGTAGGACTAGGGAGGTAAGCCTCACCGGCTAAACCAACTGAACTAAAGGGAAAACATGAGGAAAACAGCAAGGAATAAAGACGTAGAGAAAAGCCAGGGCCATAACTGGAGGATGGACACCAACTTGCCTCTTACTCTATGTCCTTTCCTTGGAAAGCCTTCCCTCCTTCCTGCCCTAACAACCTCTTGGTGCCGGTGGCTGGTGGACTCTATTCTCCATCCTTGCAGACGAGGTAGTACCTCCAACTTGCCACCAATAGAGTGAAATTGATAGCACTACACCTTATAAATAGCGGAATGGCCCCCAGAACCCCAGTGAATCTTACACGTACCAGAAGCTGAGAGATTTTTTTTGGGGGGGGTTCTTCAGAACAATGAGGCATTCTCTTTCCTGCTCAGGGCCTTCTCCTGCGACACCCCTGCCACGATGTCCCCATCCCTCCTCCCTCCATGCCCTTGTTCAGATGTCACTTTTCTTTAAAATGCCCTCCTGATCTTTCGATGGCACTCATGTCACTGGTGCTTAGCCTACATCCTTAAGAAACCCTTGCCTCACACTGTAACCACATTCCTGACTGTTGCTTGTCGTGTTTCCCCAACAATATGTAGGCTCCACCAGTGTAGGCCATTTGTCTCATTAGCCCTCTGTCCTGTGGCTATACAGGACATACTGGCTGACTTGTAAGAACTTAATGAATACTAACCCTACATTTTTTTTAAAGATTTTATTTATTTATTATGTATACAACATTCTGCTTCCATGTATATCTGCACACCAGAAGAGGGCACCAGATCTCATAACGAATGTTTGTGAGCCACCATGTGCCTGCTGGGAATTGAACTCAGGACCTCTGGAAGAGCAGCCAGTGCTCTCAACCTCTGAGCCATCTCTCCAGCCCCTTAACCCTACATTTTAATGGGTATTCAAAGATATAAAACAAAGAGCTAGAGGTAATATTCTAGAAGCTTCTGTTGGAATTAATTTGCTGGGAAAGCACCAACCTCTCAGTTTGTATCTTTTTCATCTAAATTATATTTCTTTCTAGGATTGCTGGTCATTGAAAGATTCATAATTAACTTCTCTTCAACATCACAGAAAAAAAAAAATACTTCCTTCCACTCAGTCAAACAACAAAACTGTAACAAGCAGTTTCAGGATGCTGGGCAGGACAGAGGCCAGCTTTCTCCACAGAGCAGGGCGGAGAAGAGCAGAAAGCTGCTGTTTCAAAGCTGCTGTTTCAAAGCCACGCTCTGAGGCAAAAAGACGAGGAATTAAGGAGGCATGAGAAAGAGTCCCCCTTAGGTCTCTCACTGGCTGAGAGTCAAAAAATTTCAACACATTCGACCCAACTGTTTTGAGACTGCCTGTAAAGAAATCTACTCCATCTCCTGAGAAATACCTCTAAAAAAGAATGAAACGGCTAACAGGCCACTCTTAAGGTCAGGGCTGTGGCTTAACCTCATGACTTTTGACCTTTTGATCTTCCTAGCACTCTCTCATCCACAAACCTGAACAAGGCCTCTGATTGACCACCTTGAAATTTACAAAAAGGAATTCTCTGGGCGAGAGAAATAAGCAAGGCAGATAATTCTTTACTTAATTTTAAAACTTGGCTTGATTCTTAAACTTAGTTATCAGTGATACCCTTAGAAGAATATAATTTCAGAAGCTACAAATCACATGTGTAGCTACTGCTAGGGGCTCCTCTTACTTTGTATCCACCCTGTCTCAGCACATCTGCCGCTTGCTTGATAAATTCCAACTTTGAGTCATACTGACTCATCCTGAAGTTCCTTCCCCTGTGATAAGATTGCGGCTTCACCTGAGTAGGCCAGAGATGCTTCAGGCTACACAGTTAATAGCACAGAATTGCATCTCCTACTGCTGTGACACTTTCCCTGGGAAAGCTGAAGCTGAGGGATTTCCTGGCCATTTGGGGAGAATTCTGTTTCACTTTCCGTGGCTCTCTCACCCTGGCTCTGGTTCTCCTGGGAAAGTTAGTAAATTTCTGATAAGCAACTTAGTTTGTCTTGGTGCCTGGAGCCTAAGCCTGAGTACAAGCAACTCCATTTCGGTTTGACTTGTTGGGCCTTGTGTGGAAGCTCGGTCCAAGTCATGACTCTTACTTTGATAGTTCGAAAGTTTTCAACAGAGCAATTCTGCTGAAGTTTCTAAATGTGTAAGTTCATCATCGCCGTACCTCTCCACTTCATCCCTGAGCACTGAGTCAGGAACAACCAAGGTAAAGGTGCTAGTCTAAAGTAACTGGGTCATCACAGTAAATACTTTTGTCTCCGGTACGAAGTCTCAAGCCGTCGTCCCTCAATAGTCAAACGTTTTCAGAACCCAAAATTTCAAAAGTATTCACTCACAACATATATATAATATATAATGTACTTTGATCCCTGTGGTATCTTCCTCACCTCCCACTCACTCTTGCCAGACCTTTCTCAGCTTCAGGTCCCTTCTTACTTTCATCATTATTTCCTCCTTCCCCTCCCCCTCCTGAGCTCCTTCCACTGAGTTTAATTAGTGTTGCCTGCATGAGCATGGGTGGGAATTTATTTACTTGAAGGAGGGCAGCTCTCCCCAGCCACCACTAACTGCCCAGAGCTCCTCAGGGTGGAGTGGGGGGGGGGGAGCTTCATGGGCTTTGCTCCTTCGCAATCCAAGATGAAATGTTGACTAGTCTCAGTCTTGAAAAACACTTTCTTTCTTCTGAAGCCCCAAGAAAACCGAAATAAACTGGTTAATTGAACAGTAAATGGACAAACCTCTGGCAGCTTGCTTACAAACAACACCTTTGTTCTGTGTTCTGTGTTGGCTTTGGTAATAAATACACTTTTACGTTTGTTTGTCTGTTTGCTTGCTTGCTTGTTTTAGGGATTAGAGATAACTTCATCCGGCTGGAAGTGGCTAAAACCTTTAACACCTTCAATCTAGGCTGGTCCAAGTCTGCCATGGGAGACATCAGACCCCAGGCTTTTATCTCTGGTCAGAAGGCAGAGGAAGAATCCAGCCGTCTTTATTGCCTAGTCATGGCCCTCTTTCCTATCTGTCTGCATGACAGGGAGCTGTCTAACTCCTTGTCCCTCAAAAGTGCCTCAAAACCCCACAGCTTAGATCTAAGCACTGCTGCGTTATCATTTATCCTTCTAGGTTTTTCTGTGTAAAGCCTGATATCCGGACACACACTATCTGGTAGTCTGAAACACACTTGGTTAAGACCATGGCACATCTCTACATTAATGCAGGAAGATCTATCTGCCTCACTCACCTGCTGCAAATGCTGGTTTTCCCCACACATTTCTTTACAGACACGGGCTGCGGTTTTAAAGAAAAAACCTCTCTGACTGGGAGATCTCTCATCACACAGGTGACTGCCTTTGTGTTTCCACCACGAAACACGCAGTGTAGGTGAAATATACTCGATGAACACTTTGTGGCAAGAAACAAAGAACTATCTAACCTCTCAAAAAGAATGGCTCCCAGATGAAAATATCTCCATTTCTTAGTAAGTGGGTAAGTGGTTCACTCAATCACCACAGCCCACCCCCCCATCCCACCCCCACCCCCACCCCCCACTCCCAGTCTGTCCTGCTGAAGTGATTTTTCTTTCACTGGTTAAAGGGTAAGCCTAGCTTCACAGTCTGAGAGGATTCTTTGTCTTCCTGCAGTGCTACTTTCTGCTTTGTGTTTCCATAGCACATCTTACTTCATCCTCAGGAGGCTCACCCTCATGCCCCGCTCCCCCCGCCCCCAAGCGTGTCCTGTCTCTGAAACAGGGGCACCTGGCATATGCACAGTGTTTACTAGGTGTTCTGCATAGACAATAAAATAAGTAGTAGAATGCTTAATTCTGTTGGGGGATGTTTGATCATACTGTGACCCCCCAAGACTGTGTTATTTACTGGAAAAAACAAACAAACAAACAAACATAGAAAACCTGTTTCTAGTTGTGGTGTGGCTCAGCCCTAGCTCACACCTTTAGTTCAAGAGCTTTCTGCTTGAATAGTGTAAACAGGATTAAATAAAGCCAACCACATGTCAGGAGGCAGAGTAAGCAACCAGTTGACCAGAAGTGAATAAGGAAAAAAACATAGAGAGAAAGAGGGAGTCAGAGGATGGCTAGAGAGACAAAAGGAGGGACTTTGAAAAGAGTTTTTTTGTTTGTTTTTTTGTTTTTTTGAGACAGCACAGGAGAAAGGCCTTTTTCTGGGATGTGGGCAGAGGAGGAAGGGTGCTTTCTCTGCCTCTCTGAGCTTGCAGGCTTTCACCCCAGCATCTTCTTGGTAAAATTGAATGATCGGGATTTTGTTTAAAAAAAAAAGGCATAATTCTCAGTACATGCAGGACTAGTTTTTAGGAAAGAAAATGAAGTAACAAGCCAGATATGATGATTGCTTCTAGCTACTAAGGAAGCGAAGACAGGAGGATCCTTTGAACCCCAGAGTTCAAGATTGGCACGAGGAATGTAGGGAGACCGGGTCTTAAAAAGAAGAGGAAGAAGGAGGAGGAGAGCAAGGAAAAGAAGAAACAGTGGCTAAGTCTTTCGAAGTGAAGTTGGAAAGTTGGAAGATGACACTCATACCTGCTAATGGTTAAACTGAAGAATGTGCCAGTACACTTCACAAACAATAAAAGCCAGTGAGTGCCCTCTGGTTTCAACATCTCTTGGCTGGGGTGTCATTATTGCCGGGTCCAAAGCTCCCCTCCCCCAAAATGGCAGTGCTCGTGACGTTGTCCCTAAACAGAAGGACTCTAGCTGGGTAAACTGAGGTCTTGTTATTGGGTAATTAATCCTAAAGATTTCTGGTTACTAGAAATTAGATCTCTTAAGGCAGTTTCTATTTGCCAGGAACCACCCTTAATCCTGCAGGAACTCCTCTTAGCCTTCCCCCCCAAATGTCAACTACCTCTGGCAAGTCACCTAGTTCCAGTTAACCCTGGCAGCCTCTGTCAGCTCCTGCCCCCACCCTTCTGACTGTCATATAAAATCTGCTTGCTTTTTTGCCTTTTTGTTCTTCTCTCTGCACAACCACCCAAGAGGTTGCCTGTGTAGTTTGATCCCCAATAAATGTTTCTGCCCACACAGAGGTCTGGTTCGGTAGTCTCTCTACACCATTGGTTAGAACATGTCTTCTGGTAACAGAACACATGAAAGGGTGTGGAAGGAAATTTTGGTTTCTGACCTAGATGAACAATCGAGAAGTAAGTCAGGGGGCTTGCTCGCATGTCTTTTCTAAAGTGACAAAGTGAGAATCTAAATCTGGCTCCAAACTCATATATCCAACCATCATGTCTGCTATCCCAGCAGGGAAAGAAAGGCGATGTCAGCTGGTCGGAAGTCATTGCCCTCAGGGGATGTATTTGCTCCCTTTCTTTCTTTTTCTAAGTAATATTTTAATTAATTCTCTGAGAGTTTCCTACAACATACTATGATCATATTTGTTAGGAATATGGCAGGAGGGGGACCTTGGCAGATTGGTGAGTAAAAGATAGAAGCCTACAGACAGAATTTATATGGAAAGTTTATTGGGGGAGGCTAAGGGAGTTAAGGGAAGAAAAGAGAGAAAGAAGGAAAGAGGGATATATATATATTAGAGAGAGAGAGAGAGAGAGAGAGAGAGAGGTGGAGAGACAGACAGCTGCCTCCCCAGAGAAATGGCAGAAAAAGAGAGCGAAAGTGGGTGGAGCTTGCCTCTTAAAGGGACCTCTGCACCTGTGTACAGAGCCAGGGTACTGCCTACTATAGGCAGAGGTGATATACTGTGCCAGGTTCCCAAGAGGCAGGGCCAGATTTGCCTGGATTATAACAATATTCACCCTCATCACCCCAATTCTTCCACCTTCTCCACCCTCATCTCCCTACCCACCCAACTCTGAATCCTCCCCAATACTGAGTCCAGTTTGTCTTGCCCAACTACTCTTGGAAGTGGAGCCTGTCCTGCAGGTGGCTGACCTACCAGTGGTCACATCATTAAAGAAAACTGGCTTGTCCTCTCCTAGCTGGTATCTAATACCAACAGTTCCTCAGCTATTGGTGAGGTTTTGAGCCCACTCCCTGCCTCCATTCTGGAGTTTTGCCAGGCTTTCTGTTCCTTCCTTAGCATAATAAGGATGGCATCAATTGCTCACTAAGCCTCTCCAACCCCTTCTTTAATAGGAGCCAACACTTCCTCAAGCTAGGTATATACATACATATATATGAGCTATATACAAAGGCCATTAACAGTTTCTAAGAAACACTAAGGACTGAGTTGTCTGTGACAGACTGGAAAACCAGTGTTCCAGACTGTTGACAAAGGTCACTTACTCGACAGCAGAGTTGAACCTATCTGTTCAACTCTGCCCTCCATCAAGCTCCGAGAGCCAAGACCCCTGCAGCTAGTTATCGGTGTGCTGGTGGAATCTTCAGTTTAGTTACTATGACTCTGAGCTTTTCCAGATGTCTTATGGGAAATACCACTTGTCTGGTTTTGCAATCCTTCGTGAAGCAAGGTCAGCTCATGCAATATAGACAAAGGGCCAGTGGGGTAACTCCACACCTTCCCATGTGGAAACCAAGGAAGGCTTTTGCAGTGCAGGAGCAATAAGGAATGAGTTTTGTTTTTCTGAACTTCCTAAAATAATAAACCAACTGGTTCCTGATGTGTCCCGGAATAGGGAAGTGGCTTGTTTTGGCTCTTTTACTTACATGGGAGGACCTGAGAGATGTTTTGAGATTTCTTCAAAAGGCTTGTTATTTTGTATTTATAATCTGGAACCCATAATTCTCACAGCAAGTTGGCAGTGACATAGTTTTGATCCTGTCTCCTCCTCCTCCTCCTCCTCCTCCTCCCCCTCCTCCTCCTCCTCCTCCTCCCCTCCTCCTCCTCCCTGATGCCAAACAAGTCCATGGTACAGAAATGGTAGGAATCCTGCCAGAGGATCTTTAGGGTCCTGGTTGATTTGACAATCTATGATTTTTCACTCCATCAGACCCTAAACCACAACTTTTTTTTTTTTTTAACACAAATCCTAAGTGTGGAGAAGTTATGGGAAGATTCTCAATGCTGGAAGGTGATAGAGCCATGGCTAGTGGGCTGTGGCCCCAGACAGTGGAGGGAGAGACCCAGGTTGTCGGGTCTCAATTTTAACACCATCTGGGTATGGGACTGTGGCATGCTCGTGCTCATTTTGTGGATGTGGGAATCTCTCCTGAGGGGCAGGAGTAACCTGCAGCCTGAGATGTCTGGAAGCTGTGCCCTCCCTTGGAGAGAGGAGAGAGGGGCAGCAGGAAGTCTGAGAAGGGAGCAGGGAGGAGAGGTGAGCATGGGGAGAAGGAGAGAGGGTGAGGGGCTTGAGGGTGGGGATGGAGATGGTGACTTGCCTGTCCTTCAGGCATATCCACGCTTGAGTACAGTTTCAGACAGTGAAGTGTGAAGTTAGAGAAACCCGAAGGAGATGATACATTGAACGGGCATTTAGAAATTGCTGTTATCAAAAAGTGTGGACTGTGCCTTGGATCCCCAAGGAACAACAAGGCCTCCCAGGCAGGATGGTCACTCCCTCTGTGATGGAGAGACTTCACCCTGGAGCAGATCATCTTGTAGAAATCAGATTGCCGTAGAATAAAAACCAAGAGCGCTTCCTGACCAGACAGGTCTCTGTGTGATAAAGGAATTGACAGATGGGACCAACTCGCAGCACCAAAGCCAAGAGGGGCAGGGTCACACCTTTTAGGGTTCCCCACCCATTCTTCCTCTGTTTAAATCTCATGCTCAGAGACGCATCCTGAAGATGGATTGGGAAGCCTTTGTCTGTTCCTCTTACAAACTTACACTCACTGGACCTCCATTTCTTGTTCTCATCATTTCTTCTCTGATTTTAGCCTGTTACAGCTGCAAGAGTCAGCGCTTTCACCCTAAACTCTGGTTACAGTGTCTCCAACCCACCAGCAGCCATTGGGCACTGCACAGTACTTAGGTATGCGCTTTGCATGCGTTATATCTATTAAGCTGGTGGGGACTGTTAGGTGGGTAATGACTGCAGCTGTGGGAAAGAGAACAGGCTCACAGATGTCAGCTGCTTTGCCCAGCATGACACAGTGGGTTTCACTTGCCCTGGGATGTCCTTTCTGCTCCCTCCCGGGGACTTCCAACACAGGGCCTTGCACAGTGAAGAAGCTCAGTAAACACCTGAGGAATAAACAAAGGCATAAAAAATATATGTGTCCAGGTCAAAGAATCGGAGATGAGACCACACTTAATAGGTTCCTGCCAGCTTCTCCAGGCCTCCGAACAACCCAGGAAGTCTCAATCTCTGTGTGTCTGAGGAGGGATGAGGTTGCATGTGATCCTGACATTCAGAAGTCCATTCATTCATTCATTGTGTTTTAGAAAGAATGAAAAAGACCTCTCATGTGATGTCACAGTTGTTAGATTTTTGCTTAAATTAGAAATAAAGAAGAAGAGACAGAGGCAAAAGATAAGAGATGAGACATATTAAGAGACATATTATACATGTTAGCCATTTTATTATAGGCCTGGCAGAGTAGGGAGACTAAGAGAGAAGAGAAACAGGGTAATGGCTGACCGCCATGGCCGGTCGCCATAGAGAAAGAGAGCACATGCGCATAGGTGGGAGAAGAGAAGAGCAGAGAGAGAGAGAGAGAGAGAGAGAGAGAGAGAGAGAGAGAGAGTAAATGGGCAGGAGTCTGTCTTTTAAAGGGGTCCTCTGCACCTTTGTGCAGACTTAGTTCCCATGGAACCCTGGGCTGACCAGGGTACTGCCTGTTCCACCAGGTAACAGGCACAGGCCAGCATAATGCCTGAACCTTTCAACAGTCAGAACCACAGGGGCTGGAGACTCAACAGCCACAAGCCCTGGCCGAAGCAGCCATCACCCTCCCATAGTGGCTGCTCAGCTGTGATTTAGGCTGTCTTTCCTGTTTCCCAAAGAGTTGTCAGTTTTGTGTCAGAGGAAATATTCTCTCCATGAGATAATGACTTTCAAGACTTTCCCTAGGCAGTACTAGAGAGGCATTGTTTATTTCCAACCATTCTGTGGGGACCAGTGGAGCCTGGCCACACTTCAGTTGTAACAATCATAGAAAGACAGGGGGCAGGGTGGGAGGGAACAGGTACGGCTAGGTGGAACTATCCTACCTTTAATAAAAACGAGAGGGGACAGGAGTGAGGAGAAAGTAGCTTCGGTTAAGAACCTAGCAGGGACTTAGGCTATTTACTTATCTCAGCATCCCTGAGATGAAGGTGTGGTCCCTGCATACACTCACTTTTTGTTCTTCCTTCAGTGTCAATGCATCATCAGAATCCACCTCCAACTACTGAGGCTCCTAAATTTCTATTCATCTACTCTTTCCTGGTGGCGATGCCTTAGGTCAGACTATCGTCTTATCGGATGTGAGTTGGGCAGGTGCTAGTGTCATATTGGTACCATGTGTCACAGCCATGGTTGGGATGACATTTGGACCTGAGTCTTAGTGACTTTCTCTGATGAGCCAACGGTTTTGAGACTTTCTAAGGTTCCCCTGAGACTGCCCCCTGACAACTCCACCATCTTGCCTGTTTTCAGAGTCAATGGTTGTTTTAATAATTACTTCCCCAAGAGTCAGTCACTTGCAAGACACCAAGAGGATGGGTGTGTGGCTGTGCTGTTCAGTCTTCTTCTGGAAAGCCACCCTAGTCTCTTGCCTTCAGCATGAGTAAAGCAAGGAGGACCAGCAGGGCAGACATGAGGAAGGAAGCTAGGGGAGGATCACACCGCCTTAGGGACCATTAAACCCCTTGGGTCCCACACAGCAGCTGGCATCAGTCAGTGCCAGGAGACTCCTGGCTGCTCCCTACATCCCACACAGCCAGGCCCTTGGGACTCCTGGGAAGCAGCAGGACTCACAGGTTGTCACTTCTTCTCCATGTGTGTCCTCACCACAGGAAGGAGAGACAGAGAGGCAGTGTGTGCATGGGAAAGGGGCTTCTGCATGCAGCTGTCACCACAGGTCCTCAGCCTCAGGATGCAGAGGACCACACCCTGGATGCAGGGCTTCTGGGGCTGTTTTCACCCGAGGGTGTTCATCCTGAATCTGGAAGCTGTGAGCATGGGTTCTCTTCTGTGCCCTGGTGAGGACAATATGAGCAGTGAGGCCCAGCATGTGGTCGTGAAGCCATCTCTAGTCACAAAGGAGGAGCTGCAAGGAAACCAGGAAGTATGGGCTCCCCAAAGCAGGCTTTGGAGCTTTTTCAGGGTCCAAACAGTTTCCTGGTGAACTATAGTAACCCAGGCCCAGGCGAGGAGACAGAGAGACCTCCAACTGCATCCTGTCCTCACAGCGTGTTCTGATACAAGAAGAATTTCATTTGTGTTGTTTCCAAGGTCCATTCTTAAGGGCTTGCCCAGCTCTCATCCCAATTTACCACTAGATAACTGAAAAACACTCAATGATTTTATTGAATGATGTAATTGCCCGATGCAAGCATTGATTGGTCTGATGGGCCTAACTCTAACCCTAACCCTAACCCTAACCCTGATCCCTAACCCTAACCCTAACCCTAACCCTGATCCCTAACCCTAACCCTGATCCCTAAGCCTAACACTAACCCTTAACACTAACCCCAACACCAAATCCTAACACTGATCCTAACCCCCCTAACTTTAACCCTATCCTAACCCTAATCTTAACCCTAACCTAACCCCAACCCTAACTCTAACCCTAACCCTAGCCCTCGCCCTACCCTAATCCCAACCTTAACCCAGTCTGCTTTTGTATGATCCAGGACCAAAGCATGTGAAATCCAATCACATCTTGAGAGAGAATCTCTTCTTTTAGTTCATTTAACTGTGACTAGAGACTGGGGTCTAACCAAGAAAGAATATGCTGAAATGGGTTCTTCTTAATTAGACAAATTCAAGGTTTCAGAAGTTTATTGTAAATTAAGGATTGTATGTATTTATGGGGTATAACACAGTATTTTACTATATGTTTACAATGTGAGACAACTAAATTAGGCTAGTTACCAAATCCATTACCACCATGTAATTACAAATTTGGGGGTAAAACATTTAAAATATGACCTTGTGGCGATTTTGAAATATAAATTCCACTATTACTTATTGTAGTCACTTCTCTGCTGGGTCATGTAAGCCTATTCCTCCTAACTGCAACCCTGAGCCCTTCAATCAACCTTTACCCTCTCCCCATGCGTCCTCCTCCCCAATAACTGTACCAAATTGAGTTATTATATTGAATTTACCAAAGTTCGCCACTAAATTTAGAGAAATCCAGTAGCCATCCCTAAAACTATGGAGGGGGAGGTAAACAACATGAGCAAGAAATGCTACAGTTGTTTTCATCATGTTCCCACGAGAAACATGGTGAAACTGAAAGACCCCCGAAGAGGTACTTTCGTAGAAGGAGACCCCTACCCAGGAATCAGCGAGACCACGAACTTGGATGCAAAAGCAAGAGGTTTTATTAGAGACACGGGTACCCGGGGCGACTTAGCTTCTGTGTGGCTAAGCGCGCCGAGCCAAGGGAAAGGGGTCCTTATATAGGAAAAAGGCACAAGCTAGAAGCAGGGATTCTATTGGATAATTCTAATGAGGCATTGTACAGAGCTATTCCCATTGGTCAATGTAAATGAGGCGCTATACAGGGTTATTCAAATGAGACGAAGTACAGAGTTATTCAAATGAGGTGAAACACAGAGTCTTTCAAATGAGGCAAAATACAGAATCATTTCTATTGGATGGTTTAAATGAGACACAGAGCTATTCCAGATCAGCATATTCTCAAGGTCTGGTGTCTGGTACAACCGACTCAATTCCCCTCCCCTCCGAGTCCAGATGGCTGACCTTGGGGGCGGAGACCTTGGGACAGAGTGTTTCTCATCAGGTGGGGGTGTGGGGGTGGGGCCCCGGGCCGGCCCACTTGGTGTTCGCTCTCGTGCCGGCCCACCTGGTGCTCGTTGCTCGGCCGAGGCGCGGTGCCAGGCGGGGTGGGCCGGGGGCTCGAGCCCTGCCGGGGTGAAGGCTTGGGAGGCCCCGGCAGCTCCGCGCCTTGGAGGCGGCTCCCCGCTCGCAGCTCCTGGACAAGCAGCACCGCTGCTCTCCCAGCTCAAGTTCTCCTTCCAGGTGCCGCCCGCGCTGTATTCTCCAGCCCCTGGCCGAACCCTGGCCCTGCCCTGCTCAGTCCCCACCACGCTGTCCTCGGTTAACTGCTCCTTCCGCCTGCTCCAGAGAGAACACCCAGCACCGGCACAGGCGAGGAAGACAGAGGGGCAGGGGGCATGCAGAAGCATTCTGAGCGGGTCTTACAAAACATGGGGTAGCTGAGCTAGCCAAGGCTGGAGATAGAGTTCAAGGACACAATCACACAATCTGGCTCCAATGGTTCTCTGGTCCCTGAGTACCTTGTGTGTCCAGATGTTCCAGGCCGCTCTAAAGATTTACTTCCTTTTGACTTCCTTTTGTGGTTTCCTGCTTGAACCTTGACCTCTCCTTTTATTCCCTTATCTAGAAGTTTCATGGCTAAAAACACCACTCTCAACAGCCAAGTTCCTCTATAATTGATTTATTATTCATGATATTTGATCCGATGTCACCGAGGCAAGTGTATTTGGTGGGAAACACTATGAGAGAAGGAAACATGGCTTTGTTTAGTTGTGTTCCATTTTATAGCCACGAACTGCTCCTGCAGGGGCTACAAGTTCAGTTGCCAGCACTCAGACCAAGCAGCTTCGTGACCAACACCTGAGACTCCAGCTTCAGGGGGATCTGACATGTCTGGCCTCCACAGGCACGCATGTGCGCACTTGTGCTCACACAGACATACACACACACACACACACACACACACACACACACACACACACACACACACACACACACGTACACCTTGGAATACTAAAGAACCAATAGACAAGTGGGAAAATTCAAGTGAGGCAGGGTGGAGAGAATGATAGCTGGTCAGGGAGGCCTTCCTCTCCAAATGCATTCTTAATTATTAGAATATCTAATAGACCCATTAAGAAGTAATTTTTTTTTAAAAAAGAAATGTTCATCTCTTTGGAGAACACCCTGGGGGATCTCTTAAAAGAAGATTTGAGACGAGGTGGAAGCTAGCAGTCTGAGAGATCTGTACTCATGGGGAAAGAGTCAATTAGACATGACTCTGCAAAGTGGGCCAGGGCACAGCCTGTAATCACATATCCTCCGGAGGCTGAGGCTGGAGGATTTGCTTGAGCCCAGGGAGTTCAGGGCCAGCTGCTTTGTTCTAGTGTTGAAATGGAAATGTATGGAAATCACCTGTTTGGCTCCTACAGAAACTAATGAGTTATTTGAGAGGGAGCCCAGAGAGTACCATTGAAACCTTTCAGTTAAGGCAGCAGTCAGGTGTCAAGTGACTTTGCTGTAGACCTTGCTGGTGTTACTGGAAGAGTTTTGCTCTATGTGCATGCGTGCGTGCGTGTGAGCATGTGTGCATATGTGTATGTGGAGGCCAGAGGTGAACCTTGGGAGTTGTTTCTCAGATGACATTCATCTTATCTTTTTGAGACAGGCTCTCTCACTGATCTAGAACTCACAGAGTAAGCTAGATTGGTGAGCAAGCCCTAAGGATCTGCCTGTCCCCACCTGTCCACAGCTGGGTTTACAAACAAGCACATGTCAGGACTGGAGAGATGACTCAGTGGTTAAGTACACTAGCTGGTCTTCCAGAGGTTCTAAGTTCAGTTCCCACATGGTGGCTCACAACCATCTGTAATGAGATCCAGTGCCCTCTTCTGGCCTACAGGGATTCATGCAGACAAAACACTATATATAAGTAAATAAAATAAGCACATGCCACTCTACTTAGCTGTGTAAGAATGTGTGTGTGTGTGTGTGTGTGTGTGTGTGTGTGTGTGTGTGTGCGTGCATAAATGCAGAGGCCAAAGGAGGATGTCAGGTGTCCTCTTCTATAATATTCTGCCTTATTGATACAAGTCCCTCAGTGAACATCAAGTTCACAGGCTTTGGCTGGGCTGATTGCCCAGTAGGCCCCAGCCGTCCTCCTGTTTCCACCATTGCCTCTCTCTCCCCATAGGTCTGGGGTTACATCACAGCCACGGCTGGCTTTTTCACACAAGAGCTAGGGAGCAAGTGCTCTTGCCCATTAAGCCATCTCCCCAGCCTGCGGCTGCCTGGCGCTCAACTTGTTCATGTGGCTTCTGGGGATTGAACTCAGGTCCTCTTCTTGAAAAGCCAACGCTTTCCTTACTGAGTCATCTCCTCAGCCCTATTACCAGAGTTTTAAAGGCAAAAGCCAGGGCTAGTCTCCATAGGCTAGGATTCGGCTACTTATAGTAATGGGGAAAGCAGAAAGGGGACATTTATTCAATGTGGCCACCTTTAGAAGAGGAGAAAATAAAAGGGTTCAGTGACTTCAAGTCCATCCTTGGGTCTGATATTATCCACACATCAGCTCCTCTCTTGAGAGGTACTGGCCCAATATAAATTGTTATAGCCTCTCTGTGGTGATTTGAATGAAAATGGCCCCCAGGGTCTCATAGGGAGTGGCACTATTAGGAGGTGTGGCCTTGTTGGAGGAAGTGTGTCACTGGGACAGGCTTTGAGGTTTCAGATGCTCAAGGCAGTGTCACTCTGTCTTCCTCCAGATGCTGCCTTCATATCTGGATAAGGAAGTCTCAGCTACTTCTCTAGCACCATGTAATGCTGCCATGCCGCCTGCCGCCTGCCATGACAATAATGAACTAACCCTCTGAACTATAGGTTAGTCCCAAGTAAATGTTTTCCTTTATAAGAATTGCAGTACAGTGTCTCTTCACAGCAATAGAATCGCTAACTAAGACGCTCTTCCTCACAGATAATTGTTCTTATGGGTGGTTGTGGGACATGTCCTGAGAAGGCTTGCTGTTTCTAGAATTCATGGTGACTCAAGAGGAAAGATTAAGGGCAATAACTTATTTCTTTACCTCCAACCATAGCATGATCACAAAATAAAGGCTGAGTTGCCAGGCTTTCACCCTGCTTTTTGTTGCCTGTAGGCTCATAGGGAGTCTGTGCCTTGTCTAAGGGCCTGTTTCAATGGAACATACTCAACAAGCTTGGGAAGAACAACTTTGTGCATGGGTGGGGTGAGTGTTATGGAAGAGAGATACAAGTTTGACATTTTGAAAGATTGTGACTTCCTGGGACCCCTCCCTCCCTCTGTAGGTCAGCATGCTCATAGTTTTTATGGCCCAGGGAGACTATGGCCCAAGATTTCATAGCTACTAAATACAAAGGATTTCACACATATGACCCCAAGCAAAAGGCACAGTCTTTAACAGATGTGTTCCCAAACTCTTCTATCAGGTCACGGTCAGTGAAGACTGAATTCTATAACCTCCAGTATGATCATGTTATAGTTTATTCATTTTGGCTATTAGTGGCCTTTAACGGATTTTTAAAAAAGTTGCCTGTTATGGGTTTGAGGACAACAAAAGTCACAAAGGTTCAAGCAAAAGAAAAACAGGTGTATGTGTGTTTCACCCAGTAAAGTTCTCAGCCAGAGGCATGGTAGAATCTCTGTTCCCCATGGCATTCCTGGGTGGAAACACTCCGAGTATCATCAGTAAAGTCCGTCTAGGTCAGTATTCCCAGTACGGAACACCCAATGGAGATCATGCCTTCAGCAGGGAGGTAAACTCCTGCCTCTCTTGTGGACTCAGATATTGGCCAGGAATAGCCCACCTAGCTGTACCAGGCTCCTCTGTATAACAGGAGTTGAGAGAGGTTTAGCCCAAAGTTCAGGGTTTATCGCATGACAGACTTGAAACACTTCTTTGTTACCTAAATCCTTTGAGACTTGGAGGGGATTGCAGGGGAAGGAAGGCTTTTATGCTTCAGCTTACCTCTTAGCCATCACTCCAGCTCTGTGGAGACCTCAGAGGCTGTGGGAACAGGCCACTTAGATTTCCCACGTGACTTCTTCCACTCCCATTTCCTAAGGAGGAAATGAAAGCGCAGGGAAAGAGAGACGGCCTTCCCTGGCCCCTTAATGGATGTTAGTGCCTTCTCAGGAAGGCACTAACCTACAGTTCCAGGAATCAGGCAGACAGCTGTGAGCAGACCTGTCACTCCCCTCCACCTTTCCACTTCATGGCAGCCACCGCTGCCAGCCCCCACCCCTCTGATAGCTACAGACTTGCTACAGAGTTTACTACTGCATTGTCCCTCTTTTTTCTGTCTCCCTTAGACCTGTCTACTATACCTACTATACTGTCGCTCTTTACCTGTCATTACCATGTGTCCTTCTAATCATCTACCCTTCATGTCATCCTTGTACTCATTCATCCACACCCAATCACCAAGCTCTGTATTAGAAACTGGCAGTAAAGATCAATAATCCTGGGAAGCAGGTTAAGAAAATTGTAGTTTTTTGCTGCTCCTGGATTTGAACCCAGGGCCTTATGGATACCAGGTTACCACTAAGCTGTGTCCCCAGTTTTGAATTTTCTAACGGGTGATCAAGGCAGGTGTTTTAGTTTAATCTTACGCTACTGTAACAAAACATCTGAGACTGGTTAGTTGATGAAGAATGGCAATTAATTCCTCAAAGATCTGTAGGCGAAGAAGCCCAAGATCATGGTGCCCGTGGTGTGGTTGTCTTGCAAGGATTGCTCTCTGCTTCCAAAATGGTGCCTGAGGGACAATCACTGAGCCCTTACTTGACGGAGGGGACAGAAGGCAAGAGAAGGTCTAGCTTCGTACCTTAAGCTCTTCTCTAAGGCAGTCTGTCTTTTCCCAGGGCCTAGTCACATCTCCCCTACCCCACCCCACCCCTACCCCCATTTTTTCAAGACAGTTTCTCTGTGTAGCTTTGGAGGCTGTCCTGGAACTAGCTCTTGTAGACCAGGCTGGCCTCAAACCCACAGAGATCCATCTGCCTCTGCCTCCCAAGTGCTGGGATTAAAGGTGTGTGCCAAGACTCCCTGGTTCATGTCATTTTCTAAAGGCCTTGCCTTTTGAAATTGTGGCACTGGGGATTAAATAACAATAAGTACCTGGGAGGGGGCGTGAACATCCAACAGGAAGGAGCAGGGCCTGCCTGAGAAGCCAACACAAGAGCAGAACTTGAAAGAGGTGAGCAAACATTACACAGGCTACTCCAGGCATCCTTCAGCCGTGCAGTATGAGGCAGAGTGTAAGATCTGGTCAAGCGGGAGGGTCATAGAGGTCCCTTTCAATCTCATCTTTACTAAGACCCTTCTGTTGCCCACCTGCACCCTCACCTCCAGAGCACTACCTGTCCCCCAAGCATCCCCACTCTGCTGGAACATTCTTCTTCATTTGTTCACCTCAACAGTTCCCTCCCTTACCTGTAGCCCCCTCAGAGTGCCAGCCCTCTGGTCCTCTGTGCTCCCTCCAGCACTGCCTGTTTAACAATGAGCTTCTGCCTTGTGCTCCTGTGTTACAGCTGGTGCCTGGCCTGTCTGCTGGAGAGATAGGGTCACTGGGCACAGGGCCCTTGACGTTTTTTATAACTGAATTTTCAGACTCTGGCATAAGTAGTATTTACAATATTTCTGTTGGAGCCAGGCATGGTAACACACATCTTTAACTTGGGAGGTAGGCTGGTCTCTGTGAGTTCAAGGCCAGCCTGGTCTACATTGAGAGTTTCAGATCAATTATACAGTTAGGCTCTGTATCAAAATGTTTTCTTTTAGCTGGACAGTGTGTTGGTTCATCTGGTCAACTTGATACAAGTTAGTGTCACCAGAGAAGAGGGAACGTTAACGGAGAAATTGCCTCCATCCAATTGTCCCCTGAGCATGCCTGTGGGACATTTTCTTGATTAATGATGAACATGAGAGGGACCAGCCCACTGTGGGAGGTGCCACCTGGGCAGTGTTCTTCAGTTGTTGTATCAGGAAGCAGGCTGAGCAACTATGGAAAGCCAGCAAATCAGCAGCACTCCTCCATGGTCTCTGCTTGAGCTCCTGACTCCATGTTCCTGCCTTGAGTTACTGCCCTCACTTCTCTCCATAGTGGACTGTGATCAGGATGTGGAAGTCAAATAAGCCCTTTCCTCCTCAAGTTGTTTTTGGTCACTGTGTTTTATCACAGAGAGCCTTTTTTTTCTTTCCTCTTTTTTTCCTTCCGTTCTCTCCCTTCCTTTTTGTCTCTTCCCTCCCTCTTCTCTTCCCCCCTTTTCTGTCTTTCCTTTCCCTCCCTTCTTCCTTCCTTCCCCTTTTCCTCCACCCCGTCCTTTTGGCCCATCTTTCCTCTCATCTTTTTCTACATCTCTGAGATTTTCTTCTGTCTCTCAGTCTGTTTCGCTCTTGCATTTTCCCACACACTAACACAAACACAGCTGTTTCTCTCCAGCATTTGTCTCTTCAGGGCAGTGGGAGGGCAGCTGGGAAGAAAATAAGGGTAGATTGAGGTAGGAGCAGGGTAGAGCAGGAACCTTCACCTCAGGGGAAAACCTAAATTCTGTAGGTGGCTCTTCACAAATGTAAGATTAAATTAACAACTGTGCTATTATCTAGACATCAACCAATTAAAGAAACTATATGGGGCGGGGGGCACAGTCTCACTCTGTAGCCCAGGCTGGTCTGGATCTTACTGTGTACTAGGTTGGGCTCAAACTCACAGCAATCTTGCCTCAGCCTCCCAGGCACTAATTAATATTAGAGGTGTAGGCTACCATGCCCACTGGGGCCACCATGGCCACTCCTGTTTTGGGTACGATCTTCAGCTGGAGTGCATCCATGTATGCTGATGAACAGCTCCTCTGTGGTCTCTCTCCCTGGCCAACAGCAGTCCTCGGTCATGGCAGGGAAGAATGTCTCCAGATGTCCCAAATGTCATGTTGGGGACTGAATCCTACCTTGACCCCCCTCCCCGTGCTGATATAGCCCAGTTCTCCAGGGGTCTGAGGACTCTCTGTGATTTCCAGGCTGCAATCCACCTCACATTTTGTTTGGGCACATCAGAGTGCCTGGGTTGAGGAGAGATGAAGAACCTTAGCCCATCCCCTTTCTTCTTCAAGCCCTGGGTCTGACCCTTTCAGATTCAACACTGACCTAGGGGGCCCTAGGGAGCCCACCGTCACACCCTCGTTGCTCCTTTTGGAAAGACTTGTTACAACACGGGAAGCTGGCCTGCCTGTCCGTACTCCCTCTGTGAGCCTCTCTGTGCACAAACTACACAATTACACAAGCACATGTGTGGCCCTGGGCTTTCCTCCCTCTGGTAACAAGCAGAGGAGTATACACTATGGTGGGGTCTTCTAATATCAGGACAGCCTCTCTTCTCTGGCATGTGTACAACCGGGGTGCCGGTGAGGGAGAGGAGGGTCCTTGCAGAATGGACCTCACAGTGCAGCAAAAACTAACTACAGAAGACAAAACTGGATGGAAGGAGGAGACTGCACCGTGGTAGGCAGAGCCCGGGAAACACACAGGATGGAAACACACTTGACCCAAGACTGGAGAAAGGGATGACACATGCGTGAAAAAAAAAAAAAAAAACAGTTCTGGGGACTTGGTGTGAAAAGTACTGGGGGCATGAAGTGAAATGCCAGTCATACACCTGGCCTTAGAAAACTCACTCTTATCTATGCAGCTCCATCCTGGCCCTGCTCACCTTGTGCAGTCAGTCCTTAATGGTATGCCATGAGAGTTTCAAGCACATGGATTAGAAACGCTAAAGCTATGCCATTTCTGCCGGTTTGTTCCTGAGAGTATCCGAATAAGGTTTTGTTTTCCAGATTTCACTTTGGGGCTGGTGACTTCCATAGCCCAGGTCTGAGCATATTTCAAACAGGCACACAGGCAATGACTGACACAGGCAATTCATGAGTTACATTCATCTTATCTCCCCAAGAAAGACAGGGTGATAGCAACTTCAAAAGGTTCCAAATACTTTAGGGAGAGAATGGACACCCCCCCACACCCCACCTTCTTGAGCATTGGGCCCCAAGGACAGTGCTATCCAAGTTTTATTAATGACTGAAATTCAAAATAAAACAAATGCTATGATAGCAGAAGTCTTGCCGAGAGCAGTTTCTATGCTCACAGCGCCATGCAGGCCAAGAAGGAAACAGTTTATCCCAGATACCGGTGATTGTGATTGGTGATGACAATGGACAAGATGGAAAGGGCAACTGATACCTGTGGGAAGCTCCGAGGAGGACCTGGGAACAGTTTTCAACTGAGGACATTGTAGATGGAAAAAGCCAGATAAAGCCAAAGAGACTGGCCTCAGTCTCTTTGTCAGGCAGTACACAGTCAAATAACAAAGAGCTTACCTTATGCCACAGGCAGGGACAGGAAGCAAGTGGGACCCAGGACAGCCCCTGCACTGTGGTGAGATGGAGTTTCATTGCAGCAATTCTTGAGAGAATAAGGGTTGAGTGAGATTATGGATACCATATGGTCCAGCAATTTCTGTCCTAGAATGTCTCAAAGCACATTTTACAGAGGTCCCAGAGGGGCCATCTACAGGCGATTGACTGCAGCATTCTTTCTGGTATCAGAGTAATCTGGGTATCTGTCACTGGAGTAAAGAAAGGAAGAATTACAGTAAGCACACACCTTGAAGTACGATGTAGCAGTTAGAAGTGAAAGATTAGTTGTAAGGACAATGGCATGGATGGGGCTTTAAAACACAGTGCTGAGTTTAAACGTTTTTTTTTTCTTTCTTTGTTTTTAAGATTTGCTTATTTTTATTCTATGTGTATGTGTGAGTGCCTACATGCTGGTGGTGTCCTTGGAGTCCAGAAGAGGGTGTCAGATCCTTTGGAGTTGGAGTTATAGGCAGCTGTGGATGCTGGGAACTGAACCTGCACAGCAAGTGCCCTTAACCACTGGGCAATCCTCTCTCCAGCTCCCACTGCTGAGTTAAAGGAGGAAAATGAGGGAGATATAAACCATAATGCTCTTCATATAATTAAAATAAGTGTCAGGTCAAGCAACAAAGCACACTTGGAAACAAAACACAAAGAGAGTCACATAAAACACATTGGAATGGTTGTTTACATGGGGAAGAAACAGGAGCAGGGGTTGGCATTTGGATTAAAGGGATGAAGAGGAGACCTCTATAGACCACTGGTAACTATTCCATGACCTGGAAGGACCCAACCCTGCAGACACCTCACCCCCTTAAGACCTATTTCAGATTACAGATCACCAGGACTGTAAGATAATAACTTTATGCTGTTTCAAACCATTAAAGCTTTTAGTGATTTGCTGTAATGGCAATAGGAAGCTAATATGTAACAATAGCTGCTATTTTAAAGCAAGCATTAGAAAAAAATGTACAGCATATAAAAAGAATTTAAACAAAGAAATAAACTGTTGAAGTTATTCAATTAGAAATGTTTCATATGGAAAACAACATCAGAAATTAAGAATTATTTTGGGCTAAGAGATGACTCAGTGGTTAAGAGTCCTAACTGCTCTTCCAGAGGACCTGGGTTCAATTCCTAGTACCCACATTAGTGGCTCACAACCATCTGTAGCTCAGATCACAGAGAACCAGAATAAAATATCACTGTCCATCTACTGATGGTTGAAGTTGGCATTCAAAGTATCAGTGAGGATTCAAACAACAGGGGCACTCTTGAATTGCTGGTAGGAATGCAAACTAGTTCAACTTTGGAAGTATTTTTAACAATTCTTTCTAAACACATGTGAACTGTAAAACCCAAGAGGAATAAAAATATGTCTATTTAAAGATCTGTTCCACACTACTCTTATTGTGTAGAGAAAAAGAAACAACTCAAATATCCATCAGTTGGTGAATAGATAAACAAGTTGTGAGCAACCCATACATTTGTGAGAAACCCATAGAGTTGTGAGCAACCCATACAATGAAGGGCATACTTACTACCCAGTAGGAAAAGTGCTAAGGCGGGGATATAAACATAATAATGAATGAAAGTAAAAAACATGAATTGCTCATGTGAGGAAAAAGACAAACACAGATGAACTTACATTTTGTGATGACGTCCTAAAACGGGTAAAACATTAGTAATCAAAAAACTTGTGGACGTGGGGTGCCCAAGGATGGGAAGGGGACTGGGTAACAGGAAGCTGACATTTAGGGTGACTCCCCGACTATATTGATCGTGGTATTATCTACTAAGTGAATACATTTTGTCCTTTAGGCAGGTGGATTTTATGCTATGTCAGTAAAGCCTCTGGAAAGTTGATGGTATGTGTCCTGTCCATTGTCTGTCTCAACTGCGGTTGCGCAAATCATCTTGAAATCTGGTAAACATAAACTGTCCAACTTGTTCTCCCTTTTCAAAACTGTTTTAATTACTGGTGATATCTACATAAAATCTTGTTACTTATCCATTTCAACCAGAACAGCCAACAACAACAACGACGATGACAATAATAATAATAATAACCCTAAAAAGTTAAAAGAACAGGAAAGCCCCCTGGGATTTTGAAGTTGTGTCAACCTACAGATGGATATTTGGGGGTGAATAATGTTGACCCTTCTGATAAAAGTTCATAGTTCATGGGACCTACTGGATCTTTGACTCAGGCAAGTATCCTGCAGTCTGCAGCCCCAAGCCTGGGCCAGCACCTTCCTCCCTGCTTCTGGGTGCCTGGGACTTGCTGAGCAGCTGCTCCGTCAGACTGAGGGTGTTTGGATCCGCTGCTCTCGCTCCCACCTCTTTACCAGGCACCACACTACCCTACTTTAGATGTCCCAAAGCTGTTCTCACTTGCCCTCCTAAACGCTATTCTTAGCTATTGGCAAGAGCTGGTCCCTGAGCTCTCCCGCGGCTGCCTGCTCCACCCATCGGCTCCCTGCGGTACGTGGCGCCACCACGTGGCAGCATCGTGGTCACAGCTTTTCAGGACTCTGCTTTCCTAAACTGCTTTCTAAGCTTAGGCGTATCTCCAGAGAATGTTTTCTTCTTGTTAAGAAAGAGCTTTCAAACTTGAGAAAACATTAAATATGTACGAAGCACTGAGTGAAATGATTCCCTAAGAATCTACTCTGCTGTCAGAGTCAACCGTGACTCCACATAAGCCCACAGGTTTGAAAGAAAAGGCAACTTTACAGTTACAGTTGCGGGTCCCCCTTCTCCTCCACGCTCCCCTCACACTCCGGCACACTCTACACTTGCCCCTTACCACAACATGAGGAACTGTATTAAAAGGTCACAGCATTAGGAAGGTTGAGAACCCCTGCTCTAGCGTCAGTACCTATTCAGTCAATGCCTAAGCGGGTGCATCTTCTCTGCATGTTTGCTTTTCAACCTTCTGGCTCCTGCAAAGCCTGTGGTCATCTAATGTTATCCTATCCATCTACAAACAAGGGCTTTTCAGGGGGGCTCTGTTTCTAAAACGCCTGTATGTACTCATGGAATGGCTTCTAAACCTGCCAGGCACCGTGGCCATAGAGAAACATGGTGGGTCCTTTACCTTTGAGGAATGAAAAGATGGAAGGCAAATAAAGGGTGAGGTTGAGTCTGTGAAAAGGTGTCCATGCTGTACCTCCATAGTGACTTACCAATACCCCACATGGGATGCTCACCCTGCTCCTTGGGAAAGGAAGCAGGAAATGAGACATGAAGGCTGTATACCACAGGTCAGATAGCATCTTCCCTTCAGGAATCAACTCCTTCAGCCTGGGCATTACATACACCTGTGTAGTGCTTCATAGCTGATAAAATGTTCACAGGCATGATACCTGATTTGAGCATGTGTGCCTCTCTCTCTCTCTCTCTCTCTCTCTCTCTCTCTCTCTCTCTCTCGGTTTTTCGAGATACGGTTTCTCTGTGGCTTTGGAGGCTGTCCTGGAACTAGTTCTTGTAGACCAAGCTGGTCTCGAACTCACAGAGCTCTACCTGCCTCTGCCTCCTGAGTGCTGGGATTAAAGGCATGTGCCACCAACGACTGGCGCTCTTGTTCTCTCTTAAAAGTGGCACATGCATGCGTTTGTGTGTGTCCATTTATGTGCTGGTGCAAGTGCACATGTGTGTGCTTGCCTGTGGAGACCAGATGTTGGCATCAGGTGTCTCCCTCAGTCGATTTCTGTCACAGTTTTCTAGACAGACCTCTCACTGAACCTGGAGCCCGCCTATTCGGATAGTCTGGCTGACTGATGAGCTCCAGGGACACACCTGTCTGTCCACTCAGTGCTAGGACACAGGTCCTGGTGCTTGCCCAACAGGAACTTAATGACTAAGCCCTCTTTCTGGCTGCTGATTACCTTTTATATGATCTTCCATGGGAGCCAAGAAGGATCGTCCAGGTCATCCTCCCCACTGTTGGAATGAAGAAGCCAAGGCTCAGAGGACTGGAAAACATTGTATCACGTAAGGCCAGACATGGCAGAGTCCAAGCTACAATTCCAGCCAGGGCTTTCCCAAGCTATCACTGGCTTCCTCTTGGAGACCTCTGTGGCTCTAATGGTGGAATGCATGACCTTCTGCTTACTTCTCAGTGCTGCCAAAAGGGATGAAGGTAGTTAAACACCAAGCATAGTGTTTGGAATAGGATATTTGTTTAACTATGTAAAGATGTATTGCTTTTGCTTATGCTGCATTTGTTTAGCTATGTAAAGAAGTGTTGCTGTTTTACCTTGCCTACCTAAGGCACCTGACTGGTCTAATAGAAAGCTGAATGGTCAATAGCTAGGCAAAGGAGGGATAGGAGGGCTGGTGGGCAGAGAGAAAAGGGGAGCCAGCCAGCCAGCCTGGGCCAGTCAGCTGGTGGCCAGACAGACAGACAGACACAAAGGAAGCAGGAAAGCAGTATGGACAGTATGTAGATGAGGCTTCTATCTATGCCTCCCATCTCACCACAGGAGCACTGGCTACCGATTTGCACCACCATATCCGGCCTTACAAAGGTTTGCAATTTGATCAAGCTGAGAACAAGAAAGAACAGAAGGTCTCTTATATCAGAAAATGAGGTGACTCAGACATGGACTGGAACAGCAAATCCGTTCTCTTTCACCCTGGGGAGAGAAACACTGCTGGAGATAGCTGTCTCCTGGCCGAGCAGTCTGTGACTACAAATAAGGACCAATAGGTGTGGGAGGGGAGGGGATTATGCTAACATTTACCACCCCCATCCCTGCATGCACACCCCAGAGAGACCACATCCTATTTTGGACCAATGGGTGGAAATAACAGTTGCATCTTTCAGCAATTGCGCCAAACCTAAACTTTCTCTGCAGGCTCCATTGCCACATATCCTCACCTCAGTAGATGTGTCTTTAAAATAATTGTGAGGACAGCAAGAGAGTTTTTGAAAAGTAGCATTGAGCAGTGTTGAGTGGATCCAGGAGACTGGAAGTGACCTCCAGCAAGGCGCTCTTAAGGATATAAGGGCTGGGAGCAAAGCAGTTACCATGTGGATCCCATGCTAATCCCATGTCAATCCCATGTGGATACCATGCATGCGACCATCAAATGAACTTCCCATACCCCAAGGTCCTGGAGGAAAATGGAAAACCCCACCAGCTCTGAGAAACTTCTAATAGAGAGGAAAAAAAGACAAGCAAAAGGAAGAAAGAAAATGGGGAAAGGGGAGAAAGGAAAAGAAGAAAGAGGAGAAAGTGTAAATGGCCCCAGAGTCTGTGTCTCCCAAATTAACTCACTTTCTGATGTGCTGGTTAGTGCTTCGTTAACTTGATGTGACATAAGTCAGGTAAGAGGGACCCTCAGCAGACTGACCTGTAGACAAGTCTTCGGGGCATGCTCTTGATTGATTATTATGTGGGAGGATCCAGCCCACTATGCTACAGTGCCACCCCTAGGCAGGAGGTCCTGGGTGGTATAAGAAAGCAAACTGAGCAAACCACGGGGAGCAAGGCAGTAAGCAGCACCCCTCCAATACCCTTGTGTCGGCTCATTCCTCCAGATTCCTGCTCTGCTTGGATTCCTGCCCTGACTTCCCTTCATGATGGACTGTAAGATGACAGTGAAACCCCCCCCCACACACACACATATGCACATTCACACTTGTTTTAGGTAATGGTGTTTTATTATAGCAATAGAAACCCACAAAAACACTCAATTCTCCATGTATAATTTTACTTAAGTTTGTAGCACAGAGACTCATTTAAAAAAAATCTACTTTGGTTGCTTAATTAGATTAGCATTGTCTGCTGGGAGACAGTATACTGAAGACTTTAAAATTCAGTAGTGGAGGGCTGGAGAGATGGCTCAGTGGGAAAGAGCACTGGCTGCTTGTCCAGAGGACCTGAGTTCAATTCCCAGCAACCACATGGTGGCACACAACCATCTATAATGAGATCTGGTGCCCTCTTCTGGCCTGCAGGCAAACATGCAGGCAGAACACTGTATACATAATAAATAAATAAATAAATAAATAAATAGAATTTAGTAGTATAAAAGTAGAAACACTTAGCATTACAATGAAGTACACTTGCAGTGGTTTCTTTCAAAGACTTTTGCCCTTGTCATCTCTACCCTTATCCCCATTCCCTGGTCTCAAAACTCCTCCCACCTGTGTCCTTTTTTGATGGGAAACATTTTTTGTTTTTGACACGGGATGTCTCAAAATGTAGCTCTGACTGGCCCACAATTCACTATGTAGGCCAAGTTTGGCCAAGTTTGTAGTGAGAGTTTTAAATGTTCTTTCCCTCCAGTACAGGCCTGTGAGGGGCTTGTTCTGGGACTGAGAGCCTTCGTGTGGCAGAATGGAGAGAAGGCCAAGGGATCGGGCACAGAGCATGTCTAAGATGCTCTGGGTAGTCCCAGAAATAAGCAAAGTGGCAGGAGACATAGGATGGGGACACATCAGCTGGTGGGAGTGGGTGACTAAAAATAATGTGTGACACTTGTGAGGTCAGATCCTTCCTTTAGCTGCAGATGGGGGCTTGGGGGCATTTTGATAATAAAAGGTATCTTGCGTACATCCTCCAGCAAGGGCAATTCATGGATATCTCAGGAATATCATGTCTTATTCTGGACACTAAAGACCGTCTTCAAGGTCAAGGAAAACCCAATGCCAGCTTGTTCGAATTGCTTACCTCCCTCTCCAGCCTCCCAAGGTACAAAACACTACAAAGGCAGTCACTCTGAGAAGAAAACTGTCGTTCTTGAGTGAGAAACGGGAGTGACAATACCATGGGCTCTTGGAAACATAGTCCTGCTGGGGAAGGTCCTACTTTGCATGACTTGCCTGCAGAGAATCGAACGGGTGTCTTTAATGGTGCTTATATTTCAAAATGTCCACTGGTACTGTCTAAGGCTCCTCCCTGTGTTCTAGAGAGCATGCCTATGTCTAAATTCAGCTCAGTGGGGGTGTGGGATGTCTTATTGTTTCTATTGCTCTGAGGAGACACCTTGACTATGGCAATTCTTACAAAGGAAGACATTTAATAGCAGTGGCGGCTTACAGTTTTGGAGGTTTACATAAGCAAGCCTCCATGAGAAAAGTTTGGCCAAGAATAGCACAAAGAGGTGAGACTGACAGACAAGGCCGGTTCTATCAGTCCCTGGGGCTCTCATGAGACCCCTGAGAGTCTGTCTGCAGAGACTATCCGACCAGTGAATAATGGGTGCAGGTCCGGCTGTCTTGCTGCGCCCTCCGGTTGAGGCGCGCACTAGTGTGTGCTCTGCAGGGAGCTCTCACCTGTTGCTACCAGGTCTTTTCCTCCTGTCCCAAACCACAGCACTCCACGCTCCCCACGAAGGTGTCTGCGCAGAAGGGAGCAAGGAGGTTAAGAAGGGACACGACCGACCCATCACTGTGTCTCGCTCATCGTTGCCTCTCAACAGCAACCTTAGAATGCTCTTGGAGCTTGGACAACTCGGCCACCTTATCCGACCCACAGAAGCACCTTCCCTTCTCCGAGGCTGCCTTTCGAACAGACTGTGTTTTGCAGAATTTCGTCTAACATTGGAGAAGGGCGACCTCTAGTGTCAGTTCTTGGAAGAAGTGTGGTCTCTTCCTGTTTCTTCTTCTTCTTCTTCTTCTTCTTCTTCTTCTTCTTCTTCTTCTTCTTCTTCTTCTTCTTCTTCTTCTTCTTCTTCTTCTTCTTCTTCT